>NC_060123.1:238415557-238725560 GCF_021461395.2 Schistocerca americana | reverse complement strand
CGATGAGAGGTCCGGAAAACTTGCGCATAGTGGCATTCTTGCCACACGATTACATCATTGGCATAAACCGAACAGTGCAAAGACCCTTCTAGAGGGCAGTTCTCAGTTTGCATCTAACTAGTCCCGAGGCGGGACCTGTGACGTTCTATTCGCGGCACGCTTGGTTGACTTCGATCAACGATGCGACTGCCAGCCCAGCTTGAATGACATTGCTCCCATCAGCTATTGCCACCTCGTCCCCGCCTTTGCTGATGAAAAGACATGGGTGCCTCCTACAGGCCTAGCTGATGGTACCTGATGAGTTGCCAAACTACCATCATCTCTGGGGAGATCGGGAGCTGCCGCACCCAATGTACTTCTACAAGCAGACACAAGTGTCACTTGTTGGTCTCTCACCGAGCGGCCGTGACATATTCAGACTACGACCAACTCGTGCAGAGCTGCAAGATGCCTTTCCGGGGTGCCATTTACGACATCCATGATGATGACCTGGTAACCTGCTAGCCACCTGCTGACCACCGGGTTCACGCAGGCAACGTCCGCGGTGCGCCTGGTTAGCAACCTCCTGTGAAACAGGTGTCGCTGTGTGTGCAGTCCTGTTACTGCTGTAGCCGAGACGATGACACCGGCAGCTGTCAGCTCATACAGACCTCGCGTTAGCTTCACCTACGCTCATCGGTATTGACCACCTCATAGAAAATAATGGTGTACGAGGTGCGGCTAGAAAAAAACCGGACTGATGCTGGAAAAAACATTTATTTACAATTTCATGTTATCTCCTTCAATGTACTCTCCTCCTCGGTCTCTACACCGCACCATACGAATTTTCCACTGTTCATAGCAATGCTGCAGATCATTTTCGGCAAGTCCATACATTACTTCCGTCGCTTTTTCTTTTACTGCTTCAACAGTCTCAAATCTAGTTCCTTTCAAAGCTGACTTGACTTTAGGGAAAAGAAAAAAGTCACAGGGGGCCAAATCAGGTGAGTAGGGTGGATGATCTAAGATGGGAATGTTGTGTTTTGCCAAAAACGTCTTCTCTGACAACGCACTGTGAGCTGGGGCATTGTCTTGGTGAAGGATCCATGACTTTTTTCTCCACAAATCGTTCCGTTTTCTCCGTACTCGCTCACGTAGGGTAGCCAGGACGCTAATGTAGTAATGCTGATTCACTGTTTGTCCCTCTGGTACCCAATCAATGTGCACAATCCCTTTGATGTCAAAAAAAAACAATCATCATTGCCTTGAATTTCGATTTTGACATTCGTGCTTTTTTTTGTCGTGGAGAACCAGGAGTTTTCCAATGCATCGATTGGCGTTTAGTTTCGGGATTGTAAGTAAAACACCACGATTCATTGCAAGTAATAACATTTTGTAAGAAGGTGGGATCACTTTCAATGTTTTCCAGGATGTCAGAACAAATCATTCTTCGGCGTTCCTTCTGTTCAATTGTGAGACACTTTGGAACCATTTTTGAACACACTTTGTTCATGTTGAAACTTTCATGAAGAATCTGCCTAACACTTTCCTTGTCAACTCCTGTTAACTGCTCTGATTGTTAAACGGCGATCTTGTCGAACAAGTTTACCGATTTTTTCAATGTTTGCATCAGTTTTTGCTGACAATGGTCTGCCAGTGCGAGTGTCATCACTGGTGTCTTCGCGGCCATCTTTAAATCGTTTAAACCACTCAAACACTTGTGTTCGCGATAAACAATCATCGCCGTACACTTGTTGTAACATTACAAACGTTTCACTTGCAGATTTTCATAGTTTGAAACAAAATTTGATGTTAACACGCTGTTCTTTCTGTACACTCAACATTTTCCGACGCACAGACAAAACGTCAACTACTTAAAACAGACGCCACGGGCAGACTGAGTGCAGGAGGCAGATGAAACTCGAGCAGTAGGCGGAGCGAGAGTCACGTGACAGGCCACGCGACTTTCAGCCTTATTGCATTCGTTTTATTGTTTCACCAGTACTAGTCCGGTTTTTTTCTAGCCACACCTCGTATACATGAGCAATAGACGATTGTTCTGTTAACAATTTCCTACTAGCGCATTCGAGTATCTGACAGATCCTGGCCCCTACATTTCGGATCATGCAACCCTGACACAGCTCCAGCCCTCTATCCTATCTTATACTTACAAACGAAGTTATAAGGCGAATTAAACCGTGGTCTTTTCTACTAAACCATTCACAAATGTCCCTAATTTCGTTAATGAGGCTTGTTTTCTACAGTTTCAATTGTTACACTTCTTTCTGCAGGCCTGTGTGCTCCCGCAAAGTTACCCCAATAATCCACGGAAATAACATTTTTACTTGCCTATGGCTGGAAAAAATGTAAATTTTAACTCTTATGCGGAATGGTCTGCACATATAACTTATTTATATCAACTTACCTTCAGTTAGTCTTCAGAGTTACCGGCAGTAACAGAAAGTTTCGAAGAAATCTATGAACACGTTTTCCTACCTGGAAACGAAATGGCTCCGTAGCTAGTTCCGGTTTAATGCACGTACCTGTAGCTTCCATAACTAATGGAAGCTCATTGCAAGAACACACTGGAGCAGCGTTGTATGTTTTAATATTGACCCGAGTTACAAAAACACTGGGCAACGGTGTAAGGGTGTACGATCCCCATCCCATTCCTCCTACGGCTAATCACAATTAATCATGAGATTTAAAGCAATTATCAGGGTTGTACATTAGACAAAGCTACAAGAATAAAAACCTAGAGTGCGCTGTTATCACGAAGTTATACCTTAGTTTCAAAGTTACCCAGTTTTACGGCAGGTAATGTAAGAAGTGAAATGTTGATGAAAAGTGACTATTTTTTTATGTAATGACATTTCAGTTAGTAACGATAACCTCCGCAGTAGTTGAAAAGATATGACACAACAGTTTACTTTTCTTCAGAGTTAATATTAGATAACTAAATTCTCAAATCAATACACTTTCAGTAAAAGTAGTTCTTAGAAGTGTAACTTTACTGAGCTTTTCGAGTACACAGCTTACGCGATCGTAAAAACTGGAGGTCTTAGCAAGGCCACGCGAGTTGAAAAGCGCGACTTGTCACTTGGGAACTAACTGTTAGCTGATATCTTCTCCATCCCCTCATCTTTTGTCTTTTCACCATTTTTGTAAAGCATTCTTTATTATGGAGCCCATTTTGAACTAATACCCCACCCAAGTTATGTTTCTATTTTTGTTTGTCGTTATTAACAACCATCCCTCACTTGTTGTTGTTGTGGTCTTCAGTCCTGAGACTGGTTTGATGCAGCTCTCCATGCTACTCTATCCTGTGCAAGCTTTTTCATCTCCCAGTACCTACTGCAACCTACATCCTTCTGAATCTGCTTAGTGTATTCATCTCTTGGTCTCCCTCTACGATTTTTACCCTCCACGCTGCACTCCAATACTAAATTGGTGATCCCTTGATGCCTCATAACATGTCCTACCAACCGATCCCTTCTTCTGGTCAAATTGTGCCACAAACTTCTCTTCTCCCCAATCCTATTCAATACTTCCTCATTAGTTATGTGTTCTACCCATCTAATCTTCAGCATTCTTCTGTAGCACCACATTTCGAAAGCTTCTATTCTCTTCTTGTCCAAACTATTTATCGTCCATGTTTCACTTCCATACATGGCTACACTCCATACAAACACTTTCAGAAAGGACTTCCTGACACTTAAATCTATACTCGATGTTAACAAATTTCTCTTCTTCAGAAACGCTTTCCTTGCCATTGCCAGTCTACATTTTATATCCTCTCTACTTCGACCATCATCAGTTATTTTGCTCCCCAAATAGCAAAACTCCTTTACTACTTTAAGTGTCTCATTTCCTAATCTAATTCCCTCAGCATCACCCGACTTAATTAGACTACATTCCATTATCCTTGTTTTGCTTTTGTTGATGTTCATCTTATATCCTCCTTTCAAGACACTGTCCACTCCATTCAACTGCTCTTCCAAGTCCTTTGCTGTCTCTGACAGAATTACAATGTCATCGGCGAACCTCAAAGTTTTTATTTCTTCTCCATGAATTTTAATACCTACTCCGAATTTTTCTTTTGTTTCCTTTACTGCTTGCTCAATATACAGATTGAACAACATCGGGGAGAGGCTACAACCCTGTCTTACTCCCTTCCCAACCACTGCTTCCCTTTCATGTCCCTCGACTCTTATAACTGCCATCTGGTTTCTGTACAAATTGTAAATAGCCTTTCGCTCTCTGTATTTTACCCCTGCCACCTTTAGAGTTTGAAAGAGAGTATTCCAGTCAACATTGTCAAAAGCTTTCTCTAAGTCTACAAATGCTAGAAACGTAGGTTTGCCTTTCCTTAATCTTTCTTCTAAGATAAGTCGTAAGGTCAGTATTGCCTCACGTGTTCCAGTGTTTCTACGGAATCCAAACTGATCTTCCCCGAGGTTGGCTTCTACTAGTTTTTCCATTCGTCTGTAAAGAATTCGTGTTAGTATTTTGCAGCTGTGACTTATTAAACTGATAGTTCGGTAATTTTCACATCTGTCAACACCTGCTTTCTTTGGGATTGGAATTATTATATTCTTCTTGAAGTCTGAGGGTATTTCGCCTGTTTCATACATCTTGCTCACCAGATGGTAGAGTTTTGCCAGGACTGGCTCTCCCACGGCCGTCAGTAGTTCCAATGGAATATTGTCTACTCCGGGGGCCTTGTTTCGACTCAGGTCTTTCAGTGCTCTGTCAAACTCTTCACGCAGTATCATATCTCCCATTTCATCTTCATCTACATCCTCTTCCATTTCCATAATATTGTCCTCAAGTACATCGCCCTTGTATAGACCCTCTATATACTCCTTCCACCTTTCTGCTTTCCCTTCTTTGCTTAGAACCGGGTTTCCATCTGAGCTCTTGATATTCATACAAGTCGTTCTCTTATCTCCAAAGGTCTCTTTAATTTTCTTGTAGGCGGTATCTATCTTACCTCTAGTGAGATAGGCCTCTACATCCTTACATTTGTCCTCTAGCCATCCCTGCTTAGCCATTTTGCACTTCCTGTCGATCTCATTTTTGAGACGTTTGTATTCCTTTTTGCCTGTTTCACTTACTGCATTTTTATATTTTCTCCTTTCATCAATTAAATTCAATATTTCTTCTGTTACCCAAGGATTTCTACTAGCCCTCGTCTTTTTACCTACTTGATCCTCTGCTGCCTTCACTACTTCATCCCTCAAAGCTACCCATTCTTCTTCTACTGTATTTATTTCCCCCATTCCTGTCAATTGCTCCCTTATGCTCTCCCTGAATCTCTGTACAACCTCTGGTTCTTTTAGTTTGTCCAGGTCCCATCTCCTTAAATTCCCACCTTTTTGCAGTTTCTTCAGTTTTAATCTACAGGTCATAACCAATAGATTGTGGTCAGAGTCCACATCTGCCCCTGGAAATGTCTTACAATTTAAAACCTGGTTCCTAAATCTCTGTCTTACCATTATATAATCTATCTGATACCTTTTAGTATCTCCAGGGTTCTTCCATGTATACAACCTTCTTTCATGATTCTTAAACCAAGTGTTAGTTATGATTATGTTGTGCTCTGTGCAAAATTCTACCAGGCGGCTTCCTCTTTCATTTCTGTCCCCCAATCCATATTCACCTACTATGTTTCCTTCTCTCCCTTTTCCTATACTCGAATTCCAGTCACCCATGACTATTAAATTTTCGTCTCCCTTCACAATCTGAATAATTTCTTTTATTTCATCATACATTTCTTCAATCATCCCTCACTTAATGTTTTTTAATATCTCCATATTCCTTTTTTTCCACGAACTCAACAGACTCAATGAACTGTGTTTGGTGACCCGAAGATCTGTGCACTGGTTAGGAGACCTAGATATTAAATTATACAACTTTTGTGAGTTCATTATACACTAAAGTCCAAAATTAAAGCAACAAACGGAAATTTTCAAGGTTGCGTTTATTTTACCACAAAACAGTATAGACAGGTAATAATAAAGTAGAAACAATGTAAAGAATACAGAACATAATCGACTGCAACATGCATAACGGTAGACAAAAATGTTCTTAGTTTTTTTTTCAACTTAACGGATTTGCACACACATTCTGACAACTGGTTAATGAACTCATTACTGGGTGTAACCACTTCTGGCACCAATACAGACAACGACGGGACATACTGCAAATGATGTCATCAACCTCATGTGGAGGCAATAACGCCCATTGTTTCTGCAGAGTTGCTCACAAGTTTGGAGAGTGTTTGATGGATGCTGACATGATGCAACCAGTCTCCCTAATGCATCCCAGACATACTCTATGCGATTCAGCGATTCAAACTGGGCAGACCACGCCTTGCGTGCAATATCAACTGCTTAAAAAAAAAACCCACAACCACCCGTGCTCTGTGAGGTCGAGCATTATTGTCCATCAATACAAAGTCTGGACCCACAGCACTTTGCAACAACCACGGTACTTGACAGCATTTAAATCTTGCTGATTCACCCGTAAAATTTCATTCGAGTGATCAACATAATCCCTGCCCATACCATTAGGGATTATCCTCGATATCGGTCTCCTTCCACAATGTTTGGATCCCGAAATCGTGTTCCACTTTCCCTCCAGATGCAAATCCGTCGAGAATCGCTCTCCACACCAAATCGGGCTCATCTGTGAAAAGAACGTTGGCCCACCGTTCGACCGTCCCCGTGGCATGTTGACGGCTCCGCTCTAGACGTGACTTTCTGTGAAGACACGCCAGAGGTAAACAGACAGCAGGTCTCCAACAATAGAGACCACTCTGCTGAAGTCACCTGTACAGCATTTGCCGCGATACAACACGCCATGAGGATGCTGCGAGGTCAGATGCCAGTTGCAGTACGGTACTTAAGGCGGTACCGCCTTGCCCTTGTAATAATTGTTCACTGTTTCTGATGACACACGTGGTCTCCGGAGTACAGTTTCGGACTGTCGCCACATCTGAGAAACAACAGAGCGATTCACATTAAGCCATCAGGCCACATCGGTTTGCGACTCTCCTGCTTCCATTCTCCCTGAGGCCCTCCAAAGCAGCGTCTGTAGGCGCCTTCTCTATGCCGTACTGCACCGTCTGTGTCTGTGTACACAGCTATTGTGGATGTGGGGTACCAAGCAAACGCTTACCCCGTATGACAGGTGCCGTGACGTCTTTGGACGTCAATGTATTTTGTTTTTCTATATACATATTTAATCATTTTTGTATGACGTCCTTAAATAAGAATGTAAAATGATCATGTAAACCACACGAATAATAATAATAATAAATCCTTATTTTATCTTCCAGATGACACAACTTGATAAGCTGCACAGCTTAGCTGTCATAACACCAGTGCTGTTTGTCTGGGGGAACGCTGGGGGATGCGCACCCCTAAACTTTTTCATCGACAAAGTAATTTTCTTACGATGTTGAGAACTTGGAAGAGTGCTAAAGATTTATATCACGGAAGTAAATTTTTTATTTCATTTTTTCGTGTTGGTAATTGCAATACAAACAATACTAGTGCAGGTTTTGGTGGTAAAAACGATATAATTGACTATTTGAGCATTTCGAAGCTGCGGCAACCGTTATCCATAACTGAATCGCTGGCAGCCATTTCGACAAGCATGTAGTGCCCTCATCCGCTAATAGTGGGCGATGGTAGTGCTAAATGGATATGCGTACGCTCAAACGCCGAGCTTCCGACAGATGTCTCTACGGTCCCGCTACCACGATCCTTCGCGATTCATTGCCATCTTTGTTTTGTTGTTCTTTATTCGTTTGCTTTTGCTGTTCCGTTCTTGTCGGTTGTGCGAAGTTTTACAGTGTTCCTGTCTTCCGTAGCAACTTGTAAGTTAAGTTGGAGGTGAGAGATGATCAGAAAACCAACAATCTATTTTACTTGTTCTCCTGCATCTAAAAAAACCAAAAACTGTCAATAATTCGTGTACAAGAGAAAAGCCTGGAAGTTCAACATCAGTGGGCGACGAAAGTGAAACTGTAAACCTTCATTTGAGCTGTAATAAAGTCAACTGAAGAGTCCGATACAATTTTTTTTGTAGTTAGACATGTTGACGACGTCATGCCTAAAAGCAGACGGGGGGTATCCTATGCTTCAGTTATAAGTACTTTTCGCTGCATTATTCCAATGCTGGAGTACCCTCAAACTTTTTTTTAGAAAAAAAGCGCTGCATAACACTATGTGGCACTTGTCGCGAAATAGCAGACAATAAATAGAGGTGCAAGTTACCTGTCGTGTGGAGAATGGTTATTGAACAATCCAAGTCACAGCTAATAATATAAAGAAACTATGAACAAATCGACATGTGTACTCTGCAGTCCTCTGTAAGATACATACATAGTGTGCCAGTTACGTCCTTTCCCCCATATCCTATGACATTCGCGGACTGTACATGGAAGTCGCCCGGGTGGCCGAGCGGTTCTAGGCGCTTCAGTGTGGAACCGCGCGAGAGCTACGGTCGCAGGTTCGAATCCTGCCTCGGGCATGGATGTGTGTGATGTCCTTAGGTTAGTTAGGTTTGAGTAGTTCTAAGTTCTAGGGGACTGATGACCTCAGATGTTAAGTCCCATAGTGCTCAGAGCCATTTGTACACGAAAAGAAAGACCGTTGTATTCGAGATAGTACTATATTTCTTGACTCACTTCAGAACGTAATTTTGTGAGCAAGACTTTAGGTGATGTACATATCTATAAAGCAAACAGGATTCGTAAACAGTAAGACACAAAAACTGACAGAAGGATGATCGTTTGTAGGAACGGGGATAAAGCGGAAACTAATGCGTAATATCGTAACAGTGTTGAAAAAACTGTGACCTCTGCCACCACGTAACTAAGACCTATATTGTCTGTTCTGTTCCAGTGGTCACACGAGAAAGATCAACTGGGGTGATTGTACTCTGTCTTTCAGTGTATCTGAAACGACAATTTAAAACGTGCGCCAGGACCTGGAGTCTAACAAAGGTTTACCACTTTTCTCCAGAACTCGCCTTACCATTTCTTTCTCATCCACTGATTTCACTATAACGGAAGTAACATTAATTTCTTGCTCCGTGTAAAACTATACGGAGTTCCTTCTCAAACAACACGCCCCCCTCACACCTTAAAATGTTGATACTTCCTAGGACCACGTCATCAATGATATTCTTCGATAAGCCAAGCGTGGGAGTAGCAGCACAAGAAAAGAATGACGGCTGGAGCGCCTTTGTTGAGTAGATTCACATCAGCGTGGTTACTACGATAACTTTAGATAATGACGTAATTACACTCCTGGAAATGGAAAAAAGAACACATTGACACCGGTGTGTCAGACCCACCATACTTGCTCCGGACACTGCGAGAGGGCTGTACAAGCAGTGATCACACGCACGGCACAGCGGACACACCAGGACCCGCGGTGTTGGCCGTCGAATGGCGCTAGCTGCGCAGCATTTGTGCACCGCCGCCGTCAGTGTCAGCCAGTTTGCCGTGGCATACGGAGCTCCATCGCAGTCTTTAACACTGGTAGCATGCCGCGACAGCGTGGACGTGAACCGTATGTGCAGTTGACGGACTTTGAGCGAGAGCGTATAGTGGGCATGCGGGAGGCCGGGTGGACGTACCGCCGAATTGCTCAACACGTGGGGCGTGAGGTCTCCACAGTACATCGATGTTGTCGCCAGTGGTCGGCGGAAGGTGCACGTGCCCGTCGACCTGGGACCGCACCGCAGCGACGCACGGATGCACGCCAAGACCGTAGGATCCTACGCAGTGCCGTAGGGGACAGCACCGCCACTTCCCAGCAAATTAGGGACACTGTGGCTCCTGGGGTATCGGCGAGGACCATTCGCGACCGTCTCCATGAAGCTGGGCTACGGTCCCGCACACCGTTAGGCCGTCTTCCGCTCACGCCCCAACATCGTGCAGCCCGCCTCCAGTGGTGTCGCGACAGGCGTGAATGGAGGGACGAATGGAGACGTGTCGTCTTCAGCGATGAGAGTCGCTTCTGCCTTGGTGCCAATGATGGTCGTATGCGTGTTTGGCGCCGTGCAGGTGAGCGCCACAATCAGGACTGCATACGACCGAGGCACACAGGGCCAACTCCCGGCATCATGGTGTGCGGAGCGATCTCCTACACTGGCCGTACACCACTGGTGATCGTCGAGGGGACACTGAATAGTGCACGGTACATCCAAACCGTCATCGAACCCATCGTTCTACCATTCCTAGACCGGCAAGGGAACTTGCTGTTCCAACAGGACAATGCACGTCGGCATGTATCCCGTGCCACCCAACGTGCTCTAGAAGGTGTAAGTCAACTACCCTGGCCAGCAAGATCTCCGGATCTGTCCCCCATTGAGCATGTTTGGGACTGGATGAAGCGTCGTCTCACGCGGTCTGCACGTCCAGCACGAACGCTAGTCCAACTGAGGCGCCAGGTGGAAATGGCATGGCAAGCCGTTCCACAGGACTACATCCAGCATCTCTACGATCGTCTCCATGGGAGAATAGCAGCCTGCATTGCTGCGAAAGGTGGATATACACTGTACTAGTGCCGACATTGTGCATGCTCTGTTGCCTGTGTCTATGTGCCTGTGGTTCTGTCAGTGTGATCATGTGATGTATCTGACCCCAGGAATGTGTCAATAAAGTTTCCCCTTCCTGGGACAATGAATTCACGGTGTTCTTATTTCAATTTCCAGGAGTGTATTTGATTTTGTGTTATATACATGTGCAGGAAAACATCCCTTCGTTTGTTAATCAGCCAAGGCTCTTAGCAGTGCTGGTCAGTCCAGGAGGTGAGTTTGGGTGTTCCAAGGGCAAGGCGACTTATTGCGAAAAGCTCGATTTCAGATTCAAATCCTCATCCTGGCACGTGTCATTCTGGGTGCGTTACTTGCGAGAAATCACGACTGTCGTAAGAGTCCTTGATTCTGTGTTTCCTGTATAGGTGTAAAAGTCTTTCAGTGTGCGTCACAACATGCATCAAAATGTCCTTACCGATGTATCCACCTTCTCGTGGATATTGGAAAAACAGCTGTTATTGTGTGAACTGACGATTGCCCGGCGTATTTCTTATCTGTAGAATTGTCAGGTGTCTGGCCGGGTCACGGTGTGATTAGTACACGATATTTCGGCAAAGAGAATCGTTGTTGCCATTTTTACGTGGTCTCTGATGACTGCTGCTTATGCGACATAAACGAAAGTTCCTAGGAGTGTTTCTACATCTGAAAGTAGTGCCACTACAAGAATGCAAATCAGGTTTGCTTCAAAAACAGGCCGTAACGGTCGTGAGCGTTAGCTGTTTTTGAGATTGGACGTGGTGAGTTGATGTTAGTCAAGAATGCCTTCAAGTCGACAAAGACCCCATTATCAACACCTCACTTAGTTTGAACGAGGTCGTGTAATACGGCTTCGAGAAGCTGAATGTCCCTTCTGCGATACAGCAGGCAGAGTTGACTAGAATGCAGTCACTGTACACGATTGCTGGCAGCGATGGTCACGAGAATGTACAGCCGCAAGAAGATCGATGTTCGGAGGGCCACGTGTCAGTACCGAGAGGGAAGGCCATCGTGTTGGGCGTATGGCTGTGGCACGTCGTACTGCATCTGTGCAGCTGTTGGCACTTCAGTGACACAACGAACTCTTACAAACCGGTTACTTCAAGGACAGCTCCAAACCAGAGCCCTGTACCGTGCATCCAACTGAACCCAAACCATCTTCGTTTGTGACTTTAGTGGTGTGAAGCGAGAGCTCATTGGAGGGCAGGGTGGAGGTCTGTTATGTTTTTTTATGAAAGCTGGTTCTGCCTCGGTGCCAGTGATGGCCGTACGCTGGTTATATGGAAGCCAGTTGAGCTTGTAAGACGTCCGAGCAGATGTAATTTCAATGTATTGCTCATGCGCTGCCTGCGATATGCAAGGTCTCTGACCAGAGAGCAGTGTTGACTGCAGTGGGAACTGTGTAGCTGTAGCAGTAAGTTGTGGCTAGTCTGGAGTCTGTTCTGGTCTGGTATGGTGTATCGTGTTGGCTGGGCCGGTCGCGGTGCAGCGATGCCGGAGCCTGAGTATTATTGTATAAGGTAAAAAACAGCCTCGCGCATATGTCGTAATGTTATCTCAAGTCGCATGTAAATGTTTTAAAACTCTCGTAATAATAATCTTCCTCATAAAAAGTAACTTTTAACGACCATTCATTTCAATTTAAAGAATTTACTAATTTCTCCCATTCATGATCATCCTGATTATTGCAATAGAAAAATCAGTTGCTCCCTTTCATAAATGACAGATAGGTCGGCCAGCATTGCACAGAGCTGAGCCGGAAAAATTTATTGTAAGAGCAGATATATCTGGCGACTTCATTGAGGTAAGAATTTTTCCTTTTTTTATTCAGAAGGATCTTTCAGGGCCACGACGCAGCACTGCTGTCGTCCAAAGTTTGCCAGGTTAAATTCACAGTGAATTATTGAAAAGCCATAAGTGAGCGACAATTTAATTGAGAGGTTAGTTACATTGTTTTATTACCAGGTTACTGAATTTACTTTTTTTATTGGGACGTTACACTGAATGTGAACGACATAATTATAATTTTTACTGTTGAGAGGTTTAGGAATTTTTCTGTTGTGAGGTTACGCTAAATGTGAATGAATTTTGAGCTTAGATTAAATCAGAAAGAATTTTGTGGGTAGATTAAATGTAAATGAATTTTGTGGGGAGGTTACATCGTGAAAGAATTTTGTGTTGAGGTTACACTAAATCAGAATCATTATCCATAATATTTATTTTTATTTTGTGGGGAGGTTACAGTATATTAGAATCATACTCATATTATTTATTTTTATTTTGTGGGGAGGTTACACTTGGCGACAACCGGCCAGGATTGTATTTCTTTGTGAATCTCTGAGAAGTAGTCATATATTTGCTCTTATTTACTTAAATGTAGTTTGCATCTGGCGCAACGCATTTACTAATTTGTCACTTTTTCTTTCACAGATCATCGGCAATTTATTGTTTTTTCTTGTAATTGTTTGTTCCATTTCGCTTTGGCTTTGTTTCATTTTGTGCTTAATTTTGATTTGTGAAAAATGCCGCGAAAAACTGTTAACAGTACATTGCGATGTGCAATGAGTGAAATAGCCGACTCTAATAATTTGACCGATAATAATTGCGACACTCAGTGTAATAGTGATAGTCGTCTAATGACAGATAATCAGTGCCTACCGATCACTAGTAATGATTTTGATCCTAATGATGAACAAACAAATTCAATTATGTCCACAGTAAATGTAACAATTGATGACGCGGCACGTTCCGATACAATGAACGCTGCCCAGTTGGACACACCCGCTTTGCAAAATTTGAATTGTGAACAGATAAATTTTTCTCACGGAGATGAACAATGTAGTCAAAATACGTCAGATTTATTTGATTCCGAGGTAGTTACTAATAGTGCACATCCGATTGGCAAACCTTTTCAAGAATCACAGAATGACTAAATGGTTATACAAAACGTGACACATACAGACACACCACCACACAGCTCAGAGAAAAGAGTCGCTAATTTTGGCTTGGAGTAAGAAATGGCATTATTGCTACAAATTAATGAAAATAACGAAAATCTCAAACAACAACTTAACGAAAAACTAGACAGCAATTCCAAACAACAGAATGACAGACTAGACAACAACGTCAAACAACTTAATGAAAATCTTAAACAATTGAATGAAAAATACGACAACCTTAATGAATCGAACAAACAACTTAGTGAACAGATTACAGCCGTTGCCGTGCAATGTCATGATACTAAAGAACAATTACGTGAGGAAATTAAGGCTTGTGCTAGGAGAAGTAGTGAAGAAATTAGATCTGTGGCTCAAGAATTAAGTAATACACATGCAGCCACAGCTAAATTACTTAGAGATGAAATTAGTGCAGTCGCTAAACAATGCTCTGAAAACGCAACACAGTTACGCGACGAGTTTAAATTAATGTCAGCAGAACTTTCACGCACGCTGGATGCAAAAGTAGACGCGAAATTTGACCAACAGAACTGCCAAATTGACGAACGTTTTAATTACCACCTACACAACAGTGAAACGCGTTACAGTAAATTTATACAGGAACAGAATGAAGTAAAGCAACAAGTCATGGAAACAATTACTGCACAGAGACAGGAAGATAAGCGTAAATTATTTACGAAAGCAAAAACGTACGTAGACAACAACATAGCTACAGTATCGGACGAAATCAAACAGTTGAACACCGAATTGTATGATGAAATCTCCGATCTTAAAACAAAAAAAGACACACACACATTAGAGTTTCAGACAATGACCAACAGACTTGAAAAGTTGGAAATAATACAGGATTCCGATGCCGTCAAAGCAGACGTTAAAAAATTTAACAAAACCACAAGTAAAATACAAAAACAAATTAATGCTTATGATACTAAAAACGATGATCAGGTAAAAGCACTGACTGAAAAAAATGATGAATTGGCCAGTCGTATTGACGTTATCGAAAGTAATAATGACACCAAATCAGACGATACGTCACCAGTTTCGTTTAATCAAACACCCGAATTCCAAAATTTATAGCAGACGATCAGTGAGATAGGTTCGTCCAGTATTACATTATGTAAAAAATTGTCATCTTTACAGCAAGAAGTGACGGAGATGAAAAATATTTCAGCCTTTAACACATCACAGCATACGCCACTCTCCGAACATTTGTCTGACTCACACAGCCAGTACAATTTAGGTAATTTACAGAGAGTACGTGACTTAGATTCCGGACAGTCACAGACAAACAGATTAACATACAATCCTGAACCTGTTCAGACATTCAGAGACGATAATTGTGATTATAAGCACTTTCTATCCGTGAGAAAATTAAAGGTATTTAATAATGACAGAATACAAATACATCCTTTGGACTGGATTCGACAATTTGCTTTTGTATTTTCTCCAGCTTGGCCTGTAACGCAGAAACTAGAATTGGACTGGATACAACAATCTGATTTTGAATTTTCACCGGTATTGCCTGTAACGCCGAAACTGAAATTTATTTGCAGCGCGTAATTGACCTCAGGGGATTCATTAAGCTTCGATGAATATGTGCCGTAGCGTGCACATGGCCCCGAGCCGTCGTAGTGCTACTTCATCTTTAGTTTTCTGCACTGCTGCCTTCTCTTTTACTATCCTTTATATCTATCAAAACAGCTCTTCAACTATCGATCTATCTAGGATTACGTATGAGTAAAGAAAACCTGATACAACAAGTTTTACCCGAAAGTGACAATTTTCATTAGACACTCCAGAACTACCAGCGTAATTTTAATGAAAGACAGAAGTGTAATCATCAGTATGTGTAAAATTATCAGCAACAGGAAACAAATTTTGGTAACAATAGAGGTTTCTCCCCGCAACATCAACAAAACCAGTCGGTTAGCATACCTAACCAACATTGTAATGTGCAAGGTCAACCAAGCTTTAATGTTTCGCCGCCTACACGTATAGCGTCGGCTTCTCCAAATAGTAACGCACAGCAACAAGGAAATCAGTACGTATAGAAAACACACCATTTTAACTCATATCGCAATGCACCGTATAGAAATGACTATCATGACAGACGTAAATGTAATGAGCACAATTTTCAGCGTAAGTTTAATAACAGTCGGTCTTACCAGCAACAGGGGGACATGAGAGAAGCCTCCACGAAGGGTGTGTCCTGACAACTAAGCCTTACACATCCGGGCGTCCCCTGGGCGTCTAGGTATACCTAGACGGCTGATTCTCTCACACCAGAAGCAAACAAACATGTGAGTAAATAAACGGTCCTTATCAGAGCCAACTTTAACCATCATATCTATAAATACTGAAGGCATATCATCAGCCAAAGAACATCTGTTATCCAACCTATGCCGTGACAAAAAATGCGACGTCCTGTGTATACAAGAGACGCATAGAGATGAGCGACAGAGACGACCAAAAATACCGGGCATAAAACTAGCTGCAGAAACACCGCATTCTCAGTATGGAAATGCTATATTTGTAAGACCAGGGCTTCAGATAATCAGTGCTCACTGCACCGTAGAAAATAACATCGAAGTCATCTCAGTGGAGCTGAGTAACTGCGTGGTTATCTCTGTTTATAAGCCCCCTTCGGCTGCATTTTCCTTCACACCACGCAGGAACTTCCATAACAGCAAGACTTCTGTAGTAATCGGTGACTTTAACAGCCATAGTCATTTGTGGGGATACTCTGAAGATGACGAAAATGGGGAGGCAGTCCTCTCCTGGGCTGAATCCTGCCAGTTGTCTCTTATACACGACAGCAAGCTACCCCCTTCCTTCAACGGTGGCAGGTGGCAACGTGGATTTAACCCTGACCTCCTCTTTGTGAGTGAAGACATCACACAGCTTTGTTCCAAATCAGTGTGTTCGCCCATACCAAAGACGCAACATAGGCCACTACTGTGTCAAGTCCTTCCAGCAATAAGACCACAGGAGGTGAATTTCAAACGGAGATACAATTTCAAGAAAGGTGATTGGAAAAAATTTGCTAAGATGCTGGACAAGGAGATTAAGTCTGTGCGACCTATTCCTGAAGAGTATGACAGCTTTGTTCAAACTGTCAAACATTGCTCCCGATCATCAATTCCAAGAGGGTGTAGGACAATGTATCTGCAGGGTGTGACACCTGAAACAGCTGCTCTGCTGGACGGATACTATCGACTATATGAAGAAAACCCTCATAGCGAGGAAATTTATCTGGCTGCGCAAAATACTCTCTCCTCAATCTCTGAGGCGAAGAGAGAACAGTGGATTAAACTGATGACAGAATGTGAGATGAGTAGAAGCAGTCAAAAGGCCTGGAGATTGTTACGACACTTTAACAATGATGCCTCTCAACCCAATACGCATACAGACCAGATCGCACACCAGCTTTTGAAAAATGGTAAACCTGACCATACCAGTAAAATCGGGAGACGAACCCTGGAAAGGGAGCCCGAACAAGAGGGGAACATTCTGTCTCGACCATTCAGTTTGAATGAGCTCGACTCAGCTCTAAATAAGTGCAAAGTCGGAAAAGCAGCAGAGGTAGATGACATAAGAAGTGAACAGATCAAGAACTTTGGTCCAGGCGCAAAGTGCTGGCTACTCGAGCTAATGAATAATTGTGTCAAGAGCGGCAAGATACCAAAATCTTGGCGGAAAGCAAAAATTATAGCTATACATAAACCAGGGAAAGACCGGGATGACCCCAAAAGCTATAGGCCAATCTCCCTCCTATGCCACCTGTATAAGGTATTGGAAAGATTGATCCTCCAAAGAATTACAGATATGATAGAACCATTACTGATCCCTCAACAGGCAGGATTCAGACAAGGGAAGAGCTGCACAGCACAGGTGTTGAATTTGACACAGCATATAGAGGACGGCTTCCAAAGGCGGCAGATAACAGGAGCGGTGTTTATAGATCTTTCAGCCGCCTACGACACTGTCAACCACAGACTCTTGTTGCCGAAGCTATACAACCTCACCAAGGACTACAAACTAACCTGTCTAATTAGAAATCTTCTTCAGAACCGAAGATATATTGTGGAATATCAAGGACAAAGAAGCAGATGGAGGCAGCAGAAAAATGGGTTGCCACAGGGCAGTGTACTGGCACCCACCCTCTTCAATATACACTAACGACCAGCCGTTACTACAAGGAATACAAAGCTTCATATATGCAGATGACCGAGCAATCACAGCACAAGATCACAGCTTTGAGAGGGTGGAGCGGAAGCTAACTGATGCTCTGACAGAATTAACTGCCTATTACAGGGACAATCAATTGAAACCAAATCCTTCTAAGACCCAGACCTGTGCTTTCCACCTCCGAAACAGACAGGCTTTTAGAACCTTGCAGATAGATTGGGAAGGAACCTCTTTAGAACACTGCAAGACTCCAAAATACCTCGGAGTCACTCTGGACCGTGCTCTTACATATAAGGAACACTGCTTAAAAACAAAGCAAAAAGTAGCTGCCAGGAACAATGTGGTTAGGAGGCTGACTGGAACAACATGTGGAGCACAGCCAGACGCAGTGCGCACATCCGCATTAGCCCTCTGCTACTCTGCAGCTGAGTACGCTTGTCCAGTATGGTGCAGATCTACACATACAAAGAATGTTGATGTTGCTCTGAATGAGACATGTCGTATCACTAAGGGTTGTCTAAGAGCCACACCTGTGGAAAAACTGTACTGCTTATCCGGCATAGCCCCCCCCCCCCCCCCGCCCCCCGGACATCCGAAGAGGTACAGCAGCACGGAGTGAAATGAAGAAGGCATTAACATCCGAAGCCCACCCGCTACATGGCCACCAACCGGCACAGCAAAGACTTGTGTCTAGAAAGAGCTTCCTTCACAGTACAGAACCACTCGCTGACACTCCACATCAACAACGGGAGAAGAGATGGCAGGTCAGATGCCAGCATCTGGAGGAGTGGCTGATCCCGCAAGAAGTTCTTCCCCCAGGCCACACAGAGAAATGGTCCACATGGAAATCACTCAACCGCCTGCGTTCTTCTGTCACAAGATCCAAGAGTAATCTGGAGAGGTGGGGCTTCCAGGTGGACTCTCTCCAGTGTGACTGCGGAGCTGCCGTGCAGACATCAAGACATCTACTACAATGCACATTACCTCCAACTGTGTGCACCATGGAGGACCTCGTAAACGCTACACAAAATGCACTGGATGCTGCAAATTTTTGGGCATCCACTGTATAGATTAAAATCACGTTATGTTTGACAGCACAATCTGTGTCTAACCATTTATTTCATTCTTGACTAGTTTAATTTATAAACTATAATGTATGTATGTATGTAGTAATGTATCTAATATTGTTTTTTTTAGTTTGCTTCTGACACGATAAATAAATATAACCAGCAACAGAATCATCCGCAGCAACAGATTATCATGAATGAACCAGACAGTAGGTATCATCCCGAACCTAATGCGTCAGGACGAAATAACAGAACAGTACAAATATTCGAAATGCCACAGCATCCTCCCGCAAATAATAGCACGTCAGATAGAATTTGACTAGATACAGTACAGGTTGCATCTTCCAGCAACGCAAGCGATACTTTTGACACACAGAATCTTGTTCACGAAAATGTTATTACTTTTGACGACATCCGAGACACTCTTTTGCAGGAAAAACCAATTATTCAAAAAACCATTTCACACCCTGTCATTGAAGTAAAGATTGGATCATCCAAATTTTCAGCAGTAATCGATTCTGGATCACCTATGTCATTTATAAATGAGGAAACTTTCAACGAGTGTAACAAAGAGAATACCTGGGATGAGATTTTCACTCTGCAGCGGAGTGTGCGCTGATATGAAACTTCCTGGCAGATTAAAACTGTGTGCCCGCGAAAGGCAAAGGTCCCGAGTTCGAGTCTCGGTCGGGCACACAGTTTTAATCTGCCAGGAAGTTTCATATCAGCGCACACTCCGCTGCAGAGTGAAAATCTCATTCTGGAAACATCCCCCAGGCTGTGGCTAAGCCATGTCTCCGCAATATCCTTTCTTTCAGGAGTGCTAGTTCTGCAAGGTTCGCAGGAGAGCTTCTGTAAAGTTTGGAAGGTAGGAGACGAGGTACTGGCAGAAGTAAAGCTGTGAGTACCGGGCGTGAGTCGTGCTTCGGTAGCTCAGTTGGTAGAGCACTTGCCCGCGAAAGGCAAAGGTCCCGAGTTCGAGTCTCGGTCGGGCACACAGTTTTAATCTGCCAGGAAGTTTCATATCAGCGCACACTCCGCTGCAGAGTGAAAATCTCATTCTGGAAACATCCCCCAGGCTGTGGCTAAGCCATGTCTCCGCAATATCCTTTCTTTCAGGAGTGCTAGTTCTGCAAGGTTCGCAGGAGAGCTTCTGTAAAGTTTGGAAGGTAGGAGACGAGGTACTGGCAGAAGTAAAGCTGTGAGTACCGGGCGTGAGTCGTGCTTCGGTAGCTCAGTTGGTAGAGCACTTGCCCGCGAAAGGCAAAGGTCCCGAGTTCGAGTCTCGGTCGGGCACACAGTTTTAATCTGCCAGGAAGTTTCAAAGAGAATACCTATCCAACGCTACCATTAGGCAAAATTAAAGTAAAAGGAGCAGTATCTGGTAAAGGAGTAGATGTAAAATTACAGACACACTTATCGTTTTGTATTGCAGGTCATACGTTTCACTCAAATTTTTGGATAGTTCCCTTATTGACAACAGACATTACTTTAGATACGAATTTTCTGGTACAACATGACGCAATTATTGACTTTTGAAATTCGTATTTAATGTTAAAGGATGAAAATGTACAACTGGCATTAGAATTTCAGCACTCTTTATCTGCAGAAGAACAAACAATTAACCGGACAGAGGTCATTTCTGCATCACGTAACATAGACTGTCATTCCACATTGTTCACAGATATGTACGTACACAACTATAATACTCCAGACGAAGCCGACTATGACGTCATGCAAATGATTTCTGATAAAGTTAAACAGAGCAGTGCAAATACGGACGACGAACGCACGCAACTACGCAAAACTCTTTTACAGCAAGCTCCAGTTTTTGACAAAATCCCTGGTACTATGTCCGGTTTTATGTATGAATTTCAAGTTAAACAGCACGACACATTTAAAGCCAAACATTATCCCATTCCATATATTCACACAGAACAAGTTAAGAAAGAATTGCAAGCTATGCTTGACCAAGGAATTATTGAACCGGGAGTTAGTCCGTACATAAACCCGCTACATATTGTTAAGAAAAAGGATGGTTCACTTCGCCTCGTACTTGATTCGCGCCACATCAATGACATTGTTATTAATGAAACAGATCGCCCTCAAACACTAGAAGAACTTCTACAGAAATTTCATGGTACTGCTATTTATTCCACATTAGATTTGAATCGGGATTTTGGCAAATTCAGCTCCATCCGAACTGCAGAAAGTACACAGCTTTTCTCTGTTTTGGTGACTGTTATCAATTTTGTAAATTACCGTTCGGATTAACGATTTCTTCAGCAGCATTTATTCGCGGTTTGAATACTATACTTCCGGTAGAATTAAAAGACAGAATCACAACGTATGTAGACGACATTCTTATTGCAGAAGCTAACTGGTCTGAACATAATTTGATTCTTGAACAACTGTTACAAACCTTTCGTGCACAAGGACTCACAGTTAATCTTAGCAAATCACACTTTGGCAAAACTTCTACAAAATTTCTTGGACATGTAATTTCAGCAGAAGGCATTGCGCCTGACCCGGAAAAACTTCAGGCTTTACGTGACATTACTGTTCCTACGACGAAGAAACAACTACGCAGCTTTTTGAGTTTAATTAACTTTTTTCATAAATTTATTCATTACTCTGCTTTAGACACCCCTAGATTATGTCAATTGACGGGTAAAAACACTATTTGGTCCTGGGATAGCCAAGCAGTCTGAATTTGTCAATCTGAAACAAGCTTTGTTGAATGCACCACTTTTATCACATCCAGATCTTACTAGAAATTTTTCCATTGCCACCGACATTTCTAACACCGCTTTAGGCGTACACATTTTTCAGGAAATTGAAGAAGATGGTTCTACAGTAATTAAAAACATCACCTTTGCGAGTCGCATTCTGTCACCTGCTGAACGCAATTATTCTGTTACAGAACTTGAAACATTATGTGTTGTATGGGCATTTACGAGATTTCGGCATTTTCTTTATGGAAGACATACGACCGTTTACACAGACCATAGAGCTATCCAGTTTTTACTTTCAGCAAAATTTACACATGACAGGTTAAGCAGATGGAAACTTTATTTACAGGAATTTAATTTTACAATTGTTCACATTCCCGGAGCACAAAATGTTGTAGCAGGCACACTATCACGTTCTCTCAGCAACAATCAGCAAGACATCGGAACCAACTTCTGCCATGCAAATTTTAGCGTCATGTATATTCAACAAATTGCATTTGCAATTTTCATTTCGTCATCATTACGAGATAGAGCACAGGAGCAGAGCAAAGACAACGTATGGAAAGAAATTAAACACCTTTGGAAAGATAGGAATAATGTTACCATTAGAAACCATTACACTGTACGCAATAATATTCTGTTTCGCCGCTTTCACCCTGACAGCAACAATTGGTTACTATGCATTCCTGACGAGTTTGTTAACAAATTAATTTCGTATACTCATTTAAGTTACGCACATTATGGAGCCAGAAAACGTTTTCTTATACTGAGACAGAACTGTTATTTTGCCAACATGGAGAAACGTATTCGACGAGTTTTAGCGTCATGTAAAATCTGCCAGAAAGCTAAGTCAGACACGACTTCACATATTCCTCCGTTACACCCCATTGTACCTGTTAAATTGAGACACATGGCCGCTGTAGACATTTTTGGTCCGATTCCCAGAACTAATAGAGGTTTTTGTTACATCTTTGTCGCTGTTGAACTCACTTCAAAATTTGTTACCTTCACTCCGTTACGCAAAGCTACTGCTAAATCTGTTTCGAAAGCATTTGTATAACATTTTCTGTTTTGTGTAGCGCATGTATTGAAAGTAATTACCGACAATGGACCACAGTTTTGATCTGCTATATGGACACGTATGTTACGAGCAAGAAACATTTCTCCGATCTATATATCTAATTATCACGCTTCTTCGAACCCTTGTGAACGACTAATGAAAGAAATTGGTAAACTATGTAGAATATACTGCTATAAAAACATATTGATTGGGATACACACATACTGTCATTCCAGGATGTAATTAACTCCATACCAAATGAATCTACTATGTTATCTCCGACTGTTATACTGAAAAATGTTGAACCACCTAACAAAATTAAAGAATTAGTATCCTTTCCTACATCTCGTCGACTACGACGCCATGAAATAATTGACATTGCGCTGAACAACATCAAACGTGCCGCAGAGCGCCGGAGAAGACAGCAAAAACAGGTTTGTACACACCGTGACTTTCACATTGGACAGAAGATATTAGTACGCACACATTATTTATCCAACAGAGGAAAGAGTAGATGCAGTAAATTTGAGCTTCTATATGCAGGTCCATACAGAATTCGCAACATTCCTCACCGTCAATGTAGTACACGTCGAAACTTTGAGAACAAAAAAAAGTAAAGGCAATCACCATGTGTCCAATATTAAACCCTTTATTGAATGAACATACTTTATGATTTGTCACACTGTAATGCCATTTACAGATATTTATATGAACACTTACTGATGATTATCGTATTTTTTCCTGGCAAGTGCCCGGCAAGGTAAGGTTAGCAGGTCGCTTTTCTTGTCGTTACACATCAGACTGTGCACAATGTTCCATTTTGCGTGTATGTATGATTATTTTCCTGTTTTGTTTGTATGAACTATGAAATCTTTAAGATATAAAAAACACCAGTTGACTTTAGCATTTTTCCTTATAATATCTCAATATCTTGACTATTCTACACTTTTGGCTACTGCATTATGAGACTGTGTGTACATTTTTGCACCTGAACACTCTCTTCTGTGATGACTTGAAACATGTATGTATGTGATATATAAAGTGGGAAGGTTGTTTCGTTTATAGGTAATAAACTCCTTATTTACTCTGGTCACAATGATAAGAACAGAGGTTTTCCCTGTGAACAAGAATAACTCCAATGTTGCGTTTATTGCTTAGACCGTTGTTTTGATTTTTATCACCTCTTGGATTACAAAAAGCTCTAGAGAGACGCACTGAAAGGTAATAGTTGCACACACTCGCAAACATTAACACTTGAACGCCAAGGAATCTGAGTCGGTCGTGTCCTCTTCAAACAGCCGTCGTTCTTCGCTTAGGTCTAGGAAAGCGCTGACCATCTGCCTGGGATTGCCAATTTGGGGTCCTCCTTGAGCCACAATGCATCACGTTTCCTCTCTCGAACAACCGACGCCTCGCGTGTTTAGTGTTTACCTTTTTGGGTGAACGCCCGGACAGCCGCCCGCTTATAAACAAACCGCTACGACTCACACACCTCACGCCTCCGCGGCAGCAGGACGCTGGTGTACATGGCAGGGAAGACGGTTGGGTGGGGGATACAGAGAGAGAGAGAGAAAGAGAGAGAGAGAGACGGACACAGAGACAGAGAAAGAGAGAGAGAGAGAGAGAGAGAGAGAGAGACGGACAACCGGAGGCAGAGCAGGTCGCGCAGCCGGCTCTGCCCTCGCGCAGCGGCTGCGTCCTTGATCTCTGACGTAACTTCTAAGCAATCGAGCAGGACTCACCCACAGCCCAAGGCCACGCGGAATTTCCAGCTCGACCGATAAACTCGGGCTTCCTCGTAATATACCGAAAAGCGCTTAAAAGCGAGCAATCTCACGTGTCATTAAGCGATCTTGATGAAACTTGGCGGGTGTGTAGAGGGGACAAAATAATGCAACACATCATTTATTTGCTCCCAATTTCACTTTCAGGAGGTAAAACACACCCCGAAATGTAATTTGGCATATTAGGTTTGGAGGGAACATCTTCGAAACGATGATATATAAAAAATGTTTGTCATTTAAAGATGTATAAGTAACTAACGTTCTTGAAAGCTGTGTAATCGAATTTTGTAATAAACTAAAGTTTTGCAAAATACTCCACCACCATTAATTAATTTTGAAAAATGAAAATTTGTGTTATAACATAAATTAAAGAAGCTTTCAAGCTACATACATCCACGTGTAATAAAGTTGGTTTCTGAAATACCATTTTTGGAAAATAAGCTGTACACAATTTGCTATCAGTGTTTTCAACATACCTAACTGAAATATCTAAACACTCATTATAAGTCTAGTTATCTACTTGACTTGCATTTGTTTTATGTTTTAAATTGTTAGTTTCAGTTTTCAATTCATTTTTGCTTATTTTGCTTTTTAGTCTACTGTTTCATGTACATGTATTTTGTTAATTGAAAATAATAAATAAATTATTATTATATGTTGTATAAAACGTCTTTGGACTTCTTACCGTGTCAATTCAGGGTAAAACCTACGGCGTACACGCCCTTGAGCACTTCCAGGAACATATGAACAACGTACTCCCAAACACCCAGTTCACTGTCGAGGCAGATAAAGAGGGAAGGCAGCCATTTTTAGCTGTTTTGGTACAACGAAAGTCGGATGGACGTCTCGACCAGTCAGTGTACTGCGAGCTTACCCACACTGATTTATATTCCTATTTTAGCGCTCAGTGTTTTCACCATCCAGTCCATAAGACAACAGCTTTAAATACATTGGTACAGAGAGCAAAACCCGTTTCTGACGAAGACCACTTGGATTCCGAAATTAATCACCTGAGGTATGTGGTACGAAAGAACGACTATGGATCATGTGTTATGAAGTCAGCGTTCTCCATGAAAAGGAAACGTGAAAATGTTGAACATTCACGTGATGAGCCACCGATTGCTTTTTTTTCCCCTTCTGCGACGCTATATCCAGCAAAATACACAGAGTCCTGGGAAGACGAATGTATCAGATTCATTTTCCGACCTCCTAAGACGATAAAGTAGATCCTACGCCTTGTTAATGACAGTCTCGGCCTCAGGATTCCTGGGATTTACAACATTCCTTGTGATTGTGGAAGCAGTTATATCTGCCAGTCCATCAACATCATTTCCGACCACTGCGCACAACATCAACGGCATATTCAAAACCGAGAATCGGAGAAATATGCAGTTGCTGCGCACAGACTCACAAACAAACGTGAAATACTGTTTGACTAAACAAAATTTTTATCCCAGGCTCCCACATACCGGGGCTCTGTAATTAAAGAGCCTGTAGAAATAAGAACGTGTGATAAAATCTTCAACAGTGACAGTGGATACAATCTTGGCGGTGCCTGGAACGAGCTCTCGATGAAGAGAAGAGCCAAAAATATTCATCACCATGTTCACGCCACGGCGGAAGCGGTGGCGCCACCAGATCAGGCGTTCACACCATCTGCCACAGCTTCAAGTAATTACTGACCAATCAGAAGCCGTCTTTTGGCTATATAAGGCCGCCACAGCAGCAGTTTTGACAGTCAGTTGCTCTTGACGAAGACGGTGGAGCTAATTGTCGAAAGCTCGAGGTCTTTCACTCAACTGACGCTGCAAGTCCGAGATGGTTTTATAAAACATTGCCGTCGAGAGAGACTTCGCGTCGACTCGGTATTATGATAAAAAAATCATTAAAATAACGATAATCTGTAAATAAATGTTTAAAAAAACCGTTTTCTTACACTATGCACATAAAACGAACGAAATTTCTTCACATAACATATGTGACAGATACACAATATAAAACAAAATTCAGCAAGATTTCAAATTGTCACGAGTGACTCTCTAAATATTCTGATTTGTAACATGCATATTCCAATACGTTGGTAAGCCTTGACGAAGAGAACTGATTATCTTGTTTCTCAAGTGGAGACTGTCATAATAATTATTCAACAGCACTAGATCTGTTGCGGGAATAAATTATTACAGCGTCAGTATTCATCTTGGAGATAGTACCATCAGACGCCAGTAGATCACTGGATGAGGAAAAGCCTGAGAATTTGGGAGAAACACTATCGCAAACTCTTATTTTTTGATTAGCTACCGCAGTTACACATGCAGTAGTACATGGCTGGTCATGATGGACAAATTGCCGACCTTAATAGAGGTCACCATCATCATCGGGCATGCCGCAGGTGAAGACGTATTCATTCCTCGCGTTCTGTTGATACCCAGTGATTTAAACATGCTCTTCTATTTACAGAAATTGCAGTTTCCCATACGGCTTGCGTTCGCTGTATCAACAAGACACAGGGCGAATCACTTTGTGTGGCAGATGTGAAAGATCCCTGGCAATGCTGGGCAGTGAAGCTAGTATCCTACATTTTACACAAATTGCAACAAAATGCCTCTAAGTTATAATGAAATGGTAGAAAGTTGCCCCTCCCCCAAAACATAACAAATTACCCCCAAAAAGTAAGTAATTGCCAAAAAACTGTAGCAAGTTGACTGACCTGAGAACAGTCTTCATGTCGGGGAATCGAAGATGATGATCATGATGGCACTAACACGGTCTGCATGGTTCTAAGTTTAAATTCAAGATGACAATCAATGACTGCGATCCAAAATGTCATTGATTATGTTCAAATCCAAGCAGCAGAAATCAAGTCAGAATGCAGACACACTGCCTCTTGCAATTCTCAAGGCACTGAAACGGAAATCAAGTCGGCATGCAGAACTGTTTCCAGATTTTGAATTTCCACTATATCCAAAGTCAACACAAATGTTCAGCACCAGCATTGCATAGTGCGTCAAGTAAGGATGTGCACTACAATGTACAGGCTGAATGTGAGTGACAGTAAATGTACTGTTGTAGTCATGTCATCAGACTGGGAGTTCAACACTGCGATAATTTTTGAAAAAGCCACGATTTAGTGACATGAAGGTAATGCTGTCAGACTGTGAAAGATACCAATTAAGCTGGAATTCCAACACAAGTATCTGTAATGTTGAACGCTCAAATGCTGGTATTGTTGCTGGATTGCAATACAATATGTGTGGTTGACTACCCAGGAACAGTGAAAATGTACAACACAGAGAATACTGTGCAGTGCACCCACTTTCATGAATCTACATTTTGAAATGTAATGAATGCTAGTACAGCCATCCAGTGTGTTGTGGATGAGCATATTGAATGCCATTCTCATATGTATAGATCTGATGGAATTGTTTGGTGAAGTCTTACAGACCTTGTCCATCAGAACACTGCAGAATATGAATTCATTGGTACAAATTTCAATGACTGTTGTGCAGCAACACATACTACTAAGTACGATGAACCAACAACAATGCCCTACAATGGTGCAGAATTATGTGCATATTTGAAATTGTATACATTAAACCAAATTACAATGCATAGATGATTATCTACTTCAGTGCAATAGCTTCCTGATACATTGTAGCAGAAATCAAGTCAGCACACAGAAGGCTTCCTGATGCAGCAACTAAAATGTTGGAGCTGAAATCACGTCAGTAGACAGAGCTGTTTCCTGACGTTGTGTTTCCACTACTACAACGTCTGCACTATTCCTCGCGACTCTAGCATTACATACCACAACAATGCATGTGGTGTTATTCTCTGAAACGAGCATGCTGAATGGCAGTGACAATAAACATGTTGTTATAGAGATCTCATCGGATCGAGAGTTCAATGTAGTGGTGATTTAAAGTAGTGCCATCACACCATGAGTGTTATCAATTATGTTAGAGTTCTGCACAGTAACTACAATTTTCTACTCTCAGATCCTGGCTGTGTTGCTGCACTACCATGTGATACGTATTATGGTTACTCAAGAACAGTAAAAATACAAAATGAGAATACCAAATATTTAGGAATCTACTTTCCACAATTCACAAAGTTCAGAACAATGTATATTAACAAGTATAAAACGTGTATAAAAATATATGAACAACTAATAATAAATAATATTTTTTACACGTTGTAATAAGTTTAACTCCACTACATATACAGGGTGTTACAAAAAGGTATGGCCAAACTTTCAGGAAACATTCCTCACACACAAATAAAGAAAATATGTTATGTGGACATGTTAGAGCTCATTTTATTACTTCTCTTCAAATCACATTAATTATGGAATGGAAACACACAGCAACAGAACGTACCAGCGTGACTTCAAACACTTTGTTACAGGAAATGTTCAAAATGTCCTCCGTTAGCGAGGATACATGCATCCACCCTCCGTCGCATGGAATCCCTGATGCGCTGATGCAGCCCTGGAGAATGGCGTATTGTATCACAGCCGTCCACAATACGAGCACGAAGAGTCTCTACATTGGGTACCGGAGTTGCGTAGACAAGAGCTTTCAAATGCCCCCATAAATGAAAGTGAAGAGGGTTGAGGTCAGGAGAGCGTGGAGGCCATGGAATTGGTCCGCCTCTACCAATCCATCGGTCACCGAATCTGTTGTTGAGAAGCGTACGAACACTTCGACTGAAATGTGCAAGAACTCCATCGTGCATGAACCACATGTTGTGTCGTACTTGTAAAGGCACATGTTCTAGCAGCACAGGTAGAGTATCCCGTATGAAATCATGATAACGTGCTCCATTGAGCGTAGGTGGAGGAACATGGGGCCCAATCAAGACATCACCAACAATGCCTGCCCAAACGTTCACAGAAAATCTGTGTTGATGACGTGATTGCACAATTGCGTGCGGATTCTCGTCGGCCCACACATGTTGATTATGAAAATTTACAATTTGATCACGTTGGAATGAAGCCTCATCCGTAAAGACAACATTTGCACTGAAATAAGGATTGACACATTGTCGGATGAACCATTCGCAGAAGTGTACCCGTGGAGGCCAATCAGCTGCTGATAGTGCTTGCACACGCTGTACATGGTACGGAAACAACTGGTCCTCCCGTAGCACTCTCCATACAGTGAAGTGGTCAACGTTACCTTGTACAGCAGCAACTTCTCTGACGCTGACATTAGGGTTATCGTCAACTGCACGAAGAATTGCCTCGTCCATTGCAGGTGTCCTCGTCGTTCTAGGTCTTCCCCAGTCGCGAGTCATAGGCTGGAATGTTCCGTGCTCCCTAAGACGCCGATCAATTGCTTCGAACGTCTTCCTGTCGGGACACCTTCGTTCTGGAAATCTGTCTCGATACAAACGTACCGCGCCACGGCTATTGCCCCGTGCTAATCCATACATCAAATGGGCATCTGCCAACTCCGCATTTGTAAACATTGCAATGACTGCAAAACCACGTTCGTGATGAACACTAACCTGTTGATGCTACGTACTGATATGCTTCATGCTAGTACTGCCGAGCAATGAGTCGCATGTCAACACAAGCACCGAAGTCAACATTACATTCCTTCAATTGGGCCAACTGGCGGTGAATCGAGGAAGTACAGTACATACTGACGAAACTAAAATGAGCTCTAACATGGAAATTAAGCGTTTCCGGACACATGTCCATATAACATCTTTTCTTTATTTGTGTGTGAGGAATGTTTCCTGAAAGTTTGGCCGTACCTTATTGTAACACCCTGTATACATCCCAAGAGAGAGACTTAACACTTCAACTGTTGGAGAGAGTTACTTTACAGTTCATTTATTGTTATGCTGATGAGACTTAGCGCATTTTTATGTGAGACGAAATTTAATAATTTAGCTGTTGCAATGTCAGAGTGAGTATGACATTTTATACATTATTAAGTTGGACTTCACAGTTCGTTTATTGCATGAGGCAAAATGAATAATTTAGATAGTAAAGTTAATCATTTTATATACGAAAACTTTTCGTTGATACTGAACTTATTACAACAAAAATACTCTTATTCTGCCCTATATCATGTGACATACCGAATCACAGTTATGAATAACTTTAACTGAACAGATGTTATTAAAGTATGAACCATGCAAGATGTCTTTGGGGGTGAATGAGTGAGTGAGTGAGGGAGGGAGGGAGTCAACGTCTTTATGTGTGCCCCACTTATGGACAGGATAATATTGCAAAATACACAGATGGAATTGTAGGACGAGGCACTGTACAGGAATGCAATACCTGGACTAGTGCACAGGATCGTATGACCTGTTACCCAACACACTATCCAAAATATCCGATGTGCAGTGTGGTCCTCTAGATACAATGCCCGAATTGTAAGGCGTGTGAGGATAAATACTGGACACAACAGCCAAACAGTGCAACATGCAACGGCATACCTGGAAGTGGCCACTGTACCCACTGTGCTCGAAATACATAAACTATGTAGCGTGTGGCTTCATACCCAGAATGGAGACTCGGCCCCTCACATCTTCTCTCCCACTGACATCTTTCACAAATGGTTCAAATGGCTCTGAGCGCTATGAGACTTAACATCTGCGGTCATCAGTCCCCTAGAACTTAGAACTACTTAAACATAACTAACCTAAGGACATCACACACATCCATGCCCGAGGCAGGATTCGAACCTGCGACCGTAGCAGTCACGCGGTTCCATATTCAAGCGCCTAGAACCGCACGGCCACACTGGCCGGCCATCTTTCACAGTTCACCTGCTCATACATTATCTTTTCAGTGCATATAATTCCAGTTATGTTTTCATCTGGAATTGTATAGGGCATATGTTGGACAAGTATATGTAGGATCTCCCATCTGCAAAGGTGGTGCTATTGTATTGGATTTTGGAATATATATGTTTATAGAATTACTGCTTGGAATTTTGTGTGTAATGCCGTGCATATTGATCCTTTGGAACAAGTGGCTCATGATTACAGTCCCTTCCATAGATATATCTAAGACCTGTGCAAAATTTTTATCTCCTGTACTGGAGTAATACCGTGGGAGTTACATGTGGAATAAATTTCATGAAAAAATATTTTATAGATAGTGTATGTCAGAACAAACGCGCATTAATTAGAGCAAGAAATGTATGTAATACTATATGTCGGGAAGCTGTAATGGCTGTTACTCATCAAGCATGAAGTGAATGGTGAGCTGAACAGCATGTGACTATGAGGGTCACTGACAGCGTTCACCTGGGTAAAAATTTGCTTCGTTGAAGAGGTGGGAGTGCTGCTCTTTCCATGAAGACACACTGGAATCTGAATTAAATGTATACCTTCTGTTTCATCATGTGCTGCATTTTTTAAACTAGAGTAAGAGCATTTTGTCATAATAAGTTGTTTTCACATATAAAATTATTCACTGTATTATTTTCATTCATCATTTATCCTCTAAAATAAATCAACTGTAAGTCCGGCTACTACATCTCAATTTCTGGCATTGTAACAGTTTAACTGTTAAGTTTTATCTCAAGTAAAAATGTGGTAAGTCTCTTCAACATAGCAGAATATGAACTGAAAAGTCTCTAAGATTCTCCCTGCAACAATTGAACTGTTTCGTCCCTGTCTTGGGATATATATATATCCGTTGCCCAATAGTGCATATTATGCCGGTTTACGTTACCGCTGTTGGTGAATGACGCTTCGTCGCTAAATAGAGCGTGTGCAAAAAATCTGTCATCGTCTGGTAATTTCTCTTGTGCCCAGTGGCAGAACTGTACACGACGTTCAAAGTCGTCGCCATGCAATTCCTGTTGCATAGAAATATGGTATGGGTGCAATCGATGTAGATGTATCATTCACAAAACCGACGTTTTTGAGATTCCCGATTCTCGCGCAATTTGTCTGCTACTGATGTGCGTATTAGCCGCGACAGCAGCTAAAACATCTACTTGGGCATCATCATTTGTTGCAGGTCGTGGTGTTGACTTTTCACATGTGGCTGAACACTTCCTGTTTCCTTAAGTAACGTAACTGTCCGGCGAACGGTCCGGACACTTGAATGATGTCGTCCAGGATACCGAGCAGCATACATAGAACACGTCCGTTGGGTATTTTGATCACAATAGCCATACATGAACACGATATCGACCTTTTCCGCAATTGGTAAACGGTCCATTTTAACACGGGTAATGTATCACGAAGCAAATGCCGTCCGCACTGGCGGAATGTTACGTGTGATACCACGTTCTTATACGTTTGTGACTATTACAGCGCCATCTATCACAAATTGAAAAAAGTGGTCCAACTAAAACATTCATATTTTTTTTACGTACTACACGAATATGTAATAAAAATGGGGGTTCCTATTTAAAAAAAAACATTAAATGAGAATGGCCAAAAGGCGGGGGCAGTGCAACAAAATATGGATCACCATGAGAGGAGTCTTGCAACTACAAAGAGAGAGAGAGAGAGAGAGGGGGGGGGGGGGGGGGTCGATGGCCACTCAATGCAGAGTATAAAAGTAAAAAACCATGGGTCAACCTAGTATGGCCAATACAAAGCTGGCAGAGGATGGTAGATCCCTGCCAGGAGAGGCAGAGGGAAAAATGCCACATGGTGGTGGGAGTCTCATTGATGGCATGAAGTTTATTCAAGAGTTAGCTCACGATCAAAATGGGGGTTCCTATTTAAAAAAAACGCAGTTGAACCGGTCACTATCAGTGGACAATATATATATATATATATATATATATATATATATATATATATATATATATATATATTACAACTAGTAAGAAATATTATTTATTATTAGTTAAACATACATTTTAGTACAGTTTTTGCACTTGTAAACAGACATTTTTTGAACATGAAGTGTGGAAAGTAGATTCCTATATGTGTGGTATTCTCATTGTTGTATATTTTCAATATTCTTGGGTAACCCCCATAAATTTTGCATGGTAGTCCAATAACATAGTCAGCATTTAATAGCTGAATATTACAGTTATGTGTGCTGAATTCTGACATAACCGATACCATTCATGATCTGATAGCACTACCTTCATGCCACTAAATGTAGATTTTCAACAATTCTCACTACATTGAACTCTTAAACTGATGCCAAGTCTAATGGGCAAGATCTATAAGACATCACCAAACAATTCAATCAAATACTCGTCAGAAAGCCACAAAATGCACTTAGCCACCACACACTGGGTGGCTGAGCTAGCTTACAATAATTTTCTGAATGTAGATTCCTCTAAGTGGGTGCACTGAATGGTATTCTCCGTGCCGTATGACTTCACTGTTTCTTAAGAGCTGTCCACACGTCTAATATTGAAATCCAATAACACTGCCAGTGTTTGAGTATTGAACGTTACAGTTATTTGTGTTGAATTTGTGCATAGCTAGGTCCATTCACAGTCTGATACGACTACTTTCATGTCACTAAATCGTGGATTTTAAAAAATCATCTCTATGTTGAACTCCTGATCTGATGACATGCCTACAACAACACATTTCCTGTCACTCACATTCAGCTTGTACGTTGCAGTGAATAACAACACATCCTTATTTGATGTACTGTGCAATGCCACCGACTCAATGATTGGTGGGGATGTTGGATATAATGGTAACTCAAAGAATGGAAACAGTTCTTCATGCTGACTTGATTTCCACTCCAGTGCGTTGGGAGTTGCATAACAGAACGTGTTTGTATGCTGACTTGATTTCTGCTTTTGCTGCTGCTCAAATGTACCAGGCAGAGCATCATCTACATCTGAGAGCTGTTGAACTGTGGGGGAGGGGAGTAAAAAAACCATTAAAACACATTTACACATGTACAAATAAGAACAATAATAAACACCGAATGGGTTAGGACTTACATCAAACTGTGTGAACCAGCTTTTTCCATCTGGATGTGGTGGATCTCAGACGATGCTTCATGATGATGATCAGTATATCACTATGGTGTACAAAGCACAAGTGGCGTTGGCTACTCGCCACTACCACAAACTACACGGGAAGATATTTTATTGGAATTTCGTTTTTCAAAATTTAATTTCATGTTAAATTCGTATAGGTTGCCAGAACGTTATATATATTTAATAAAAGTGAGAATGTTCCCATGATTTGTGAAATCGTAAATGATGCAGTAGAAGCTTGTGCAAAAATAAGAGCGGGAATTCCAGTTCTGTTTGAAACACTTGGTTTGATTACAATGTCTTCTTTTGACATTAGTACATTCTGGCAAAGTAGATTCAAAATTAAAGTATTTTTTTACGAAGTTACTTACAAGCATTTGGTATATACTATTTGTGAGAACTGTTTATACAAATTATTCGATTCATGGCAAAACGCGCTACTGCAACCACTTCTTATTGGAATGAAAATTAATATGGTAACCAAGACACCATCATTTTCATATGGTGTAACTTGTCCGCCACATATTAAACAGTATAGTCATTGGTGCATGTTTTGTGCAAATAGTCCATTGTTCAGAAGTGTACGTTGTGGTGGCTCGTTAAGCAGTGTATCGTATTCAGAGGAAGACGATGCTGATTTGGCTGATACGTTGCTTGCAGACCTCTGATGGAGACCCTGGCCGACATCTTCCAAACCATCTTCACCCTGGTACAACCACACGTGACGAATCCAACGCTGAAAATCTTCATCTGGATAGCTACGAGATTACACTGCCAGTTGGGAGCCACCGATGGACCCTTAGGGACATACATATTCACCATTTTGAATTGTTTGACGAACTTCGAAGATTCCTGTTCACAATTATCATTTGGTTGCCAGAACTTTTTCGAATATCTGAAATCTCAGAAAGATGGTATTACACTGATGTCATTGTCATCAGAGGACCGGACGACGTTAATGAATTTAGTAGACGAATTGCTTCTATTGCATCAGTCTACCCTGGAGAAATTATCCTATGGAAACATGATGACGACCACATCCACCTCGTCCACGATTGCATCTATTCCTCTAGACGATGTAGATGCCGATTTAGGGTTGACCCCTTTATTGCCAGCAGAATTAAGAAATATCCCCGACGAAGGCGAGCAATCACAGCCATGTCGGACATCGACTGGTTCAATATAGTCATATATTTCTTCCTGCAAAAAAGGCCAAGTCGGGGACAAGTTTGGATTAGAGGAACCCATAAGAGAGTGCCTGGTGACTCTGAAATTGTACAATGGGTCAGTTTCATCGAGGGATCCCTCTCAGTATTGGAAAGGGAAAACCCTCGAATTAATGATCAGTTGCAACAAGAACTCACCAGAGATGGCTCACGTAAATGGCCTCATACAAAGTGCAAGCCAATCTCTGACTACCAGAGGTGCAACCCTGAAACGACAAGAATTTGTACAATGTATAATTTTTATTGTCCATTATTACAACAAATAAAAATAAATTACAATTGTTACATTTCAATTACAATTGTTTAATTTCATATTGCCCCTTATAAACAGATGATTCTTCATTCCTTTTTACATTAGACATGTAAATCATATCTGATACTTTAACATTTGATACAGTTGCTCTAGGGTAATGTGTCTCTAGACCATCTGCATACACTGAACATTCTGCAATAACTTCAAACAACATTTGAGTATCAGTATATTTTGTAACATCACTATTTAAACTGCTTGTACTTAAAGAAAATGTAGGATTAATGCCTACATGAAGGCTCGGTTGAACATTTGTATCATGAAGTCTAATATTATACCCGGCAGAACCAATATCAGCTTTTTCTATTAAATTATTATATCCAGATGCTTCTGCATTTGTGACTGGAGTAACAGCTCCTACTAATTGTTCTTCCATTCTTGCTGGTTCAAAAGGGGTTAAAGAAAAACTATCACATGACATAAAAGGATTACAGTGCTTATCAGCATTAATATTATGCCTTTGAATTACATTTTGAGCAGTACTTGTAATAGGAAAAATATCAACATTGGCTACTTTTGGAATTTTGAGAAAACCTAATGTTGGTGTATAAGTATAGTCAACAATAACACTTCCTGTTCGTGCATCTGCATCTACTTCAGAAACACAAGACTGTACACATTTCCAACCCCAATTATGTAAACCCTTATCTTTTGAGGTAGAAACACACGCATAATAATATTTCAAATTACTGGGGATAAGTGGTGAGGGTAGCAACTGCAGCACCACAGAAACTGGAACAACTATTTGGACTGACAACACTGCATGCTATACCCATATCTCGAGTTCACCATCTTGAATCGCCACATTGATTTCTAACAACGTCAATGATATCCAGAAATGCCATCCTGGATTGTTGTCTTCAATTCTAAACTTTCAGACTGTGCTAGTACCCATAGGACGGTCATCTTGTTTTCTCATCATGGATGATGGTAGCACATTGGTGAGACTGGTTCCTATCTTATCCCTGAAGTTAAGCAACGTTGGGCCTGGCTAGTACTTAGATGGGTGAGCATTCCAGGAAACCTGGGTGCCACGATGGTAGCACATTGGTGAGACTGGTTCCTATCTTATCCCTGAAGTTAAGCAACGTTGGGCCTCGCTAGTACTTAGATGGGTGAGCATTCCAGGAAACCTGGGTGCCATTGGTTTTTAGGATACACAAGTCACCAAAGTGGCATCCAATTGAAAGACTTGCATCAGGCCACGGTGCCACACTACATTATTGTTGCCGTGAAGACTATACTAAGGTCAGTCATCTTGTTACAGTTTTATGGGAATTTGTTTCAGTTTTGGGAGATAATTTGTTATGTTTGGGAGACAATTTGTTACAGTTTCACTATAACACAGAGACATTTCGTTACAATTTTTCTGAAATATAAGGTGTTTGGCTGTAGCAATGTGGTTACAGTTTGTTTTTGAGGATTGTCTACAGAAATATATACTATACCATTGCAATGACATAGGAAAATAATAAAATTTGCTGTACGTATGCATTATGCCTCTAGCTGGATGTGTGTCTCCGGTAACAGGCTCGAAATATGCCACATTGGTTTGAGGGTGCACTTTTATATCGTTCACTGTAACGACAGTCTAACATATGCAGTTGTGACATTCCTCCTACCTACTACATTAACAGTACACCATTATATGTAAGGTGCTGCAGTTAAGGAGTGCACATGTGGGTTTTTTAGCTTAGAGAATTCCCTCCCTAGGCCCGACAAGACGCCTCCTGAGACGCGGCAAGGTAGGAATAGGCAAAATGCAACAGGAAATAACAATATTAATGTGCTAATAGTAAACTGCAGGAGCGTCTATAGAAAGGTCCCAGAACTGCTCTCATTAATAAACGGTCACAATGCCCATATCGTACTAGGGACAGAAAGTTGGCTGAAACCAGACGTAAACAGTAATGAAATCCTAAACTCAGATTGGAATGTATACCGCAGAGACAGGCTGGACAGTAAAGGGGGAGGCGTGTTTATAGTGATAAGAAGTGCAGTAGTATCGAAGGAAATTGACGTAGATTCGAAATGTGAAATAATTTGGGTGAAGGTCACGGTTAAAGCAGGCTGAGACATGGTAACTGGATGTCTCTATAGGCCCCCTGGCTCAGCAGCTGTTGTGGCTGACCACCTGAGGGATAATTTGGAAAATATTTCGCGTAGATTTCCCCACCAAGTTATAGTTCTGGGTGGAGATTTTAATTTGCCTGATATAGACTGGGAGACTAAAACGTTCATAACGGATGACAGGGACAAAGAATCCAGTGCAATTTTTTTAAGTGCTTTATCTGAAAACTACCTTGAGCAGTTAAACAGAGAACCGACCCGTTGGCGATAACATATTTGAAATAGTTAACGCAGAACAGCGAATCAGCGATCATAAAGCGGTTACTGCATCGATGATTTCAGCCGTAAATAGAAATATTAAAAAAGGTAGGAAGATTTTTCTGTTTAGCAAAAGTGACAAAAAGCAGATTACAGTTTACCTGACGGCTCAACACAAAAGTTTTGTCTCAAGTACAGATAGTGTTGAGGATCAGTGGACAACGTTCAAAACCATCGTACAATATGCGTTAGATGAGTATGTGCCAAGCAAGATCGTAAGAGATGGAAAAGAGCCACCGTGGTACAACAACCGAGTTAGAAAACTGCTGTGGAAGCAAAGGGAACTTCACAGCAAACATAAACATAGCCAAAGCCTTGCAGACAAACAAAAATTACGCGAAGCGAAATGTAGTGTGAGGAGGGCTATGCGAGAGGCGTTCGATGAATTCGAAAGTAAAGTTCTATGTACTGACTTGGCAGAAAATCCTAAGAAATTTTGGTCTTATGTCAAAGCGGTAGGTGGATCAAAACAAAACGTCAAGACACTCCGTGACCAAAATGGTACTGAAACAGAGGATGACAGACTACAGGCCGAAATACCAAATGTCTTTTTCCAAAGCTGTTTCACAGAGGAAGACTGCACTGTAGTTCCTTCTCTAGATTGTCGCACAGATGACAAAATGGTAGATATCGAAATAGACGACAGAGGGATAGAGAAACAATTAAAATCGCTCAAAAGAGGAAAGGCCGCTGGACGTGATGGGATACCAGTTCGATTTTACACAGAGTACGCGAAGGAACTTGCCCCCCCTTCTTGCAGCGATGTACCGTAGGTCTCTAGAAGAGCGTAGCGTTCCAAAGGATTGGAAAAGGGCACAGGTCATCCCCGTTTTCGAGAAGAGACGTCGAACTGATGTGCAGAACTATAGACCTATATCTCTAACGTCGATCAGTTGTAGAATTTTGGAACGCGTATTATGTTCGAGTATAATGACTTTTCTGGAGACTAGAAATCTACTCTGTAGGAATCAGCATGGGTTTCGAAAAAGACGGTCGTGTAAAACCCGGCTCGCGCTATTCGTCCACGAGACTCAGAGGGCCATAGACACGGGTTCACAGATAGATGCCGTGTTTCTTGACTTCCGCAAGGAGTTCGATACAGTTCCCCACAGTCGTTTAATGAGCAAAGTAAGAGCATATGGACTATCAGACCAATTGTGTGATTGGAATGAAGAGTTCCTAGATAACAGAACGCAGCATGTCATTCTCAATGGAGAGAAGTATTCCGAAGTAAGAGTGACTTCAGGTGTGCCGCAGGGGACTGTCATAGGACCGTTGCTTTTCACAATATACATAAATGACCTTGTGGATGACATCGGAAGTTCACTGAGGCTTTTTGCAGATGATGCTGTGGTGTATCGAGAGGTTGTAACGAAAATTGTTCTGAAATGCAGGAGGATCTGCAGCGAATTGACGTATGGTGCAGGGAATGGCAATTGAATCTCAATGGAGACAAGTGTAAAGTGCTGCGAATACATAGAAAGATAGATCCCTTATCATTTAGCTACAAAATAGCAGGTCAGTAACTGGAAACAGTTAATTCCATAAATTATCTGGGAGTAGGCATTAGGAGTGATTTAAAATGGAATGATCATATAAAGTTGATCGTTGGTAAAGCAGATGCCAGACTGAGATTCATTGGAAGAATCCTAAGGAAATACAATCCGGAAACAAAGGAAGTAGGTTACAGTACGCTTGTTCGCCCACTGCTTGAATACTGCTCGGCAGTGTGGGATCCGTACCAGATAGGGTTGATAGAAGAGATAGAGACGATCCAACGGAGAGCAGCGCGCTTCGTTACAGGATCATTTAGTAATCACGAAAGCGTTACGGAGATGATAGATAAACTTCAGTGGAAGACTCTGTAGGAGAGACGCTCAGTAGCTCGGTACGGGCTTTTGTTAAAGTTTCGAGAACATACCTTCACCGAAGACTCAAGCAATATATTGCTCCCTCCTACGTATATCTTGCGAAGAGACCATGAGGATAAAATCAGAGAGATTAGAGTCCACTCAGAAGCATACCGACAATCCTTCTTTCCACGAACAATACGAGACTGGAATAGAAGGGACAACCGATAGAGGTACTCAAGGTACCCTCCGCCACACACCGTCAGGTGGCTTGCGGAGTATGGATGTAGATGTAGATGTAGATATGTATAGATGAATTGCGGGGAATGACCTACTATGAAAAGCTGCATCAAGCTCTCAAAGGATTCTTTTCTGTATAATTCTTGCAAGCAAGGTTAGACATAGATTAGGTCGTTCAGTTTCAAAGCTATAGTGTTTCTGAATCTGTGACAGGAATTGGTGAGACTATCAGCACAAGGCACACATTTCTGTCCTCCACCATTATGGTATAGGTAGTTGGCGCTCTGTGGTGTGGATGTACTACTAATACTATTACAGCTAGCTGGGAATCTATTTGAACGTATAGTACAAATCTAATTGTACTAACTTACTGAAATCACCATAAAATCTACTGGTTGATCCTATGTAGTGAGTGTACTCCTAGTACTCTACTAACTGTCCCACTTAAACAAACAACTGTGTGGAGTATTATAGTGCATTTTCCTGCACAAGCGCCGGCCGGAATGACCGAGCGGTTCTAGGCGCTACAGTCTGGAAACGCGCGACCGCTACGATCGCAGGTTCGAATCCTGCCTCGGGCATGGATGTGTGTGATGTCCTTAGGTTAGTTAGGTTTAAGTAGTTATAAGTTCTAGGGGACTGATGACCTCAGAAGTTAAGTCCCATAGTGTTCATAGCCATTTTTTTCCTGCACAAGCACCCTTATAACTGACTGTGGTTTGATGAGCGCTCACGTTTTCTTAGCCATCAAAATAATATGACCTGAATGCATCTTAAGCGTGGAATGTCAGATACTTCTGGAATCGTGGAAGAATCCTTTGTAGTATGTCTGATTAATGAAAAATCGTAAACTTATATCTAGAGTGCATATAAAAAGGTATGAGCTGTAGGTTAAGACACACAACTGGATTTTTCCATGCAAATTCATATATTTTCATTGACAATTAATGTTGCTCTTACAGGTATTCATTGTTAATTCACAATAGTGCCTAGAAAGAACATGAAGCAAACTCGGCACTGCTGATGAATGATTGTAGCCATACCATTCAGAACCTTTATGCTGCCGAGTGAGAGCATTCTTCTGTGGAGTTACATTGCATGTTCCATGTTCCCTGCCATATAGCTCCGTTCTTGTTTTCAGGAAACATCTGGTTGTACAGTGCATAAAAGCATATGTCCTGCAGACCAAATCAATGATGCTCTGATGATTTTATTCTAAAAAAATACTGTAGAACTAATTCTTCTGCATGGTCGATCTGCTAGCAGTCGTAAGTCTGCATGTGGAGTTTAGAGTAAGTCGTAAAATCAGAGCCTCGCTACCATTAGTGTTTGCCGCCTTGATCAGCAGAAGACCGATCACGCAATGGTATCTAGAAATCAGTGTGCCTTTTGTAACACGAAGCAGCTGGTAGTAAATTATTGTGCGCAGTACATCCAGATTCTTTATACCGACTAGTGTGATCATTTTACATGGCGCTATATTGCTTGTTCCCTCTGATGTAGCACCCTCTATGTTGCGCGGAAACCGTCAGGTGGTTATACAGACCAAAAAGCTGTGTCTCCTGTAGTCCAATGCAGTACTGCTCGCAAAAGCCTTTCCATACAAGCTTATATTTATTAAACGAAGACAAAAAGGTCTGAGTTTTTCAAGTTAAATTTTGCCCAATTTAACAGTGTCTTACATCTGGTCAAAGAAGGTTTTGGAAAGATTCATCAAATACGTTGATATTTGCATCCAACGATAAGTGACCCAAAATTAGCCGCAACACTAAAGTAAGAAAAGTCAAAATATTTTGAAGTCTATAGTAGTTTATTTCACATTTGTTTTCTTGTAAAACATTTAAAAGCATTAACAATGGAATAAATTTTCACTTAACTTACCAAGTTGTCAATAACCAATTACGTTGAGTTGCATGGTTGTTAGTAAAACCCACATCTGGTGGTGATGAAGGTGTGTCATTATTAATAGTTGGAGATGCTAAATATACTGATTATTCGTTGCGATTTTCCAGATCGAAAATCATCAGTTTTCACACTATGGAAGTGACAGAAACAGTACTAGCAGTTTTCACAGACAGCGCGATTACAGTGGCGTTAGACGATTTGGCAACGTCACGCAAGGCGCGATATAATTGTGTGAGTGATCCGGCCTATTTGTGGAATGTGATTTCATTTTATATTGTTAAGTTACAAATTTTGTGTAGAAATGAGAAGCTCGGACGAGGAACAACTCCTTCTCGTATTAGCAGTACGAATTGTAGCAAGAAGAGAGCATGTTGGGTGCATTACCTCAATACGCAGAGAGAAAATTTAGTGGAATACCGTCGACTGTGTATTGAGGGAGAATCTGATAAAGATAAATTCTTTAAATACTTTCGTATGCCGCGAGAATGTTTGAGGAACAGCAAGTCCTGTTAAAAAGGAGCACTGAGAACCGCCAAACGAACTAGAGAAAACCAACTGATGCAACGCAAAACTAGCTTTTTGTTTGAGTTGTTTCTCCGTTCGTGGTCTCTTTCTGCCTGTAAAGGTCAACTCAGTTTTCCCATTTCAGATTTGCTGCTTCATATAAAGCAGATACTGTATACGCATAAGCTAAAAGAATTAGGTAAAGCAGTGTTGTAACTGAGTTTTGGATAACATTACTTCTCTTACATGAGTGTTGATACAAAATAATTCCTATCCAAAATAAAAGCTATTACGACCGCACACGTTGTTGCACTCTTCACTGATTAGTTTGTATATTGTTCTATTATCAAAATTTATTTACTTTATCTTTTCCCAAACATGTGGCTACTGGTAATGGAATTGAGCGTTTGGCGTCATTGGCCGGGAGGCCCCTTGCGGGGCAGGTCCGGCCGCCTTGGTACAGGTTTTACTACATTCGACGCCACATTGAGCGACCTGCGCGCCGGATGGGGATGAAATGATGATGAAGACAGCACAACACCCAGTCCCTGAGTGGAGAAAATTCCCGATCCAACGCCGGAATCGAACCTGGGCCCGTTGGACAGCAATCCGAGACACTGACCACTCAGCTATCGGGGCGGACATCTGGCCACTGGTGACTGTCACCAGACCATCGCTTTTGCTTTTTGTGTGGGGCGTTCAACATTCTCAGAAATTGCGAAGGAAGTATGCCAGGCAATTTGGAATAGTCTGCAACCAAAGTATTTACCTGCACCTACAACAGAGATCTGGAAGAAATATGAGGAAGATTTTTCAGAACTTTGGGGTTTCCGAATTGCATTGGAAGCATAGACGGAAAGCACATCAAGTTAAAATGCCGAAAGGACAGTTGATCACAGTTCTACTGTTATAAACAATTCTCTTCGCTCGTTCTCGTGGCAGTGTTTGACCCACACTATAAGTTCATAGTGGCTGACCAAGGGATTAATGGACGTCACAGTGGCAACACTATTTTTGAGAATTCAGCTTTCTATCGTGAATACATCGATGGAAAAAGTATTCTACTTCGTAAGCTACTGACGGGTACGGACACCTCCGTTGGTGATGAAAGTTTTGCCCATCAAACGCACTTACTGAGACCGTAGTCGACACTTTTCAATAATCAACAGTGCAAGGAAGAAAGAGTCCATTGTCTGGCTCAGCCGAGCACGTCGTGTGGTGATATATATTGGGTACGAAATGGCGCGCTTTTTTAAGAGCCATAGAAACTCTTCGAAACTGGAGAACGTATTGTTAAAATGGCTTGCTGTTTGTACCATTATTTTATATCGAATATTAACAAAGTATAGCCAGCTCCTTAAACCGAAGAAGAGCGCAGGCCAGTACGTGCATTCGTGAAAATTGGGTCAATCAATCGAATGTCGCCTATTGCTGCAATTCAAGTTCGTGAATATTTTGTTGATTGCTTCGACAGAAGATAAGCTCCACGACACACACATAAATTTGACTACTTCCAATTTTAGTATAAAACTATGTTATAAGCATTTCTTCTTATTATTATTACTAGGAAACATACTTAGCTGTGTTTACTTTACAAAGCACCACGAGTTTTTATTGCAGTTACTCAGTACAAAGTACTTTTATCTAAAGCAATTAAAGTTACAATAATGTTTGGAAAGGCAATATCTATGAAGATAAAGGCTAGCAGGTTCCTTCAGACAAATTCGTTATATTGCCTATTCACATTTGCTAAGACAGTAGCTTTACGAAACATTATTCTTACGTCTAAACAATTACACTTCTATTATTTATGTAAGAAATTTGTAGTGGTTCAAAGCTTGGTCTAGGTGACGTTAGCAGGACTCATGCCGAAGGTACTTCGTTAGTCGTTGTGCAGTATGTGTAACATCACGTTCAGTGAATTCACGGTGATCGGTGGGAGCCGAGTCTATTGAACGACGTGGAGAGACATGTGTTGGCTGTTTCTCATCTAATTCCGCGAGCTCGGTTTCCGCTAATAATTGTGTTACTTGTGCTTTAAGTTTTGCCGGTGAACGAACTGTGAAACGTTTCTTTGTTTTTGAACAACTTAAAATTAAATGATCTACTTCATCATGCTTATCTTTACATTGATGTTTATTTTGCAAGTAATTGATCACACTTTAACCATCCGCAGTTGGTTCCAGCTTTTTCATTTTGTTTGTTGTTGGTTTCTTTTGTGCTTTGGTTGTACCGAAATTTCTGTGCACTCTTCCCGACACTGCTCTTCCTGATCGCTTGTTAGCGTCTGAGAGAAAACTGTGAAACGTTTCATTGTTTTTGAACAACTTAAAATTAAATGATCTACTTCATCATGCTTATCTTTACATTGATGTTTATTTTGCAAGTAATTGATCACACTTTAACCATCCGCAGTTGGTTCCAGCTTTTTCATTTTGTTTGTTGTTGGTTTCTTTTGTGCTTTGGTTGTACCGAAATTTCTGTGCACTCTTCCCGACACTGCTCTTCCTGATCGCTTGTTAACGTCTGAGAGAAAACTGTGGAATTAGAAAGATCAACTGCGAGTCTTTAATTGTCACCTGTTACTGTGTCTCTTGAAGTAACGTTTGAATTTGCTGGTCCTGCTTCTAGTGTAGAGGGCAGGAACGTCATATGTTCAGGCCATGGCCATGATATTTACTTGATCACGCACTGGCCAATGGCACCTCTTGTCAGCTTTTGTGTTTCACATATGCATCTCTTAAGTTCTTTCTCTTCGTTTTTGGAGTTTCAGCTGCAAATACAATCTGTTTCAGATATGTACTCCTTTAAAATGTATAAAAAAGTAATGATTGTGGCAGGAGTCTCAAGCGAGAATTTAGTGAGATTTTAGCTGTTAATATCAAACGGAAATGCATCTTATGATAGATTACTACTCCCACTCAAATATGAACTTCCTCTAGTATTGAGAATTCATGTCATGAAACTTATAACTTATTCTTCCCAGTTATTATTTTCTTTGTTAGCAGATGCTGTTTTTCCACGTACCTGGCCGCTATAAACAAAAGCAGAATAAGTCACATTTTTCCTTCAGGTACAACACAGAGCCGTTTTCAAGATACTAAAGCAAGTTTGCATTAAAATTCGTCATGTTTCCCACAACTGCATAAGAAATTATCTGGTCTGTGTCAACACTTAACAAGCTGAGTCTACCGTAGTCCTAGAGATATACAGTACACTCTAATATCTCATGACGCAATTAATAACAGAGCAAGCTACACGTCGCATATTCGATAAGGGGCAATTTCGTACTCTACTTAAGTATCACGTTGAATAACTCAATGCCTTTACAGGAAAGAGAACCAAACGATACCTCTGCGAAATTATGTCTAACAACTAGGCTGAAGTGTCGGCAGAAGTGCCAACACCGTGTTGTTTGAGGAAGCCGAAATGCACGCTATAAGCTCACGCAGGATGGCGTGACGTCTGAAACAGGATACGTAATGAATGCTATAAAGAAAAGTACGTAGCTGCTGGAATACTTAACTTTAATCCACAATTGGGGAACATTGGTCTTGTTACTGTACATGCTTCATTAGATACATAGCAAAGGAAAATTGGCGCCTTGCTAGGTCGTAGCAATTGACTTAGCTGAAGGCTATGCTAACTATCGTCTCGGCAAATGAGAGCGTAATTCTCAGTGAACCTTTCCTAGTAACGTCGGCTGTACAACTGGTGCGAGTGCTAGGAAGTCTCTCTAGACCTGCCGTGTGGCGGCGCTCGGTCTGCAATCACTGACAGTGGCGACACGCGGGTCCGACGTATACTAATGGACCGCGGCCGATTTAAAAGCTACCACCTAGCAAGTGTGGTGTCTGGCGGTGACACCACATTCCTCCCCCGCAAATCGGCGGACGGTTGTGGTATAAGGCTTCCGCCCGCCGTGGAGAGGACCCCATGTTGGCGTATGCGACGAGGTGGGGAGCCTAACAACAGGCGAGACTGTGCCACCCGCACCCGGCCATTCGGTCCGAGGGGAGCTAGGAAACGCCTGAAAACCTAGTCCAGGGTGCACACCAACATGCGGGTTATGCGCCCTAAGATAGTCAGGAGGGGCCGAAGGGTCGACCTCCATCGAGCCGGAGCACCCGACTGGCGAAGACGACAACTGGTCCGGAGCGGGCAAGAGTTCCTTGTCGGAGGACAGCTGGTCACGGGAAGCGATCGGCGGCGCGCGACCCAGGGAGGCGCTTGGCGGCTGCAGTGAAGCGTCCACTGCGGGCGCCGCCGGCGGGAGAACAGGCGGCGGCGGCGGTGGCGGCGGCGGCGGCGGCGGCGGCGGCGGCGCGTCGCCATGGGGCAAAATGGAAGGCAGCGTCGGTAACACCTGGGGATGAGGCGGGCCAGTAGATGGGTCCCCAGGGCGCTGACCGGACGGCACCGTCGCTGAAAGCAGACGGGGAGCGGCAGAACCCGTGCGACGACAGAGGCGCAGCTGATTGAGATGCCGACGCACCTCACCAGTGGCCCCCAAAACCAGATACATAGCGAGGCCGAGGCAGCGAAGAATGCGCCCTGCGAGCCAACGCCGTGAACCTCGATAGTTGCGATAGTATACAACGTCGCCAGGAGCAAAAGCAGGTGGCTGCCGCAGCACAGGAACCTGATGTGGCGGATGCAGCAAAGACATCAAGGTTCGATGAGGACGACCATGGAGCAACTCAGCCGGCGAGCGACCATCTCGGGGCTGAGAACGATACGAGGACAAGAAGAGCAATAACGTGTCCTCCCGAGAATGCGACTCTGTCAGCTTCAACATCTGTGACTTGAAAGTCCGGACCAATCGTTCAGCGGCACCGTTTGACTGAGGCGAAAACGGCGCGGATGTCAGATGTTGAATACCACTGGCCTTGCAGAATGACTGAAATGCCGCGGACATGAATTGTGGGCCATTGTCGGAAACTATAGTCTGTGGAAGACCTTCAATGCAAAAGATAGCGGATAACGCTTGGATGGTGGCAGATGACGTCGTGGAAGACATCTTGACAACAAAAGGAAAATTACTGAAGGAATCGACAACAACCAACCATCGAGCATTCCAGAATGGACCAGCAAAATCGATGTGTAAGCGTTGCCAAGGGGAAGTGGCTTTCGGCCATGCAAAGAATTTCCGCGGTGGGGCGGATTGTTGTTCGGCACACGCCATGCAAGAAGAGCACATATTCGTAATTGCAGCATCGATTCCGAACCAAGTACAGTGCTGACGAGCAAGTTGTTTCGTTCTCACTATACCCCAATGTCCTTGGTGGAGAAGCCGTAAGACAGAGGACTGTAACGAACGTGGGACCACGACCCTGGACTGATCATTATCAGAACGCAACAGCAAAACACCACGTCGTACAAAAAGTCTCTCCTTGTGAGCAAAAAATCGGCGAACCAACGGATCCTCGATCCGTGACTTTGACAAGGGCCATTGCGTAGCAACAAAACGCAAAACTGTAGCAAGGACAGGGTCAGCAGCTGTGACTGTAGCTACACGACGAAAATCAATCGGAAACGATTCCTGAGCAAAGTCAAGTGTGTCTTGCCTATCCAATATGTCTATCACTTGTTGAAGGGGGGGGGGGGTTTAATAGTTTCAAAATCTGTTCCCGTATATGAACATCAGCAACGTTCTGTGCAATTGCATCACGCACCATAGTATCTGAATAAGGGAGTCCAAATTCACACTCAAAAGCGCAATCCCTTGTAAGGCCTTGCAAAGTTGCAACCCACTCCCGATTAGTTTGACCGGCCGTACGTTTTGTACGAAAGAACGTATACCTTTTTGCAACTACAGTGACTGATTCCTTGAAATAGGCATCTAAAGCAAACAAAATTTCTTCGTAGGACAGAGTTGCTACGTCGCGTCGGGGAAATAATTTCACTATCACACGGTACGTCTGCACCCCTACACACGCCAATAAATGAGGCTGCCGCTCGTTACCTTGAATTCTGTAGGCGGCGAGATGAAATCCAAATTGGCGTGACCACTCCGTCCAGGTTTCCATCGCCGCATCGAAGTGTCGAAACGGTGGTGCAACTGCATGTTGTGGGTGCGGTAGCGGTGGAGCGGCGGCTGCCGCATCGTTTTGCATCGCACGTTGACCCTGGACGAGCTGTCCAAGGGCATCCAATAAGGCCTGCGTCTGCTGATTCTGCAAGCGATAAAATTCGGACAGTACATCTGGAGATTGTGGCGAAGCCATGACACAAATAAATTAGAGCAATACGAACGCGAAATCCTCTTTTAAGCCTCGTCGCCAATATGAAGTGTCGGCAGAAGTGCCAACACCGTGTTGTTTGAGGAAGCCGAAATCCACGCTATAAGCTCACGCTGGATGGCGTGAGGTCTGAAACAGGATACGTAATGAATGCTACAAAGAAAAGTACGTAGCTGCTGGAATACTTAACTTTAATGCACAATTGGGGAACATTGGTCTTGTTACTGCACATGCTTCATTAGATACATAGCAAAGGATAATTGGCGCCTTGCTAGGTCGTAGCAATTGACTTAGCTGAAGGCTATGCTAACTATCGTCTCGGCAAATGAGAGCGTAATTCTCAGTGAACCTTTCCTAGCAACGTCGGCTGTAGAACTGGTGCGAGTGCTAGTAAGTCTCTCTAGACCTGCCGTGTGGCGGCGCTCGGTCTGCAATCACTGATAGTGGCGACACGCGGGTCCGACGTATACTAATGGACCGCGGCCGATTTAAAAGCTACCACCTAGCAAGTGTGGTGTCTGGCGGTGACACCACGTAGGCCATATCTAATTTCTGCTTTTGTCTTACCCTTCCATAATTCATTAGATATACCCTTTACTGAGTGAGAATGTTAAGCACACAACATTTTTTGGTACATTGGCAAAATTATGAAAAAGATGTTTCTTATAACAACTGAGGTATTGCTTTAAATTGTATTACAAAACAACTGTATGTAATAAAAATGGTTAAAATGGCTCTGAGCACTATGGGACTTAACATCTGAGGTCATCAGTCCCCTACAACTTAGAACTACTTAAACCTAACTAACCTAAGGACATCACACACATCCATGCCCGAGGCAGGATTCGAACCTGCGAAGCGGTCGCGCAGTTCCAGACTGAAGCGCCTAGAACCGCTCGGCCACACCGGCCGGCTGTATGTAATAACATTTGTTTTTAGTGTTAGAGAAATAAGTGCTGAAGTAGTTCATTTCCACATCAGAGATATTAAATAAATTTTCATTTAAATTAGACTCAATTGAGTTACATGAAGTCTGATTTCAAAATTGGTGGAGGTTCTTTGTCTTTCGCTTTTCTTCATGTTGTTTTCTGTTTTGACCACATTATTGTTTTCGTAATGCAGTATGTCTTGGAGATGTAGGCTGTAATATGCACTAATTGATTTCAACCACATAATACTTCACAACATTTTATGTAACATAATGCATGTGTGAAAATTAAAATTTTTGCGAAAATATTTACCATTTCGATCCAGTTTAGCAGCCGTTTCCTTTAACGCTTCGGTATTCTTAAATATGTTTTTATTGTCTTCATCGTTGTATTTCCTCACTTCTTCGATTAGTTTTTCTGTTTGCTTGATTTCCACTCTGTGTCCACTGCGTGCTCACCGATATGAAAGATGCGCCTCCCCCTGCAACTGGATCAGCATCAGTGTTTTAGAACAGAGAGAAGACATGAGCCCACAGTCACTCACAGCCGCCGACCGTGGCGGCAAATCTGTATTTTAAGACTGATTGCATACAATTTCCACCGGCTCCCGCTGCGGCTAAGCCTCTCAGTGTGTGACCGACACGATGCAGTAACACGCATTTCAAAGACGCCGTCAGTCCGGCGCTGCTCAAGGTTGCAGACCGAGTTCTGTGTGGCTGTGCCTTTCAGCGGTCATGTGTGAACGGGCATTTTCATCCTAAAGAGAAGGACATGATGCAGAATAATCCCCATCCAATAACGCTTTGCTGTTGTGGTACCTCGTTCAAGTATATGCAGCCTACATCATAACTCCTAGGCCTTACCCATGATGTTCTTGAATATTCTGTGCTATGTAACGTGTTTCCCTCTCTCTCCACGCTAACTGGTGGCTAGAATCACTTACCACAGTAAAGCGGCATTCGACAGAGCACATCACTGTGGACTGCTGTTGCAGACTGCAACCAACTTGCTCCCTACACCAACGAACTCGACATTGGCGTGGTTGAAATGGGATGCATTTAACAGGTTTCCAAGCTTACAAGCCAGTCTGATTTAATCGCTGCTAAGTGGTTCCTGCAGAGACACGTGTAGTTGTTGCAAGGTTTACATTGATCTGCCTAGGAGTGTGATGTCTGTTCGTTTCGCCAGCAGGGCTACATATCGATCCTCTTGCGGTGTGCTGGTCCGTCTTTTGCATACTATTTCCACCTTCTGCGGCCTTTTTATGCGAGATGACACTTTTAGACATTGTGGTTGCAATAGTGACACTTTGACCGGCATCGAGCCATTCAACTGCTCACCCGCAGTCGTAAGCAGGCAAATGATGTCTTGGAGACATGTTGCTGCAACCACTTGGAATGTTGCACTTATAGGTTCCATGACAACCTTCGTAAAACACAGAACTGTAAGAACTGTCGAATGGTTACAGGGTGTTCGAGCACAATCTTCGCTGCAGTTAACATGTCCCGCCCTCCAAATTTCCTTTCCCTAGCACTGATCTGGTGTTCTGTAGCAAGTGGCAGTTGTCTGGTAGCAACTGGCAGTTGTTCCTCGGCAAGTGTTAGTTGTTCCTTAGCAGTTGCCAAGGAGTGCATGTCCGTCTCCAACAGATCTGTGTAGTACTGTCTGGTTGATTTTACATTAAATATCGATATAAGGACTGTGGAATTGTGTTAAACCAGTTGTCATCAAGCTTTCTTGTTCAAGAGCCAATACTGACAATGCGGGTTGGCACCTCGGGCCGCTTATGTACCGATCTTTTTATTAATTGGTAACCTACATAAATTAGTATGTTATGAGATTAGCTACAAAAAGGACGCGGTAAGTTGGTCGCCAGTCCTCAAGAAAAGATCGTTAAAAATAGGCACCATTCGGATTTCTTCGTGTCGACTGTCGCCCTTTGAAACTGATGCGACCATCAGCCACCGGAAAACTGTCGCACTGTAATTGCGTGTTGTGGTGTTTTTTGTCTGAGTGGATAATTACTTGTTTAGTAAATCACAAATGTTAACCAAATGTTTTGAATGTCATTTTTCTTCTATTCACTGCATTGTATTACAACAGTCTTCATTTCGCTTCATATTCCTTGCTCCAAATATATAACGCATTTGAAAATTATCTGAAAAATCATCGAAAACTTAGGATTTTATCCGAATTTGAAGCGGCAGGTAAAACGAGGACATTTTATGCACAGAACGTGCTTATTTACAGATAACAAATTATACAACTTTCGTTTCAGAATACATGTCACTGGAGATATAAGAGAAATGAAACGAACATGAAAAGGAACATACACTACTGGCCATTAAAATTGCTACACCAAGAAGAAATGCAGATGATAAACCGATATTCATTAGACAAATATATTATACTACAACTGACATGTGATCACATTTTCACGCAATTTGGGTGCATAGATCCTGAGAAATCAGTACCCAGAACAACCACCACTGGCCGTAATAACAGCCTTGATACGCCTGGACATTGAGTCAAACAGAGCTTGTATGGCGTGTACAGGTACAGCTGCCCATGCGGCTTCAGCACGATACCACAGTTCATCAAGAGTAGTGACTGGCGTATTGTGACGACCCAGTTGCTCGGCCACCATTGACCAGGCGTTTTCAGTTGGCGAGAGATCTGGAGAATGTGCTGGCCAGGCCAGCAGTCGAACATTTTCTGTATCCAGAAAGGCCCGTACAGGACCTGCAACATGCGGACGTGCATTATCCTGCTGAAATGTAGGGTTTCGCAGGGATCGAATGAAGGGTAGAGCAACGGGTCGTAACACATCTTAAATGTAACGTCCACTGTTCAAAGTACCGTCAATGCGAACAAGAGGTGACCAAGTCGTGTAAGCAATGGCACCCCATACCATCACGCCGGGTGATACGGCAGTATGGCAATGACGAATACACGCTTCCAATGTGCGTTCACCGCGATGTCGCCAAACACGGATGCGACCATCATGATGCTGTAAACAGAACCTGGATTCATCCGAAAAAATGACGTTTTGCCATTAGTGCACCAAGGTTCGTCGTTGTGTACACCTTCGCAGGCGCTCCTATCTGTGGTGCACCGTCAAGGGTAACCGCAGCCATGGTCTCCGAGCTGATAGTTCATGCTGCAGCAAACGTCGTAAAACTGTTCGTGCAGATGGTTGTTGTCTTGCAATCGTCACCATCTGTTGACTCAGGGATCGAGACGTGGCTACACGATCCGTTACAGCCATGCGGATAAGATGCCTGTCATCTCGACTGCTGGTGATACAAGGCCGTTGGGATCCAGCACGGCGTTCCGCATTACCATCCTGAACTCACCGATTCCATATTCTGCCAACAGTCACTGGATCTCGACCAACGCGAGCAGCAATGTCGCGATACGATAAACCGCAATCGCGGTAGTCTACAATCCGACCTTTATCAAAGTCGGAAACGTGATAGTACGAATTTCTCCTCGTTACACGAGGCATCACAACAACGTTTCACCAGGCAATGCCGGTAAGCTGCTGTTTGTGTATGAGAAATCGGTTGGAAACTTTCCTCATGTCAGTACATTGCAGGTGTCGCCACCGGCGCCAACATTGTGTGAATGCTCCGAAAAGCTGATCATTTGCATATCACAGCATCTTCTTCCTGTCGGTTAAATTTCGCGTCTGTAGCACGTCATCTTCGTCGTGTAGCAATTTTAATGGCCAGTAGTGTAATAGGGTTGCCAGAAGATCAATAAAAAAAAACTGATGAGAAACAGAATTAAAATCAGAACACGCATTTCATTTTAGTGGAGCAGACTAGGGGAAAAATTCAGGAATAGATTTTGTTGTAAATAAGAGAATTAAATACAATATTAAAGCTATTAGAGAACTCTCAGAAAGAATAAAAAGCTTTTTTCTTCAAAACAAATGAAAGATATTCCACGGCAGTCATTCAAGTTTGTGCACCAATGTGCTCACATTTTAATGGTGATATAGAAGAGCTACATGAACTGATATGTGACTGCAAATGTCACTACAAGGGGGCTATTTGAAAATGCAAAAGTAGCACAAGAATTAAAAAAATAGTTGTTCGCAATTTTAAAGCAGAAATGGTAGAGGTTATACAGTAGGAGAATTTGCCTGGCTCTAGTGCGAGAGGGAATTCGTGACACCCGACGAATGATAGATGCTAGTTCAAAAGTGCTTCTTCATCTCCATATTTACATTGAGGCTAAACTCTCTGCAGATTCTTGGGAATGGGTTGACAATTCGACATGGTCACAATAAGAATCAATGCAACTGAAAACTTCTGGCAGCCAGAAAGCAGAATTCTACCACTTCCACAAATAGCCAAGACAAGATGCAGGAAGCCGTACTAATATTAATGTCAGTGACAAATATTTAGACGAATGTACAGAGATGATCCTCTCTAAAGGGCTAAGTTTTGCGTCCATTTACAAAAATGCTACAAACAGTAGATTTATCAGCTCCGTTCAGCGTGTTGTAGGCTAGCTTCTCTCCCTCCGCAAGTAGCAGGTCTCCGCTAAACCTGCGGACCACATACCAAGGCGCCAGTGGTGAGATCAAACGTCTCCAAGGACGAGCGGGTGGCAGTAAGGATTCTGCGAGAGGACAAGGAAAGTGTGATTCTGCCAGCCGACAAGGACAACGCTACGCTTCTGATGTCACGTGTGGACTACAGTACGAACATTTTCCATCAATTTAAATGACGCCGTATGCAGACAGATGCATGCTGATCCTACAAGTAAAACCGACGGAAGACGATGACTCTTCTCAGCGATTCAGGTTTCATTAAGGGGCTTAAAACGCAAGTAGCAATGCCACCACAACTACACTCATGCTCATAAATTAAGGATAATGCTGATACATGGTGAAAAAACGCTCTGGTGGGCGGTTCGCGGGTTTAAATCACCTCAGGGAACGACCATGCGGTGCATTTGACCTGCGGTCGTCGCACGGTGGCGCTGGAAGCAGTCCACATAAGCAGAGGTGTGTTGGTGCATGTCAGGTACGATGCAGCGAGCAAGTGTGCAGACGTTCTAGTGGTGACAGTGTGTTGAAAATGGCTTAAAGAACACATATTGATGACGTTATGAGGGGCAGAATACTAGGGCGACTGGAGGCTGGTCAAACACAGCAGTTCATAGCCCGGGCCCTCCGTGTGCCACAAGTGTGATCTCAAGATTATGGCAACGATTCGAGCAGACAGGAAACGTGTCCAGGCGCTACAGTACGGTGTCCACAGTGTACAACACCACAAGCAGACCGATATCTCATCATCAGTGCCCGCAGACGGCCACGGAGTACTGCAGGTAGCCATGCTCGGGACTTTACCGCAGCCACCGGAACAGTTACCTCCAGAGACACAGTGTACAGATGACTGAACAGACATGGTTTATTCGCCCGGAGACCTGCAAGGTGCATTCCACTGATCCCTCGTCACAGGAGAGCCCGTAAAACCTGATGTCAAGAACACAGTACATGGTCATTGGAAGAGTAGTCCCAGGTTATGTTCACGGACGAGTCCAGGTATAGTCTGAACAGTGATTCTCGCCAGGTTTTCATCTGATGTGAACCAGGATCCACATACCAACCCCTTAATGTCCTTGAATGGGACCTGTATGGAGGTCGTGGTTTGATGGTGTGGAGTGGGATTATGATAGGTGCACGTACATTTCTTTGACAGAGGAACTGTATCAGGTCAGGTGTATCGAGACGTCATTTTGCACCAGTGTGTCCGCCTTTTCAGGGGTGCAGTGGGTCCCACCTTCCTCCTGATGGATGATAACGCACGGCCCCACCGAGCTGCCATCGTGGAGGAGTACCTTGAAACAGAAGACATCAGGCGAATGGAGTGGCCTGCCTGTTCTCCAGACCTAAACCCCATCGAGCACGTCTGGGATGCTCACGGTCGACGTATCGCTGCACGTCTTCAAACATCTGCGACACTTCAGGAGCTCCGATAGGCACTGGTGCAAGAATGGGAGGCTATACCCCAGCAGCTGCCCGACCACCTGACCACCTGATGCACAGTATGCCAACCCGTTGTGCGGCCTGTGTACGTGTGCGTGGTGATCATATCCCATATTGATGTTGGGGTACATACGCAGGAAACAGTAGCGTTTTGTAGCATATGTGTTTCGGGACGATTTTCTCAACTTATCACCAATACCGTGGACTTACAGATCTGTGTCGTGTGTGTTATACTGTTAGCGCCAGTTTTGTGTAGTGCCACGATGTGTGACTCCACATTCTGCAATTATCCTTAATTTATGAGCATGAGTGTATATGGCCTCACTAAGGTGCACGAGAAAAACCCATAGTTAGTACTATGGGCGAACCTACATACCAGCAAGTAAAATACCTGAAATGCATTCTTAGCGATTCTGTGGGCAAATGCGATCACCACATCCGCAACACCGCCGACTTTGTACACAGCCTCAATGAACTGCGACTCTGCGAGGTGGATATTATGGTCAGTTTGGATGTAGTGTCCTTCACGAGAGTTCCACTTTCTGATTCCTTGGAAGCAATCGCGGAAAAGTTTGACGATTGCTTAACAGAAATTTTAGACGCTTTCTGACATCCATCTGTTTGTTGTTCGACGGCTAATATTATGAGTAAACTGATGGCATGGCGATGAGTAGTCCGTCACCGCCTGTCGTGACGTAGCTATACATGGAAGACTTTGACCCAAAGACACTATAATCAGCCAAGCTGAAACCAATGTGTATCTGTCAGTACGTGGACGTCACGTTAGTGGTGTGGCCACATAGAGCGGAAAATCTGCAAGAATTCCTGAAACATTTAAACTCCATCCATCGTAATATAAAATCCACTCTCGAACTTGAAAAAACTGGCCAATTACCTTTCATACTCGTGTTGGTTAAGAGAAGAATGGGCGGTTCCCGGGTTCCCAGCATATGTAGAAAACCTATGCACACTATATCCGCGCCTGGAGACATCACCTTCCTTCACAAAGGAGTTCAGTAGTAAAGACTCTGGGCCAAAGGAACTCGAACACTTTTGGCAAAGAATAGCATCGCTGAAGAATTATGGGATCCAAGAATAGTGTTCCGAAGGAATGAGTACTCAGAACATCAGATTGAAAGGGCGATGCAGTCAAAGTTAAGAACGACTAAGAAAGTGGTTGAGACTGAGATCTAGTAACAGAAGTAAAAATCGCTTGTCTACCTTGTGTCTGTAGCACAGCCTCGAATATAGTCGTGAAATGAAGTACGAAGAGACCAGTATCGTGGTGCAAACGCAAAGTTTCTGGGACAGAATAATTAAAATGTCAAAAAACTAATAAACACGAATGGCAATTTCAATTTAAATAACGCTTGGAGTGAGGCACTCTGTTCATTAAAATCTCGCCTCTCATGACGTCCACCAGAGTTGGAAAACGCTGGGACCATTTGCATTTCACGTAATATCCGTGCGAGCTCTGAAAAACAAAAGAGCATCAAATGGCATAGTGGGCGCTGGGAATCGAACTTGGCTATAAATAGCGGCATGAGACGAACAACAGTCCACAGCCTCGTCGGAGTCCATGCAGGAAGTACACTTAACAGCAAAACTCGCAGCACCAGAAGAAGATTGTTGGGTCGGTCGTTGAGATATTGTGTAGGAAATGGAAAAACCATCCTGCAGGACACGCAGAAGCTCACTATTAATCAATTATGCCGAGAAAGTCTCAGAGATCAGAAACAATAACAAAAACATCGTAGAATAGCCTGAATTAAACAAAGCTCATGGAGAATGTCTTCAGGATGTAGAAATGATGAATGAAAAATTTATAAAAGAAACAATACAAACTAGTAGAGACAAAATAAACCTAGATTGTGTTGGAGATACATTATATTTCATTAGTTAATATGCCAGAAAACATCATGTGTAAGCATTAAAAGATCCTTGTAAAATTCTGTATAGTTCAGGCGAATTAAAAACACTGTGATATTGTCGTGTGTGCGAGCACTATTAATTGCCAGCATGGTAGTTTCTAATCCAGAATGCCGTGAGCAGGACGATGGGGTGTGTAGTACCAGCAATACGATGGTCGTGGAATCAGAGGAGTTCAATTGGCAAATAAATTTTTTATTCAGTCAGAGAAGAGACACGTGGTCAAGGGATAGTCTGCTTTCGGCAGTGGAGTGGTGCAAACATTTCGCTTGTTTTCCACACGTAGAGTGAGTGCTTACATTATATCGGCCGCCACTTGCGTGCCACCTTAACTTACATGATAACATGGCGAATGAGTACTGCAAATCAGCCCTCAAGTTTACATTTTGCAGCGACTCTCCCTGACCCAAGGCCCTTGAGGTGGAACAGTGTCTATGTAAAGATCGTGGCAACCGACATTTTAGGCATCCATCTCTCGAACGTGAGCAACATGGTCTGCGTCGAGGTAGTTAACCATGCTGCATGTGAACTGATCTTCAGGGAAACGAGTCACAGCCTCTAATTTTGCCACGGCGATGCCAACGTGGGTAACGTCAGAATGGAGAGCGCTGGATTAGACATGAGAACCAACAGTATATTCGAGTTACCCTTTGAATTAGTGGCCAAGGAAGCTGTTTCAGTGCTCTGTCCATACGGCATGGTGCACAAGCACGTTGAGAAGAAACGGACGCAATTCAAGACTTACCCCATCCCAAATGGAGTCTCTCAGGTCCTGATGGACCTATGCAGCTACATACCATCATATCTCCAAATTAGTGGATGCCGCGTCGTTATTACGAGTATGTACGACAGCTAACCCAGGACTCATCCTGGGTGCGGTGAAGGGTGACATCTGCATCCCGAAAGCATTTAACACAGAATAACGGAACTCCGACCCACGTACATAGTGATGTATGTTGCGGTCCTTACATCTTCCACCTCGTCACACTGCCACCTGCTTTCGCCCTCCATCACATTGCGCCACCCCCAAGTACATCTCCCAAATGATCTACCAGCCTGACGAGACGCCAGTCCTGCTCCACAATCAACCTACAGCTGATTGGCGATGCTGCCGATGACTGTAAAACACAAATAGAGTCGCTCATTGTGTTGACTGAGGCCTTTGTGACAGACCGTTGCAGCTCCTTGTGATCGTCTGACACAGTGATTCACCATCAGAAACAGCATTGACTGACATGCTGCAAGTGGAAATGCAGAACGATGCTGTAAAAAGGAGAACTACAGCCAGTCGATGATAACAATGTCCATTTGGACGACATACATCAGAACACGACAGCCAATGGAGACAGTGATGGGCCAGCACTGCCGATGGGGAAGTTTCAATCCGTCACTCCAGCAAACTGCATGATCGTTGTAATTCAGGATGAAACAAGCACCTCCTTAGTAGCACACACACGTCCATCACATGTCTGGTGGAACACACAGAAGGCGAGCAAGCACCCACAACCATTGTGTGGGGTAACAACGAGGGCGACACACATGGCCAGACACTAGGGATGGTGCAGATAATGCCAGTCCGCTGGATAAGTTCCATGCCACACCGCATCACAGAAGAACGGGGTGGAGAGGTGATATGACGGGTTCCATACTCTTTTAACGACATGGTTGAGCCCTCTCCCCCCCCCCCCCCCCCCCCCTCCTGGTATCCCGACATACAGGGGTGTGATGATCAATACCAAGATGACTGGCTTACAAACAAAGGTCTGTCTATTACATAATATGCTCGAGGCAGGGCATTCGATGTCGACACTGCTTTTTTGAAGGATGTGAGGCTAGACATAATCCCAAAAGTTCATGGATACACTTCCCATAAATCCACATGTGATCCCATTGGTTGCGGACTGACCATCTATGTCCATGGCAGCTTTCCCATATCTGATGTGAATGACTCTCACAACTCAGGGAACACGAATTGTTAACGTATAAACCATATGTCCCAACAGGCACAACCTGGCACTGCAAGTTATCGAAATTTTACTCTGAAAAGATTGCTCTACTTTTCGTTGGGACGTACAACTGCTGCATCCTTGGGGTTGACTTCAACTGTGTGCTGCACCTCAAAAACCACATGCCTCACCATACCACAATACCCCATGTCAAGAACTTTGTGTGGTAGTATGTGATCTGCGTGTCACTGATATGTGTGAAAGATGCATGGTGACAGTCCTGGCCACAGCTTTCCCACCATCCAGACAGTCTACCAGCTCGAATGGATATATGTCTCATCTGAACTGTGGCCATATGTGCAAGATGCCAAGTGATGGCAACTTTCTTGCTCAGGTCATAGCACTATGATCTGCATGGTGCTCCTCTGGCATGAGATGGTCTGGCATAGCTGTGGATGGTGGAAGATAAACACTTCTCATCCACAAGCTCTTGACTGACGTCAGTGTGTAGCCACAGCGTGACCTACTTCCAAATGCTGTTTCCCAAGGTGACCTTCCACAGTGTTGTGGTGGTTCGTTTGCACCAAAGCAATGATCCAAAACGCGATAGTCCAGTATGGGAAGAAGTGGTTGAATGGCACCGTCGCAGCATGGAATACTATGACGCCATACTGCATGAACTCGACACCCAACCTCCATCTGCGGATAACGAACGGGATTGGCAAGGAAACAGGGTTAAGATGTTGCTGACACACCGCAAGTTATAGGGTGTGGATATGACGTTGTGGCGGCGTGACCAGGCGAGGAACCACCTTCCACGTAACACAGTATGATCGAATACCGTCTTGCAGTCAGCAGTGCATCATGACTCTCACCACACAGGATGGCCAACGGGTTACCACCGAAGCGGCCATCGTCGACACGTTTATGGAATGTTACCGCCACTTCCACGACGGAAGAAACGTGGAGGAAGGAGCGATTGAGGACGTGTTACGACATGACACGCGCACTCTGGACGATACGAAAGAAGCGCCACTGGTCGAGGGAATCGCGCTGAACGATGTCAATTCGGCACTCAACAAAGGGGCAGAGAACAAGACGCTTGGACGAGACTTTTCGCGACTTAATGATGTTGCAGTAGGTGGATACTTACTGGGAACTGATGACCCCGACCTCAGTGTACCAGCCGTCTTTGTCACAGACCTACTAATACCGATGCACGAGCCCTCCGGACGATCGGCGAGTGCTGCTTACCACTTCTTACTATGTTAATCATGGATTGTAAGATCTACGTTAGGTTTCTGGCAATGGGTATATAGGCCATACTACCTCTGATCCTTTCCCAGATCAGTCGTCACAAGGGGGCGAAACAGATCTACATAGAGCCGCCGCCGAATGCCAGGACTTGAGAACACTTCCGCAGTCTTGTTGCGACCGTACTGCTCTCGTCTCTGTCGACTTCGATAGTGAGTCCATCAACAGTTTATCCTGCCGGTAGCGGCCCGTCTTGTTTCCGTACTGCCTTTCATCGACATTCTATGATGACTGTTAGCTGGTGCGGTCTCACAAGTGCAAGTTAATGGTAGGGTGAGGAAGGGGACTGGGGGGGGGGGGGGTCTCATCCGTTGCTCTGCACGATTTATACGCCATTGCTTTGGAACCACTCATAGGAAGTCAGCTAGCCCATCTTTCAGGTCTGACGCTACGTGCTCATACTTTTCGCTGCAGAGCATATGCCAACGACCTACTCCTTCTTGTATGATAGAGTGCTGAGATTAGCATCGCACTGGAGTGGCTTAAGCAACATCGGAGCGTCCCAGGCAGTCTTCTTAACGTTGCCAAGTCCTCAATCACGAACATCACACGTGGCCTTCAGCATGACGGGGAGTTGCTCCTGTCTCATGTTGATGGATTCGATACTTGGGCATCACCTTTATGAACAACGTGCGTCGTATGGTGATGGAGAACTACAAAACATCGATAAAATTCTCTCGAGTTTCGCAGTGTCAAGTGGGTTAGTTAGTTAGTTACATGCCCCATAGACCATTTGAAGGAATTTTTTATCGAAATGTTGTGGAATGAGTCAGTTTATGGGATAAGCCGGCCGCGGTGGCCGAGCGGTTCTAGGCGCTTCAGTCCGGAACCAATAATTACGGGATATGTGTACGTGATTACTGCATACATTAATGAATGCATTGTCATTTTATTCCTACTCATGCAACTAAAAGTAAAAATAAGTCTTTTTTATTTTTATATTTTTTGTCACGTTGATGTCTTCAAAATAAAAATAGGTTGGCTATAAGTGGAGTTAATAGGCTTCCCATCGCAATGCCATCCGTCTGATTAAGATATTCTCCATCATATGAAAAAGTACGATGACCCTCAGAGTACACTTAAATAAATACACAGCAGTGGGAGAGCAGATCTATGGAATCCTAGATGGGAACATGCGTGAATAATGACGTCACAGAAGCAGCGCGACTATATACGGACGGTAGCACCAACTAGAAAACCGTCACCAATTGACAATTCGATGTTTATCAACTACTTGACGCCGCTGGAAGCTCGAGAGAATTTTATCAGTACATATCGCCGCGAAACCACTCATTCATATTCTACCACTGCGAACTATGGATGACAGGTACCGTATTTCTAGATTTCCGGAAAGCATTTGACATGGTGCCTCATTGCAGGCTGTTAATGAAGGTACGAGCATATGGAATAAGTTCACAGATATATGAGTGGCTCGAAGATTTCTTAAGTAATGTATGATCATACAGTGTAGGCTTTCACGGCCGGTACTGTCTTCACTTAAAACGTCCGGTCTGATAGGCCGTGCTCGATGTATAAAACTCTCCCCTAATGTTTCGTCTCCAACTGCGGGAGACATCCTCCGAGGTAAAGCGGAGACGAAACGACAGGAGAGAGTTTTATACATCGACCACGGCCTATCAGCCCGGAAGTTTTAAGTGAAGAACCCGGTATGATGTCCTCGACGGCCAGTCTTCATCAGAGACAAGGGTATCGTCAGGGGTGCCCCAGAGAAGTGTGATACGGCCGTTGTTGTTCTCTCTATGCATAAATGATTTGGCGGACAGGTTGCGCAGCAATCTGCGGTTGTTTGCTGATGATGTTGCCGTGTACGGTAAGGTGTCGAAGTTGAGTGACTATAGGGAGATACAAGACGACTTTTAAAAGATTTCCAGTTGGTGTGATGAATGGCAGCTGCCTCTAAATGTAAAAAAAAAAAAAAAAAAAAAAAAAAAAAAAAAAAAAAAAAAAAAAAAATGTAAGTTAATGCGGATGAGTAGGAAGAACAACCCGGTAATGTTAAGATACAGTATTACTAGTGTCCTGCTCGACGTGGTCAAGACGTTTAAATATCTGAGCGTAATGTTGCAAAGCAGTATGAAATGGAACGAGCGTGTGAATACTGTGATTGGGAAGGTGAATGTCGACTTCGATTTATTGGAGCAATTTTAGGAAAGAGTGGTTAGCCTGTAAAGGAGACCGTATCTAGGACGCCAGTGCGACCTAGTCTTGAGTACTGCTCTAGTGTTTGGAATCCGTACCAGGTCGGGTTGAAGCAAGACATCGAAGCATTTCAGAAGCGGGCTGCTAGCTTTGTTATCGAACAACACGTAAGTGTAACGGAGATGCTTCGGGAACTCAAACGGGAATCCCTGGAGGGAAGGCGACGTTCTTTTTGTGGAATACTACTGAGAAAATTTCGAGGACCGGCATTTGTAGCTAACTGTCAAACTTTCTATGCCGCCAGCATACATTGCACATAAGGACCGCGAAGATAAGATACGAGAAATTAGGACTCGTGCCGAGGAATACAGACAGTTGTTTCTCCCTCACTCTGTTTGCGAGTGGAACAGGAAAGGAAAAGACCAGTAGTGATACAGAACACCCTCTGCCACGCTCCGTACGGTGGCTTGCGGAGTATCTGTGTAGATGTACATGTAGATATACTACAGGTTATTAAAGTCAGCCTGCACGGACATTAGTCAGCACCTCCTATGTAGCCTGAATCCCCTCCAATGTGGTGTCAATATGAATTCATCTAGCACAAGACCTTCCTATGCTGATGGTGCTGGGGCGCCAATTCCAGGCGGCCTTTGGTTAATTCCACGAGGTCTATATTCAAAGTCCACTACTTCAGGCTCACCCGCCTTCTCCTTGACGGTGGACTGGACTCGTCAATGTGTGAGATAGGGCGATGGCCTTATACATGATCAAAATGATGAAACAATGGGCTAGACGCCACACGTCAATCACAAGGAGTGTCCTCGAAATCCTTATGCCATCCTCTACTTCATCACAGTGACAGTCGCAAATGTTGCATCCTCTCTCTCCCAGCCGGCCGTTGTGGCCGAGCGGTTCTAGGCTCGTTAGTACGGAACCGCGTTGCTGCCACGGTTGCAGGTTCGAATCCTCCCTCGGGCATGGATGTGTGTGATGTCCTTAGGTTAGTTAGGTTTAAGTAGTTCGAAGTTCTAGGCGACTGATGACCTCAGATGTTAAGTCCCATAGTGCTCAGAGCCATTTGAACCAATCTCTCTCCCATATCTCCTATTCAATCGTAGAATACAGCTATGTACAAGCTGGACTCCCGACCTCATAACCACCGAGGATGAAGGATATTTACTGAACGCTACTGCAGTACGTTATCTGCTGTGTCATAGAAGCGAAGCAGCCAGAAGTTAGATGGCCAACTGTTTGATAGTCGATTCATATACCCCTTTTCCTCACTGCAGTCATGGCATTGTAGTATCGTGTTGTCAGTCACAAATTTGCGATGACGCTCCACCTCCATGATATTGGACTAACTGATTCACCATTGTGCCCTAGTTGTCTTTATCTGGACACCGATAAATACCAACTGACACGGGCGGTGTATCAAGAAATATGGCAACTGGTGACACGCATCCTTGCATGTTACCTCAGCACCCTGACCGCAGTTGTTGAACCATGAACGCTTCTCTATCCAGCAGACTCCGTTTCCCTACCTAGCAAACAAACCCCACTCGCATGGTTCAAGAGCGTGCCCGTTGTGTATATCTTCCTGGATGAGGAGAAAACGAACATTGGTTAATGGCAATACGTTCAGGACACACATGATGCCCTCGAACGCACACTGCGATACCTACCGACACTACTTCGCCCACTGCCTGAGAGGGATTCTTTCCGACCACCCCCTTCTACACCCCCCCCCCCCCTCCATCTCCGTTGGAGGGAGCCGGGCTAGTAGTGGAACTTTACACCACGGACAACCGTGGTCGTATCTCGGGTTTGCGACCCTCGCTCACCCTGCCCTCTAAAGCCCCTGGCAGGCAGCTCTGTTCCTCTTTGTATACATGAAAAAAGAAAAGGTGGGGTAGCGTCAATATAATCTAATCAAAACGTCATGATCCCAGGTTCCGACCTACCCATTGCTTAAATTTTGAATAAAAATCATCAGCAATGGAGGCCGAAAACTTCTGGCGCAAGAAGTCACTCTCGTTCTGCCTATGGGCTTATCGAAGGGAACCGAGGAGCAAACAGAGGATCAGGGCAATCTCCTGCCCTTTAGTCGGAAACTTACCCTAAAAGGAGAGTGAATCAGCTATGATCAACGGCATGACGATGCAGAAGGGCAATTTAACTTCTGCGTTACACAAAGTGTGTCCACAGTAGATGGGACCTGTAATTGAAAAAGGGGGTCTCTCCATTGGCAAAAGTTTCCTTACGAGACTCTGTTGAGATCTCTGGGTGGGCGCTGCCAAAGGGAATGTAGCCATGAGAAAAAGACTGAATAACTAACGAAAGAGTGACGTTCTACGAGTCAGTGCGTGGAATATCAGAAGTTTTAACGTGGTAGGGAAGCTATAAAATCTGATAATGGAAATGATAAGACTCAATCTAGATCCCGTAGAGGGAGTCAGAGAAGTGAAATGGAAAGAAGACAAGCATTTTTGGTCAGATGAGTACAGGGTAACATTAACAACAGTGGAAAATGGCGTAACGTGAGTAGTATTCGTTATGAATAGGAAAGCAGAGTAGAGATTGATTTACTGTGAGTGGTTCAGTGATAGGGTTTTCTCAACAAAATCGACGGCATACCAGCGCCAACAACAATAGTTCTGGTATACATGCCTAAGTCGCAAGCAGCAGTTGAAAAGACAGATATTGAAGTGGTAATTCAACATGTAGATGAAGATGAAAAACTAACGATCATGGGAAACTGGAATACGGTTGTAGGGGAATGAGAAGAAAAAAGGGCTACGAAAGAATGTTAGATTGGTAGTAGGGACGAGAGAAGTGAAATACGAACTGATTTCTGCAATAAATTTAAGCTATTAATAACGAATAGTCTGTTCAAGATCACAAAAGGAGGATGTTTACCTGGAAAAGGCCCAGAGTCCCGTGAAGGTTCCAGTTAGAAATCATCATGGATAGACAGAAATTACGAAATCAGATATTGGAGTGTAAGGTATACCCAGGGGCAGATACAGACACGAGTCACAATTTAGTAATAATAAAGAGTAGACTGAAGGTTTCGAGAATCGTTTGGAAGAATCAGTCTGAAAGAAAGTGGGACATTGAAGTCCCGAGGAAGGATGAGACCAGTTTGAAGTTCGCTAAAGATGTGGATACTGCGATAAGGAATAACACAGTTTGACAGTTAAGATAAAGAGGAGTGGACATCCCTAAAGCGAGCAATCACAGTTTTTGGAAAGGCAAAAATAGGAATTGGGAAGGTAACTGTGAGAAAACTTTGGATAACAGAAGAAATACTTCAATTGAAGGAAATACAGAAATGTTCAGGGAAAGACAAGAATACAACAACGGAAGTGATTCTGGAACGAAATAAATAATAAGTGCGGAGAAACCAAGGCTAAATGGCTGCAGAAAAAAGAGTGTACAATTAGAAAAATAAATGATCATCGTAAACTTAAAAAAGACCAAAGTAGTGAGGAGTATCAGAAATGAGAACTCCGGCAAACGTAACAACAGAATTGTAATATTTGAAGAAATACGTAAGAGACAAGATACCATTTTAATGTTACCCGCCTTACAGTATAGTGGTCGTTTATATTTTTAAAAAAATATGCGATGCGCAGTGACAACGAAATTAAAAAATTAAAAAAAGTTAAAAACTTTTGTTAAATTGCTTTTAAATTCTACAAATATGACATCTAAATTGGAGGATAAAATATTTTTGGCTGTGTATTACTTAAATGAGGATATTGCTCCTTTATGAAAGCTTCTTTTTGGCAGCTATTACTACTGTATAATCTTTGTAAAGTGTTCGTAATTGTCTTTGACTTCATTGAGCTGGTGCGTTTCTGGCGCCAGTTTCCAGCGATCGTCATTTTGATCTTTGAGACGACTTCGATGCTTATTTGTCTTCTGATCGTCTTTGGCAGCGCGTGCGCTCTGCTGGGGAGGTGTGTCGTGATTGGCGGTGAGTGAGAGTCACGTGGGACTGTGTACGTAGGCAAGAGGACGAGTCAGACAACGAAGGAGCGGGGCCAGCGGCTAGGCGTGTGGAGTCGTGAGTGCAGATCCACTGCCCATGGTGATTTGGTTTTCCTAGAGGTCGGAAGGACAAGCTCCGTCGAGTCTGTTATAAGCTACGCCGGCCGATTGAATTGGAGTCGCCGAGTTGCTTCGGTGGGTTGCGTGCGGCTTAATTGAATATGCCAGTGTACTAAAAATCCTATGGAATTGTTTTAGTTGTTTATCTCTTATCTCAGTGTCGTGACTAACTATCTTGACGGCAGTTGAGGAAGTGTGGCTGCGCCCAACCAATTGACGTGATGCGTGGCTAAAGACGTACGTAGAAGTGCAACGAGTAGTAAGTAAGTCCGGCTTTGGCGTTTCAAGACACGCTGAAATACGTCCTTTATTCTACCTGGTAGTTCATTTGGTAGTTTGGCGTGTAAATGTGCGCCGAAATTACTCTTGTCATCTTAACTTTAGGGCATGATTATTAGCGAACTTATTAATCAAAGTAATTCACGGAAGCTAATTTGTTTCTATTCAGTTGTATTGATCACCTGTTCTCGAGATAAGATGGTGTAATTTATGTCTCAGAATATTGTCTGCCGTTGACGTGTGTTGTGTTACAGATATATGGCAGCGGTCGACGCGAGCATACTGGGAGCAGAGCACCACGGGGGCCGAGAGATATTTAAGGCCCTGTCCTTTGCTTTACATCTTGGGTTATGTTGTCACTGTGGCGTGATTCCACCTTTCCGTTGGAGAATTAAAGCATCTGAAATTCAATTGCAGTGCAAAATTGAGTACATTTCTATGTCATTTCTGTCGCGTGGATATCTCGTATTGATTTGAATCCTTGGTCTGCTCGCGTCTATCGCCAATTCACATGCAAAATTGAAGCAACCTAATTTTAGGAGTATTGTAATATGGTCATGTTCTAATTGTAATCATTCTGAGAATATTGTTGATTAATCAACTGAGTAAGTTAATTTAAAAATTGGATTGGTCAAAATTAAAGCACCTCCTTAAGTGTTTTAGTCATTTGCATACAGTTTTGTTTAGGAAAGATGGCTAGCTAAACCTTAAAAGATCTGTGTTCTTACCCTTAGTCTGTTCCTCAGCTGACTGGAAGTAATGAGGGTTCTGATGGGAATTGTATGGACATTTGTACTATTTAAGGGAAGCTTTACCTGATAATGTTCAAATTTCCAGTTTTATGGGTCTTGTTCCGGTTAAAGAAATTTATTTGTTATTTGTCCAAGTGATCTGGCCTTGTAACGCAGTCTCCTGTATTACTGTCATTGTGATTTTATAATGCTTTTGATTGTAATAAAATATGTAGCAACTCCAACGGATTACTGTTGTGATTTTGGTGTGTCACTACCATTAAACATTTCATTCATATTTCGACTACTTTAACTAATGTACAAATTTCTGATAAGCGAATCGTATAATTTATTTGATGTAAATGCAAACAGTAACATCTGTCATCACGCTGCCACCTATTAGACATAAGAGGTAGCTTGCCTTTCACAGTGCCCAAGTCAGTACAACTCACATGGCGACATGATTGTAAATAATTAATGACATGCTGATTGGATGTGATCATCTACCGGTAGAGCTTGTATTTCCAAATTAATTAAATTTTCAACTTTGTCAAAATAAGTAATATAAAAAATATATGGCATAATTTTGAAAAAGATGAGGTATATTACCTACATGTAAAATATTATAATTACGTATTTGTATTTTATAACTACTGGCATAGAAAATATGTTTACAAATGCAATGTGGTTTATTTCGTATTGCATATCCGAAGATGACAACAAAGTACTATTGAAACCGGTCATCAATTCCAAATAAATATTTAAATGCGTGCTTTGATCTCAATTATTTCTTCAAATGTTGCTATCTGCGCATTGCCCCCCTGAACATAATGTCTGCAATACATAACATCAGAATTGTTAATCACGAATTACATGAAGTGAAGGAATTCTGCTGCCTTGACAAAGCAAGTAGGACATAAAAAGCAGACTAGCACAGACAAAAGGGCATTCGTGGCCAAAGAGCCCACTAGTATCAAACATAGACCTTAATTTGAGGTAGAAATGTCTGAGAAAGTACTAGGTGATCAAAAAGTCAGTATAAATTTGAACACTTAATAAACCACGGAATAATGTAGATAGAGAGGTCGAAATTGACACACATGCTTGGAATGACATGGGGTTTTGTTAGAACGAAAGAAAAAACAAAGTTCACAAAATGTCCGACAGATGGCGCTGGACAGGAAAACATCAGTGACTGCGAATGACAATCGTGTATAAAAGGAGCAGTAATGAGAGAGAGAATCAGATGCGCCAGCAGTCGCAGCATGTTGACGTTACCTGAAAAGGCGCTTTTACTGAAGCTGTATTATCAGAATGGGGAAAGTGCTATTTCAGCGTTACGATCCTATCGCCATAGGAAGGGGATTCGAACGGGTAAAGGTCCGTTGACAAATGCAGCTGTGGCGAGAATGATTTCGAAGTTCGAAGCCACGGGTTGTTTAGACAATAGACCCCGTAGTGGCCGACAGAGCACAAGGCGTAATGCTGCTGAGACAGTTCAGGAAGAAATGGAGACTGTAGCGGGTTCGTCTATGCACGGGGAAGCCAGCGCTCGTGCAGTCGGACGTCGCACCGGCAGTCCATACACTACTGTTTGGTTGGCACTGAGATGTACCCTCCGAGGCTATCCGTACAACATCCATCGGCATCATGAACTTTTACCTGGCGATTTAGTGAAGCGGAGGGCATTTGCGGTGTGGGTATTTCAGAAGATGGCAGAAGATGATGATTGGTTGAGTAACGTGTTGTGGACTGACGAAGCTCATTTCACGTTCGGAGGCTCTGTCAACGGCCACAACTGCAGAATTTGGGCTACCGAAAATCCTAGAACTGTCGTGGAAACTCCATTGCACGACGAGAAAGTCACGGTATGGGTTGGATTTACCACATGCGTGATTCTGGTTTTGTAACTGCTACCGTGACGGATGAGAGGTACGCCGATATGTTACAGAATCGCATCATCCGCAGCCTGGCTGATAAACACCTGCTGGAACGTACGACGTTTATGCAGGATGGCGCTCCACTCCATATTGCTAGACGCGTGAAAGATCTCTTGCGCGCGTCGTTTGCTCAGCCGCCACTTTCGCTATGCTTGGCCTCCCAGGTCCCCAGACCTCAGTCCGTGCGATTGTTGGCTTTGGGGTTACCTGAAGTCGCACGTATATCGTGATCGACCGCCATCTCTAGGGATGCTGAAAGACAACATCCGACGCAAGTTCCTCACCATAACTCCGGACAAGCTTTACAGTGCTGTTCACATTATTCCTCGACTACAGCTATTGTTGAGGAATGATGGTGGACATATTGAGCATTTCCTGTAAACAATATCATCTTTGCTTTGTCTGACTTCGTTATGCTAATTATTGCTATTCTGATCAGATGAAGCGCCATCTGTCGGAAAGTTTTTGAACTTTTGTATTTTTTTGGTTCTAATAAAACCCCATGTCATTCGAAGCATGTGTGTCAATTTGTACCTCTCTATCTACATTATTCCGTGATTTATTCAGTTTTCAAATTTATACTGACTTTTTGATCACCCGGTACATTTGAGGCACAGCCTGGAATCTCATGACTGCAGCAGAATTATCTGAGTCCCGCCTTGAACTGAACACCAATGACCAGCGCAGATGTATCCGAAGATGCTTTGGATACTGGTGGGCTGTCAACTTTACTGCAACCTGCCATACTGCCTGACAGTCAGGACTGATGATCTGGAGTGCCATTTCTTCTCATAGCAGGTCCCCATTAGTTGTCATTAGCGGTACCCTTACGGCACAGTGATACATCGTCGATAATCTATGGCCAGTTCTGTTACCGTTCACGTTAAGCTATCCTGTGCTTACATTTCAGCAGCATAATGTCCGCTCGCACATGGGAAGAGTTTCCACTACTTGTCTTCGTGCTTGCCAAACCCAATCTTGGCCATTAAGGTAGCCGGATCTCTCCCCACTTACAATGTTTGGAGCATTGTGGGTACAATCCTCCTGTAGCGGCACCACCGTTTAGGATAGGGAAAGTTAGTTTTATGCAATATTCTGAGCACAAGTTACAGCCAGGTGCAGGCCGGATTGCAGTGGGTTACGGATACCAACAGTTGCGAAGTAGAATAGAGGCCACAGTGCCATAAAATTGCTGAAAGAGTATACGTAGCAGTTTTGCATGTCGCAAATCACAGGAAGAAGGGGCCCACTGGCCAACCTAGTGTGTTATGAGTACATGACACGAAGTGGTGCGTATGGCAAAACAGAGGGGCACAGCCGAGTATAAATAGGTATGGGTTGCTAATGAGATTCATTCAAGTGTGACAGCTCTCCTGGACGGCGGGGCGTGTCACACCATCAGCTACATGCAGCAGCAGATGGGTCGCTGGTTAGACCCTCTGAGGTCGACGTAGGGTCTGTAGCCAGTCAGCGGCAGGCCACTCCATGACTCGCTACCGCGGGCAGGCGTCCCGGCTTCCAACACGCGCCAGAGGCATCCCGAGGCGAGGGCCGCAGATTTGGAAGCCAGATCGTTGTCGCTTGTTGTCGCCGTGATCTCAGCCACGCTGGCGAGAAGCATGCAGCTGGCCACCTGGAGCTCACACTGAGCAGTGCTGAGTCGGCTGGGATGCGGACTGCTGAGTCAACTGCCGGCATCCTGATGACGATGAAACTCCGCTGTTGTACAAGATCGACACACAGCAGTGCGTACATGGGTCGCTGAGGCAGCCGTTTCACGGAGAGCGAAGTGGTGTCCTGAGCATTGGGGGATCTAGTGATGCAGATTGAGAGGAACTGGGGCACTGTAGTTGGAAACAATAAATCACTTGGAAAGCTCGGACGAGTCTTAATACGGCGCCTTCTACCTCTTCCTGCTACATTTGGTCATCCTGATACATTCGGTGGCAGAAGTTACCACTATCCACTGCGCCACTTAGACAGAATTTCCGACGATATCCCTCAGGAGGACACCCATCAGCTCTTATCAATCAATGCCAAGCCGAATAACTGTCTGCATAAGAGCCAGATATGGACCAATGCATTATTGACTTGCTCAATTTGTGAATCTCTTTCTCTTGAATAAATCGCCAATTCTTTCTTAAATTTTAGTTGAGTGCTAGTCTGTACACGTACATCACATTTACCGATTTATGTTGCATTCGGATAATTCATTCGTGGTGTGTCTTTTTTTGTCTTGGTGAATGCAGACAAGAGACAGCCATTTACGTGTCGAGAGATTTTCCCTCTATTTCAACTGACAATGAAATGAATGTGGTGCGACATTAATTGTTTTGTGAAATGTTCTAATTGTTCCCTAAACTTTTAGGTAGATGTTATTCAAGTTTTATTACGGTGTCTAGGTCACACCTGCTTTTGTAAGCGATCATCAGCCGGTCATATTTCCGTGTGCAATTATTTTAGCTCTCCTCCTATCTTACGTCTGTTTTAATTGTCAAATTTAGACCAACTACCTACTTTTGTGTTGTTTTAATGGACGTGAGTTAGTGTGAACGTGCGGATAGTTCTGAGTGAAGTTGGGAGAGCGCGAGCGTACTTGCGGAAGACATTTTAATCACGTTAGTTCCTGAATAATTGTGAACGGCGCTGATGACCTCGCCGTTGAACACCTACAAAAACCAAATACACACACACACACACACACACACACACACACACACGCGCGCGCGCGCGCTCTCGCCTAGAATTCAGGATTGAGGTAATGAAATTTTGTATCAGCAAAGCTACTCCCAACACATACCTAAACTAGGAAAAATAAGGAGGAATATGTGTTAATGGAACATACATGACCACTTTAGTTTTTATGATGAGAGAGTGCTGTTTGTCTTTCGTGTAAGTTAACTTAAAAAAAAAATATATCAGAACTTAACAGAGCAATTCTGAAACTTCAACTAATAGTGAATAAGACTAAAATATCTTTTAAGCGACTCATCTAACAGAGTGTATTACAAAGTCACAGTAACACCATAGAACCAGTTTAAGAGTTTCTGCATTTATGACAGCTGAAGACAACATCTGGATGGACTGCAAAAGAAGTAAACAGAAAAGCAAAAATGATGTGGGCTGCTTTTGGTAAACTAAACAGTTTTAAGAATTAAGTGTCTGATGAGTCTAAAATGGTTAAGTTGATAATCAGTGAGCGTTACCATATCTGACTCTCGATAGTGAGGTACGAACTTTCAGAAAATGAAGGTTATTCAGCGAGCAAAAGTGAAGTGCCTGATAGGGACTGCAGGCAGAGACTGAAATACAAATTGACCAAGGAACAGACTGAAGTAGAAGACGCAATCTCAATACTGACAACGTAACTGGAGAACTGTAACCAGGAGCACGGATTGTAGATTGTCTGAGAAATTTCTTTGCCGGATTCGAAGGTATAGGAAAAGATCGAGTTGATGACCTAATGGAAAGTGGGGTGATAGCATTAGGGAACACGCAGCAAGAACGTGGATGAGAGTGGAATGCGTGGTATAGATTTTGGAAAGCGATATCTTGTAGTCATGTGAAATGCTAGATGTTGCTGATGGGGACGCCACGTAATGCCTCATAATAAGAATTTCACGTATTGTATAAAGCAGAGTAGCTGTTGCATTAGTGACTGTAGCAAAGAGCTCACTGCACATGTTGTTATCTCTGCTTCTGCCACGATTCAGTTGTTCCACAACTTCTTAACGAAAAAGGAAACGATGTTATAACATTCTGATTCTAGCTTGTGATAGCAGCCGACTTAATTTAACGTTTCAGAATCAGTCATTTTGTCAAGCTAATCCAATTGTATGGGCACGATTCATGAAACATGGTAACAATTGCAAACTGTCAAGCTTGTTCCATATTAAGTACTGATTTTTCTCAATTATTTAAGTAAGACACCAATCCCTTTTTGCAAATTATGGTAAGTTGTGGGTGGAACCACTGCCGGGTCATGGACAGTCACGTTAGGACTTGAATCTTTGGACTCTGCTGTAGTAGTTTTCCAATATCATTAATGAAAAAAATAAATAAACTTATCGCTGGCTATTAACCGCGCAACAGCATCACGCATAGCACTGAGTGTGGTACTCATCCACACACGGGGTACAGTAAGATCTGCTGTCACGTTACAATATTTAAAGTGGCGCTTATTTCAGATTTCTTTATGTACGAACGTGTTACTTATATATTGCTTATAGATTTCAAAATACCACTTCAAATGGCTCCCAAAGTTACAGTACTTTTGTACTGTATTGTATTACGAATATTTTATTCTTCATTTGTTACATGTACTTTCTCCATGAGCTGAGGAGTTTTTCGAGATTAACACGTGGAAGCAGTCCCACATATGAGAGCTTCTTTGACATAGTTAAAAGAAAGTAAAAAATATATTATACTTGCATCCGCTGTTTTGCTTGGATTAGGTTTATTAATAAGGAGGACAGAATTCAGAGGCAGTTACTGGCAATTTTGTTTCTGGAGCAGTATTAGTGAAATCTGAATTGTTTTGATCAAAAATATTGTACATTGCATATCAATAACACGAAGCACTCTTCATTTTTCTTTTAAGAAAAGAATACATAGTAGCCGATCTTAGTTGAGGAATTATTTGTTAACATACATGTGTTCTGATTAATTATTTATTACTTCAACAGTCAATTATGTATTTTCGAATTTTTACTGCAAGTTCTGAATGTTGTGGTAAAAGTGAGAAATCAGCCAAGGAGGGGCCAAACGGATGAAACAAATATTCAGCCCACTGTTGGGAATATTGAACCTGTTGCTCAAAGTTAAGAGAATAGAGATCCATTAGTGGAAATATTCCGACATGTCGAAATGTTGAGCGGAACATCGTCCGCAGTGTTAAACCAAGTGGGTACATTGTCTCAAAACCATGTGCCAACCAAACATGACTTAGCGAATATGCTGACTGAAGAAGATTTGTCAAAGGAAATTGCAAAGTCATATGCTAATTTAGCTAATGAACTGAAAAAATCCTCAGGTTGGTTTACCTGAAGCGATCGATAAACTGACAAATGAAGTAGGTGAAATCAAGTCAAAGAGTCGCTATTGGATACCGTTAAGCAGTTATGTGTCTTGAACAAGACAAAGAGATTAACGAGAAGTTTGCACTGCAAACGGATTAGTTTGCTACTGAGATTGTACATTTGGATCACAGCCTGGAATCCAACTGACTGGAGCAGAATTATCTTCAGTGATGGGAGACACTTCGAATTGATCACCGATGACCAGCATAGCTGTATCCGAGGACGATCTGGACAGTGGCGGGATAGCAGCCTGAATGTTGTCTGCCATACAGTCTGACAATCAAGACTGATGGTCTGGGGCGCCATTTCCTTTCATAAGAGAACTCCATCTGCGGGACACTTGCAGCACAACAGGACGTCGATGTAAGTTCGCTGCTGACTTGTGTTTTGGACTGCCACCAAGGATGCACAAATTGTTACGGATTTTTGTACGTCCATCCTTCTGATATGAGGTCCTAAAGACTTCGGCCATTCACTTACATAATAAAATGGGCTAACTTCAACCGTCCTTACGATGTTGTTTGCTATATGACTACCAATTTCAGTGCTTCATTGCACAACCTCCACGCCTTAACTGACGCTGAGAAGGTTAACTCAAGTGGTATACATTATTCATCAGTCGCCAACATCTATGAACTGGTTTTTGAGGACTGCCTGTAACAACAATGTTATGTCTCCAACCATCAACTACCAACTTGATTTGGTTTTTCAACAAGATAATGCGCCATGTCACAAGGCCAGGAGTGTGATGCCGTGGCTCAAGCAACATAGTGGCGACCTCCATTTGATGTGCTGGCCCCCCCCAACTCGCCAGATCTGGCATATGACTGAATGTGACGTGAGAGATCATCAGTAGTAGGGCAAGTTTTTCAAGGTGGCGGATCCAAGATGGAGCAATAGATGTGGCAATATCGCAATGACATCATGACAGGAAGTTCATATTTTGGCGGGAAAATAGGTCAGTTGGGCTACCTCCACTAACCTACGAAAATGGAGGGAAAATTTGGCGGGAAAAATGGCGGGAAAGATGGTCACTTTGGCTACCTCCACCAACCTAAGAAAAGGGCAGGGAATTCTGGCGGGAAAAAATGGCGGGAAGACAGTTGACTTGGGCTACCTCCACTAAGTCATCCAAACACCACCTCTTCCTTGGAAATGGCGGCAAACGGTCAATCTCGGCCCAGCTGCTGGAGAGGAAGCAGTGTAGTCTATTTTCAATGGGAAGCTGGAACAATTTATTTAGGGATGGATTTCACATAGTTTTTTTATTATACTGATACAAAACACTCGCCCTGATGTGCAGGAATCACAGTAAATGGCCTACAGACCTAGATACAGGATAAGAAGGAATGTACTGTATTTACTTTCAGTGGGAAGTTAGAATAATTTATTTAGGGCTGGAGTTCATATAGTTTATTTATTACGCTGATACAATACACTTGCGCTAACTCGCTTGGGGTCACAATACATAGCCTACAGACTTGCAAACTATTCTTAAATTACACAAATAATGCAGTACACTGATGTACAGACACACAAACAACTCGTAAATTGTCAAAATAATGCATGTTTAACGCTCTGCAAACACGCTCATAACGCTTAAACATCAGAAATAATACAGTGAACAAACACTCATTGCATGCAAAAACGCTTTCGAACTATCGCTAAGAAATTCGACCATGACATAGCAGTGATCTGTTTCCTCCAAGTGTCCAAGGTGGAATTATGACCGGCTGTGTTGGGCACACGTGCTGGTCCAGCCCATCCCACAGGGAGACGTGTCTGGATGTGCATGCCTGAAGAGGGTGGTAATGTTTTTACTTGGTCACCATGGTTGGTGTACTGACGTGTTGCCTTTGTAACTGTGGGTCCAGCACAGATGGGAATTTCTTTGTACCAGGGCTGTGCTAACGTCCCACTCCACCCGCCACCCAGGAACTCGCAGGAAATTAAAAATGACAGTGCCTTTTCAGACTCGAACCCTGGCTTCCTGGATGGAAAGCCCAAGTGCACTCCCATACCACAATTACACCACCAGAGGCATTTGGAATCGATGGGGAATTAAAAATGGCGGTGCTCATTCTGGGACTCTACCCCTGGTCCTTCTAGACGAAAAGTCCAAGTGATCCATCCAATACATCGAATCTGTTCAGATGTAGGAGAGGAAGGTTAGGTTAGTGAATTTTACTTATTTTGGCTGTGAAACTGACATAAAGATTGGTCCTCATTACGTAATTAATCGTTGCGATTGGGCCTAATTACACACATGTGTGTATAGCGCTACACAAGGACTGCCTAAAACGCAATACAGCTCAAAAATTGACGACACCACACAAGTGGTGTTATTCTCCTGGGAAAAAATTTCATAATACCACTTGAAACTAGTGACAGACACACTCAAACTCTACCCTTCACCTACAGGCTGGCAGGTGAAAAGGATGGAATGTAAGGTACTATCTTTATTCTTTTTGGCAGGAAAATATGTTCAACTGACGATATGCTGGTGTTTGACAGAGAAGAGTTTTGGGAACTGTATTGCCTGTAAGCATACATCTGAGTTCAGTGTCTAATCACTGTTTGATGTCAGAGTTCGCTACAGAAAGCTGCTCAAAAATCACCCTGCAACCCAGGTAATCAAAGCCAATATGTGCTACCACAACTGATGGAAAAAACTCATCACTGTTCTAATTACACTCTAAAATTGTCATGATATAACCAGCACTTCTAATGAATGGGTCATAATGCAAGACACGTACTGGGGAAAATCGTCATCATAAAAGACTACAGAAGAGGCGATAGTTGAATGTGTGTTCTCTTCAATAGGCACTCACAAACTGCGGAAAATCGAGACTTTCTTACCTCTTCTCATCCCTTCCCTCCTTCCCTCCCTCCATTCACCATTCATCCACCTATGGGTAGGACACAGGCTTTTTAAATGATCGCCAGCGTGGAAGCAGTCACGTTACTGGGGCGCCGTTGATGTATTTCGCTTCCTGCATGTCTCCTGGCTCCGGGATCTGCAGTGACTAACTTCGTCGAACAACCAAGAGGTTAAGGGCCTTGCTTGTGCTGTAAATTGTGGCTAGAACTGACTACTGGGTTCAGTGCTGTTGACTTCATTTTCTTGGCTGGCCATTGCTACTCCTATTGAGTCTGTCCTCGAATGTGTTAATTTCAACTTGCTTAGTACACAAGGCTCTAGTGAGAGCTGTATGTGATGTGATGATTAACATTTACTAGGGCCTGGATTGCTGATGCGTTCTGTTTGTAGATTGCTACTATCAGTGTTAACCGCCACTGAAAACAGTTTGGCTGGTCCTTGTCTAAGTGCCGCCTGGTTATTGTATTTATATCAGATGATGGAGTTAAGCTGGCCAATTGCTGTAGATATACATGGATAAAATATTCCCTGGATATATTTTGCTGCAAATTACAATAACGTTACTGTTACGTTTCTGTCTAAAGTGATAGAATGTATGAGAGACATATGTCTAATTCTAAATGAGAAGTTTCATAAATTCTTACTAGTTACTGAGAGGCCAGTTGTAATAGTGTGTTTAAATAGTTTGAAACTGATTCTATTAATGAATGTTGTTGCCTGTACTCTGAATTACTTTGGTAATACCAATCACTGCAGTAACGAAAGACTACATTTCCTCGTTAAATTTTAGTAAATTCTTCTTCAAGTTGATCATAGTCTTTGAGTAAATAATTTTTAACTCATTTTACTAAATGTGTAATAGGCCATAAGTGCCATGGTTTATGAATGTTTAAATTTTGAAGTAACTTGCTCTCACCTAATGGTAATTTTAAAAATGTGTTGGTGGTTTTATTTGTTATTTGTCTTGTTTAAATGTGACAAATAAACGTTCAGTGCAACTGGCGATGGTGATTGCCTGATGTGTCATTTGGTCCAGTACTACCACCCCACAGTCTATTGTGCTGAGCTTGTGTCATTGTGTAAAAGTTGAATTCCTTGCTGTGCTGACACATAAATCTGCTGTGGCCGAGGGCCTCGCGGCCGCTGGCTGCCATGAGGTGATGGTCCTTTGCCAACATAAGAGCAGGTACAGTTGACTAAACAATAGGAGATAAAGGGACGGCCGTCCCAAGTGCAACTTGTTCGTCTAAAGTATAGCGACACAGGCACCCCTACACGCCACCCCTAATAGTCAGGGGGCGCTTCTGTGGCGGCGACCTGAGACAGACTAGGCAGGCTCTCAACGCCTCCAATAGGCCTGCCATTCTGCAATGGAAAACACTTTTATTTAATGTCAACACAACTCTTTTTTGCTATCTGTTAAACATATTTCTCGGAAAGACCGGACCCCTCTGGAAGAACAAATAAATTCCGGGGAATGGTCCAGATGGTCCGCAGTGTCCTCAGTACAATGCATAAAAACCACCAATTTCTTCTTCTTCTAAACTGTCTTCTATTACATCACAAAACTTTCATATCTACTACTATACATCTCTACATGCACGCGTCTAGAGAAACCTCGTGCTCTTGGATGGGAGTGGAACGGCAATTACGAACTTGACACTCTCTATTACTTCACAAGACGTGGAATGCAGCGGTGTACTTCTGGTCAGCTGCAAATTAAATTGGTGACAGTGCTGCAGGGCGGGTGGTGAAAGACAATGTGAGGAGATCTTTCAGTCTCTAACTGTATCTTAAGAATGCAATAATGCTCTGTGACTCCCATCCACATAGAGAAAGATCATAAAGTATGCATTATGCTCGAAGTGCTAGAAATAGTACATCGCTGTCTGGCATACTTTGGTGTATAAATTCGAGAATTAATATTGAGTGGATTAATGCACAGTCATCTATATTATCAATGATACTTGCAAAGTAGAAAAAAAAATGGCTCTGAGCACTATGGGACTCAACTTCTGAGGTCACTAGTCCCCTAGAACTTAGAACTAGTTAAACCTAACTAACCTAAGGACATCACACACATCCATGCCCGAGGCAGGATTCGAACCTGCGACCGTAGCTTGCAAAGTAGAGGAGGGGCGGTTTAGCAATTATACTGAAACTGGGAAGCATGCTGCCACATAACTGGTCGGTGTTGAAATTATGGTAAAACTGCTAAAATTGTTCACGCTATCAACTGTGATGCTCTTATTGCAATACATTGGTGGTGTCTGTTTCACCTCATCCATTCACTGGTACACTGTTGATTACCACATGATGATTGACTGAGATCGCTTGTTTGAGATGGAGAAAGAGTGTTGGTGGAGGGGTAACACCTTCTAGGGATAGCTATCACAAAACAGTGATCACGGGCATGACTACAATGCAAGGAATCGATCGAGATGGAACATTGAGGCATCGGCTATTTCGTCACTGTGAAAGACGAATTTAAATGTTGAGGCCGTCAATCACCTTCAGACAGCAGTTTGGAGACATTCCACAATGCCGCAACTCTTCCAGTTTCCATATGTTGTGACCATCTTTTATTTAAAATCATCCAGCGTGTGAGTACTGCAGTAGCAACAGCAACAACATGATTTACACTGTGCGATGTCTAGTTTTCTGTGAGAGGACATGGATCAAAACGTGCTGATGTCAGTGCAGAACTTGTCGCAGACCTCGAATTTGTGGCGAAAAGACTAAATGTTTGGCAGTGTACAAAGCGTGTCACATCAGAAAAATCATTGTATCAAACAACACAACAGGGTCCCTCTCTTGCTTCTGATAGTCTGTGGGATATGGTTCACATGCCGTACAGGTGATGAAACTTTGCACTGGTCTGTGCAAGCGACTTCGATCACTGGCTACCCGTTCCAATGCATCAAAATCTGCATATTTAATCAGATCGCTCTATGATGGCACTTAGGTGGTGTTTGTCTTCGATGTATCAGAAGAGAGAGATGCGGTAAAAATCTTATCGAGTTCTCTATCGGACGAAGTTAGCGGAGCTTTTATAGCTCGTAATTTTTTTTCTGTTGGATGGTACAGAAAAACGATGGTAGAATGTTTGACTGACACGTTAATGGGCTGAGGGACGCAGACCTGCTGTGGACTGCAGTACATGTATGATGCTGAGTCTTCCTAATTTTCCCCGATAAGAAACACCACCGGAACTGTTCATACTGTCTTTTATGCTACCTTGTGTTGGAGGAACGGGCTTCGTCTGACACTGACCTTATACACTGTACTTGGTTGGCGGGGCTACGAGAACGTGTTCCCATTTCCACCCAGTGGTCAATACACGGCCCTGTCGCATTAATTCAGCTCACTCTGTTTCTACACGGTTTGCAGAATGTGAAGATACAGCTCTCTCCGACTTCTGCTCAGTTCCGACATAAATTGGAACGATTACACTCACAAAGCTGCAGGTATGGCGGGGCAGAGTCTGAGGAACAGTTGTAAGATGCATAGGGACTACCTAAAACCTTGTTGGAATTTTACTGTAACAAATAGATTGGAAAAAGATGATTCGTTTCGAGATATGAGAGTGCCCCGAATATGATTCACTAATAGCTGTAATCATTTCAAGACGTCTCCATAGGATCCAACGCAGGTATGTGGTTTAATGGAAAGAACTGATTCCAAATCACAGACAGCATTTCTATAGGAAAGCATAACACTAGAGTTCTGAAATGCCAGTGTACATTTCCAACACCCTCAATCAGCACACGATTACTGGCTTCATACCACGTTTCTTAGCCGAATCACTTTCTAAATTCGGTGATTTTTACGAGCTTACGCCGCCGGCGACGTGTAACCGCACTGTCGGTCTGTTAATCCACACTCCGGCGATTATCGGCTATATTCAGTATCGTGGTATTTGTGTGGGAAAACCACTTCATTCAGAGGTAATGCCATACCTCGATTTATGAGGCTTGTATAGTTTTTAACACAGATATCGTTAGCGATACTTCTGGGCACCTGTAGAACCAAGACCACTTGTGACAATAATATAGCCGTTGCGATCGTGTTTTTAACATCTGGCGGCTTGTGAGACGATTAAGCCTCTCCTTCTAAGACACAGTGGTACCACTCTCAAGAAAAAACTTATGAGACATGTCGCTGATTTTCCCTCAGTATTGTTTCGTATCGCCAGCATTCAGCTGTTGGTGAAGTGTTATACATAGAAGTAGGGGATGTGTTATAGATTCACTTTGAGCAGTAGGCTTGTAAAGTATGTGTGTTGCGACATGTGCAAAGGAAATTACTATGTCCTGTCATAAGGAAAGGTATGGATTTGACGTGGAAAACTGCGATAGCTGCAAGGGGAATGAAAGTTTTTTTTTTTAATTTCTATTTTTATTTATTTTTTTACATTGCTTGTGAAGGAATAATACAGGAGCCCTCTTGTTTGATTGATAGTCTGCTGGATATGGTATTCCTCCAGTACAGACGACAAGACTTTATGCAGATGTGCACAAATGACTTCGAGCACTGGCCTCCAGCTCCAATGGAACAATACGTGTATATGTAATATGTTCGATGACAACACGCAGACAGTAATTGATTTCCGATTTATCGGAAGAGAGAGGACCAGTAAAGTCTTAGAGGAAGTTCTATTAGAAGGAGTGCTATAACTGGTTAAAGTCTGGATGCTGGTTCTCTCAAAACTATACCGATTTTGCTCATCAAACTAACAGGAATTGGTAGTATCTATTCTTGTGGAATCATGACTGTTTCTGTTAATATCGTCACGATTGCGTGTTTAAAAAATAGGTGTTATTTCATACTTGATAACAACTAATTATAAAGAAGATATCGCATGAATTATAGCTCGTTGCGGAACCTAGAAATGACAGTGTTTTTTTTCAGACATATGGGTAGACTGTGTGAACCAGGGTGTGATGATCAAATTGCTTACAAAACTAGAACGTGAGAATCTGCTGCTGTATGACAAAACCTTTACAGACATGTCTGTAGAGGTGAGTTATGCATGAAAAATGTAAAATGCAAACACAAACATGGTAACTGATTTCGATGTAACGGGAGAGAGGGACAGGTGATAAAATCTTATAGGACGTTCTGCTACAAGACAGGCTCTGACGATTTGTTTCATATACGCCAGTATGATATAGCATCGCAGTGGTGAAATGGGACCTGTCATGGTGTGCAAAACAGCTGCATTCTCTTGAATTATAGCTTGTTGTTGTAGAACGTAATATGATTGTGTTTTTTCCGACATGTTAGCCAATGGCGTGAAAGATTGTGTTCTATAATGTTATTTCACGTGTCTGAAATGTTTGTAATACACACGTGCATGACAGTTCATTTACAGACTCTGATCTGAACGAGAGAGACTCTTTCAGGCCGCGTAATTTGTCCAGCAAGTTGAAAGAAATTGCTTAACACAGATGCTTTTTCTTCGGTGTTTAAATTCTCGCTTTTTCTTGACTCTGATGACGGTTTTGAAACAACGAGTGCATTATATGGTGATCGGTAGTTTTTGAATCAAAACGTGGAAGATTTTTCTCAGTTTTACGCATGGTGGACGTGTCTCTGCTGATCATTTGTAATCGGCGCTGTGTGTCGCAAAGTAATGAGATGCGAGCTGTATCCTGCAGTTGAATGTAAAAACTATACCTATTTTGCTCATAAAACTAAAAGAGGGTCGCAGTTGTCCCTTTAGACAAGCAACTTGCGGTCAGGATAGCCCTCATTTATAACGGGTTTGTTCTCAGGGATGCAGGTGACGTGCTCTTTTTGTATGTGTAGCTTTTCTCAAAGTCGATAACGCTGACAGCCCAGTCGCATGATCGTGGAGACGTATTGTATTGAGGACACTGCGGACCATCCGAACTATTCTCCAGAATGTCGTCCTCATTGCATAGGTGTCCGGGCTTTCTGATAGTCACATTTAACAGATTGCAAGAAAGAGTTGTGTTGATGTTAAATAAAAGTGTTTTCAAAATTGAAGCTGTGAGAACCGGTCGTTAGTCGTGCTTGGGTAGGTCAGTCGGTAGGGCACTTGCCCGTGAACGGCAAAGGTCCCGAGTTCGAGTCTCGGTCTGGCACGCATTTTTAATGTGCCAGGAAGTTTCATATCAGCGCACACTGTGCTGCAGAGTGAAAATCTCATTCTGAAAAGTATTTTCCATTGCAGAACGACAGGCGTGTTGGAGGCATTGGGGAGCATACCTAGTCTGTGTCAGGTCGCCACCACAGGTGCGCCCCCTGACCATTAGGGGTGGCAATGGGGGTGGAGGCCGCATCACTATACTTTAGACGAACAAGTTACCCTTGGGATGGGCATCCATTTATCTTCTATTATTTAGTTAACTATACCTGCTTTTGTGTTGGGGGAGGATCATCGCATCAACGTGACCAGTGTCCAGGGACCACGAGGCACTCAGCTGTAGCAGTTGACCATTTGAGAAAGCCTGTGTCCTCCCCGTAGGTGGATGAATGGAGGGTGGGAGGGAGGCGAGGGAGGGATGAGGGGAGGAAATAAAGCCTCGATTTTCCACAGTTTGTGAGCGCCTATTGAAGAGAACACATGTTCAACTATGACTCCCTCTTTTTTATGACAAATTTGAAGTGCAATTTTTCCCATCATTTATGGTAGCGTATATTGGCTTCGATTACCCTAGCTGCAGGGTGAGTTTCAAGCAGGTTTCTGTAGCGAACTCTAACATCAAACAATGATAGACAGTGGCCTCAGTTGTATGCTTGCAGATAGTACAATTTTTAAAGTCCCCTCTGCTAAACACCTTCATCTCATTGAAAGGTCTCTGTTGGATTCCTTTCATGTTAATTTTTTAAAACTGTTGACATTTACGGCATAAATTCCTCTTCTAAATTTACTGTGGTGTTTCTGACTCTATCTGGGAGGAGACTGAGCAGTGGAACGTGTTACTTTTACATATAAACAAGAACGATCTGTCACACTACTACACTTTAAAATACAGTTTATATGTAATTCATGTCACACAGTCTCATATGAAACCTACATCCGCTTTCTTTTATATACTTTATATGATAATATGATAAGATACTGTCACCCCCCTTCCCTTCTATGTAAAAGGATGAATAAGCAAATGTGTTTCTAGTTGCATGCTTGATGGTAGCAGACAAGCCTGTCTGCTAGAGAACAGTAGGACCAACATCAGAACAGGTACCTACGCTTTCTAAAAGCAAAGAGGTTTCTATTCTTGGTATGGTCCTGTCCGTCCCTTGTCATGTTGGTATAGGAAGCTGCCCCATTGGTCACTTCCGTTTTATATCTGGAAGCACCCTTGGTAGGGGCCCATTGCAGTCTGTCCGCAGCGAGCGTCTGAAGTGGTAAGATCTCCAGCTAAGCGCATCTCTGCTAAGTCCGAAGGACAATGGATTTCTTAAGTTCAGCCTAACTGAAAATTTAATCACCTTTATTTCAGGTTTAGATCTAAAACATCTAATTTTATCTTAAATTGCAAAGCAGTGTAATTCGAGTGTGAAGTTCAGAATATCTTCCAGTAGTTGCTTTGTCACTACTTTGTGAGTAAAGTAGAACCACGAGCGGATGCTCCGTAACTCTAACTAAGATCATCAATCTTAAATGTGAATGTGTGTGAGATTATAACGCCTCGTCTTGACAATACTTTTCAATATAGCAACTTTTCTTTATGTTCAACCCACGTGGGGTGTACTTTGTGAGACCAGTACCACGTGATTATACAATTTTTTGACTCATCAGGTTAATAGTAAGACGATAGTAACCAGTTCGAGGTTTTTGATTTGTAGTTTGTCTTTCAATGTAATTTATTTTAATTATCGAAATTATTGTGGAGTTACACTCTTTGTGTAAACAAAGTTTACCACGTGAAGCATGTGGTGTAGTCATCAAAGTAGCCCTCAGCTATTCTTTTCGGGAAGATTTCACAGGAGTTAGTATGAATTTAGTATACCAGTGTGTGGTAATTTCATGACGGACAGGATTGCGCTACGAACGTAACTTCTTTGGGTGAAAATTGAATCGGTTGGTTGTGGTTAATTTCCTCTTGCATATGTTTCAAAGTTCTTCGTGTGTTATTTTATGAATGCAGTGTTGTATGCAGTCTCCCAATTTTGGCTCCATATTTGATGTGTTCCGTAAGATTACGAACTCACATTTTCACAATCCTAAATAAGGCTCCAGTTTAGTTATGAATCAAGTTTAATATGCTGAAATTTTAACGGAACAATGGTCAATGTTAAAACAAATATCGAAATATAAACTGATTTATTTCTTTTTATTTAAATTGTATTTTATATATGTTGTTTTGTTTTCTATATTTGTGTGTTTTATATGTGTGTTTTTGTTCTTGCTTGTAAATTCCACTGAGTTCGATCAAAGATATAAAATTGTTTTGCGTGTGAAAAAGTGTGAACTAGGTTGGGTACCTTTCGTGTGACTGTCGTAATTTTTGGGGGATACATTTATTCTGATTAGTGTGTTGCATACCGGGTATAAATTGAACCAATGCAGACATGTAACCAAGCTGAAAGTAGGTGGTCCAACAACTTAAGCAACATGGACCAAGAGGATAATTTGATTTCGAATATTAACGCGTTGGACGGTTCCGAAAATGCAGTGGGGAATACTTCAGACGAAATGCAAAACAGGATGAACGGGCTCACAGCAGAGTCAGAAATTAATTTGCCTCCAACTAACCTAATTGATTTGACAGAACTCATGAAAGCCTTATTGCAACAAAATAAAGAAAACGCAGAGAAATCTGAAAAATCTATCCGAGAACTAGGCGAACAAATGACACATAAATCTGAAAAATCGATCAGAGAGCTAGGCGAACAAATAGACGAAAAACTAATCCAGCAGACAAATAAAGTCGACAAGTCGATGGAGAGAGTGTCCGATGATATCTCACAATGAATAAACAATCTGGCAAGTGAAATAAAAAGTGATATTAAGAAAGAATTAGGCCATACATTTGAACAAATCGATGATCGTCTGCAAGCCTTAGAACAGGGCAATCGGAGTCACAATGCGGAATCGAAAGAGAGCGAGGAACAGCTACTTAGGAATTTCCAAGTGCTGAGAGAAGAATGCCAAAGGGAACACGAGCAGGGCCCGCATCTCGTGGTCGTGCGGTAGCGTTCTCGCTTCCCACGCCCGGGTTCCCGGGTTCGATTCCCGGCGGGGTCAGGGATTTTCTCTGCCTCGTGATGGCTGGGTGTTGTGTGATGTCCTTAGGTTAGTTAGGTTTAAGTAGTTCTAAGTTCTAGGGGACTTATGACCACAGCAGTTGAGTCCCATAGTGCTCAGAGCCATTTGAACCATTTGAACACGAGCAGGTACTCTCCAGGGTCCAGGAGGCGGAAACGCATTGTCCTGCATCCGTTAGCAACACAGTAGCAGACAACAGTCAAGCGATTCATGCACTCGAACAGCAAGTAGAACAATTGAAGCAGACTGGGGCGGAGGACAACAGACAAATACATGATAAGATTGCGGCATTAGTGGACATCGTAGGCACGATGAAGGTGACGGACAGTGATAACAATACTACACCGGTAGCGGTCGCAGAGACCAAAGAAGTGCGTTCGCTTCTTAGATTTCAGAAGGGACAGTTCGAAGTGAACAGGCAGCACAAAGCTGTAACAGGCGAATTACAAGACCGCGTGGCGCATCTGGAAAGCCGCATGGGGTGTGATTCCAAACTCGCCAATAGCACTAAAAATACTGTAGCAGTACGAATTGTGCAGGGAGGGACTCCGGCCACGAGGGAGATTTTGACAACAGGGGAGAATATATTTTGAGGGTCAGACATGAGAAAAATAGAAACATTCAAGGGCCTCGCCAGGAGGATATGCGGGGATTTGATTTCAAACACTTCCTTACGGTGAGAAAGTTTGAGATATTTCGAAATTCGCAAAAAGGAATACATCCACGAGCATGGCTCGAGCAATTTGAATTCTAGTACTTTAAACATAGCTGCGCTACAGCAATGGTTCCACGTAAATCAGACTAAGAACAGCCGACCAGTTGCAAAGGATAAAGTAATCTTTACCTAGGTTTCAATAGATATAAATCTATCTTCTTCAGAAGACGGCCTGGGGACAATGAACATCGTGATATATATTAAGGTATGAAACATGAGTCAAGAATAAAGTTTAACATATATTAGGAAAATATTGTATTACAAGATGTGAGAAAGATTCTTGGTACTTACAGTATTATAACAACATGAAGTGATATGTCCTTATCGTTTAGGCAAACATCTGCATAGTTACATTAATCATATAAAATATAGCCCTGACAACAGGGTTTGTCAAACAAATAAAATAGGTACATAGAAGTTGCAGAGCGCCTAAGCGACTGAGTAAAATCGGCCAGCGTAGTAGCACAGCGGCCAGGGCAGGTGGCGCTCATGTCGCGAACTATGTGCCGATAGGCGTACTGAAGTAACATTTGAAACATCAATATTAAATGCGTTCTTAAATAGAGTGATAATAAATAAATTGGCAAGCATTTAACACTCCCGTTATGACATTGTGGGAGGTATAGGAACAATAACGTAGATACATACATCAAAAAGACAGGTGGCGCTTCCGCCGTGAGTTACATGCAGTGGTCTATATAGCCAAAATATAAAGTTATATTACCATATTAGTGAAGCCCACAGAACGTATATAAGTCAGAACATCTAGAACAATCAGTAATGGCTTTTAAGAAAATTACGAGACCTGGTCTACAATCCAGTTACTACGTAATATAGAATAAGAGAAAATTACATGAGGGCCGCTGTAGTGGCAGCCATACATCGTGAAAAGAACACATTATATAAACGATAGTAAACTGGAAGATTTGAAAGTGCATTATAGCTTCCTGAGGAAATAGACTACTGAGGTTACTAGCATTAATGTTATATATTACACAGTACGGGTTTAAAGCCTTCGAAAAATTGTTTACAGGCAAGGTTCAACTGATCATTCAGAATATTGCCGTCTTTGAGCTCTAGATGTTTAAAAATAAATAGCTCTTCCCACAGATCTAGTCTCCGTCCTTTGACCTGTCTATGTAGGATAACCGTGTCTTCTAACTGTTTAGGCGTATGGCCGGTTATCAAGAGGTGTTCAGCAAAGGTAGAGTTGCGAATATTCGTTCCTTTTTTACCTAACAGATGTTCTTTATATCGTGTTTTCACAGCTCTGCCGGTTTGACCAATATAATAAGAGGGGCAGTTATTACAGATTAGCTTGTAAATACCTGAATTAGAAAACCAATCGCTGGCAATCTCTACTGACTGTACAAGATTTCTTTTTAAACTGTTATCTGTAGAAAAGGAGACGTTACAGTTATATTTTTTATTTAGAAGACGTTTAATCCTATACGATAAGTTACCCAGGAAAGGGATGGAAATAAATTTTTTAGTTTCTGTGGTATCCGTGGGGAGAATATTTCTCAAAGTCGAACATTTTTGGGAGATTTTCTTATTGAGCAGGTAATCGATCATATTCTGGTTATACCCATTATTAACCGCAATCGCTTTGATGACATTCAATTCCTTTTTTTGATCCGCAGGTGATAAAGGAGTGGTTACCATTCGGTGAATGGCGGAATGAAAAAATGCCAATTTATGAGCTTTTGGATGGGTTGAGTCAGCAGGAATGACATTATCAGAATATGTTTCCTTGCGGAAGATATTAAAATGGAAGGAATTATCTTCTATAGAAATTGTTAAATCGAGAAAATTAAGTTCACGTTTATCATTTTGAAGTTCTTTTGTGAAGGAAATTTTTTCATGTAAACCGTTGAAAGTGTTAAAGAGATGCTCTAACTCATGATCAGTGCCATCAAAAGCAATGAAAATGTCATCAACATACCGTGCATAATAGCGGATTTTGTGGCGTAATTCTGAACTTGAATTGAAGAACGTTGTTTCCAGGGCGTTAATGAAAACCTCTGCTAGAATACCGGCGAGGGGGCTACCCATTGCTAGACCATCTGGTTGTACATACATTTTCCCGTTAAATGTGAAGTAATTGTATTTTAAAATGACCTTGAGCAAACCAATGAGTTCGGCAATCTGAGTTTTACTTAATTTTTTATGTTTAAGAAGATTCTCTTTTACAAGGTCTATGGTTTCATCAACCGGAACATTTGTGTAAAGGCTGACGATGTCAAAGGACACCAGTCTAGTGTCAGGTGTACAACTTATAGATTGAATATTGTTAATTAATTCCTTACTGTTTTTTACAGAAAAATTATTTTCAAAAGTGAAAGCATCTTTAATTTTAAAATGGAGGCGCCTAGCAAGTGTGTGATGTGGACTGCCTATACCATTCACTATAGGGCGGATCGGGTGATTTTGTTTATGCAGTTTAAACTGACTTCTGAGCACTGGTGGTTTAGGGTTCATATTTATAAGCCCTTTCTTTTGGAACTTATTGAACAAGCTGACGGAATTCGTTAAAGTACGCCGGATTTCATTTTGCAGTTCAGTAGTAGGATCTACAGTAACCTCAGTGATGTCGTTTTCCTCAAAAAACTTTACAGTCTTCTCTATATATTCATTTTTATAAGCCACGACCACGGTGTTCCCTTTGTCACTCTTAGTGATTAATGCGTCGTGCTCTCTAAGTTTATGATTAATGCTTTTTATTATACTATATTCGCCCGATTGCTTATTAGGAGATAATTTAATTTCTTTTTCTATTATGTTGTTACATTCGTAGGCACATTTGACTTGCTCCGTTTTCTCTAATTTCAGAGATTCTAAACCGATTTTTAGATCTACAATGAGATTACAAATAACTGGATATTTATCGAGTTTAGCAGGCAAGTTATATTTAAGGCCTTTACACAACAAGTCATTTTCGGCCTGCGTAAAAGAAATATTGGTTTTATTTAGTACTCTATCGTAAAATAGGTGCTTAACACTATTGTCTGCTGTATTATCACTTTTACTTGTGGTCCTATTACTAAACTTTAAAAGCTTTCTTTCATGTCTGGCCTTGATTATTTCTTTACGATTAGAGAGCCATTCATTAATACTATTCCACAGGTGGTCAATTTGAAAATTACAAAGATCTTTAAAGGCTTTAGTTAAAAATAGGTGTATACAGTAGGCTTCACTATTAAGGACATCTTTTTTCTTGTACAAATTTACTGTGCTCTCGGAAATGACTAAATGCACTAGCTTCTTTTTAATAGAAGGCACCCTGTTACACTGTTTAAAATTTACGTACGCCTTCACATAATCAGGGATAATGTCTTTCTCTAGGCACTGGTGATTAAAGTCAATAGCCATACCTGCTTTCACAATTTTTAATTTGATGTCCATATACCTGGATGCAGCTTTTGATACCTCGGCAGGCAAGAATTTCAGTACTTTAAACATAGCTGCGCTACAGCAATGGTTCCACGTAAATCAGACTAAGAACAGCCGACCAGTTGCAAAGGATAAAGTAATCTTTACCTAGGTTTCAATAGATATAAATCTATCTTCTTCAGAAGACGGCCTGGGGACAATGAACATCGTGATATATATTAAGGTATGAAACATGAGTCAAGAATAAAGTTTAACATATATTAGGAAAATATTGTATTACAAGATGTGAGAAAGATTCTTGGTACTTACAGTATTATAACAACATGAAGTGATATGTCCTTATCGTTTAGGCAAACATCTGCATAGTTACATTAATCATATAAAATATAGCCCTGACAACAGGGTTTGTCAAACAAATAAAACAGGTACTCTGCAACTTCTATGTACCTATTTTATTTGTTTGACAAACCCTGTTGTCAGGGCTATATTTTATATGATTAATGTAACTATGCAGATGTTTGCCTAAACGATAGGGACATATCACTTCATGTTGTTATAATACTGTAAGTACCAAGAATCTTTCTCACATCTTGTAATACAATATTTTCCTAATATATGTTAAACTTTATTCTTGACTCATGTTTCATACCTTAATATATATCACGATGTTCATTGTCCCCAGGCCGTCTTCTGAAGAAGATAGATTTATATCTATTGAAACCTAGGTAAAGATTACTTTATCCTTTGCAACTGGTCGGCTGTTCTTAGTCTGATCCAAATTTGAATTCTGTCTTCTCTCCCGACTGGGCAATTTCACATAAGATAGAATATATGTGTGGCTATTTGGAAGGTGAACTGGCAATTCGCATGAGGTCGGCAGCGCGACACTGCCACTCCACTCAGGAGTTTCGACAAGCCTTTATGTCTGCCTATTGGTCGGAAGCGGCACAAGATAGGATCAAGCATGGCATAATTATGCTGCCAAATTTGAACCAGTCTGGTTTCGGCAGCCCAGCACACCTATTCGACCACATGCTGCCGGCGAATCAATTTCTATACGATCCATACGGACCTGCGGACCTAATTAGGATATGCATCACCAAATTGCCGATGCACTTGCGCCACGTCGTTCTTGCGGGACAATGAAAAGATGACGTGGAAACGTTTAAGACACTTCTCCAAGAGTTGGAATATAATACAGGAGAATGCCCGCCTAATCAGGCACAGAGTTATTACGGGGCACAGCAGCATGACCGAAGTCGTGGCCATAGTACTAATCAACGGCGTGACTGGTCGTCGCGACGCGAACGGAACAATAATCGGGACCGGCCGTATAGGAACTGGGATAACAGTCGCGAACACAGGTGGAACAACGGAAATGATCGAGGACGTGGACAAGATCGTGAACGCAACAGGTACGGCAACCTGAATCGATACTACGATGAACACAATGGGAACAGGATTGTATGCGGAGCACCACATGATGTTGAAATTCGGCCGGCCAACCCTAGACATAATCCAGCAAATGGAAATGAACAAAACCGGCAATGACAAATGATCAGCGCAGAAGGCGCCCAATCGGAACAAATGAGCGACATGGCAAATGAGTACATAGGGTATATAGAGAGGACAGTGAGGAGTAGAGAGGACGGTGAGGAGAAAGAATTGATTAGTTTACGTTTGTGACATATGCATTTTGAATAATATGTTGGTAAAAATAATGATAAAGATGTTTCTATGTGATTGATTGAAGTGATGTTTGTGGTTTTTTTTCTTTCCTTGTGCAATTAGGATTTAGGTTGGTTCAAATGTGAAGATAAAAGGTTTCTTAGTGAACGAGTAAAATGCTGTTTATGTTTTTTTGTGTAAATTGAAAAGACTCGCTCCTGAGAGAAGCAAGATCTGTGTTGAATTAATGCAAAACTCAGGGGAATATCCGATCTGTATTATGGGTTTGGCAAACCCAGGTCCCCAGCTGTTAGTAGCCTTGTTTCCGATTTTCTGCTTTCAGAACTACTATCTATCTATTACTATTCTATATCTGTCAGTATAAATGAGGATCTCTTACTATAGTATGCGTGCTGTATGAATATTTTAAGATAGGAGAACCCTGAGAAAGGAATGAGTAAGTTTAGAATCTTGAAAACAGGATGCAATAATACGATTGTTGAACCATTGGCTTCCCAATATGCGATGATATGTTAATATTGATGATATATATCTTTTTTGTCCTTTATAGCTGAGTACGTAAAGTGCTGTCTATGGATTTCGTAAGTAGATTGATTCCCTTCAGGGTGAAATAAGGGTTGTAGTTTGTGTAATTTACGTGGCCCTGAAATATTATTATGGCAGGCAAATGACGAGCAGTTTTCCAGCAACTGGAGAATGGAACAGAAATATGGATCCTTTTTGTAGTCTTGATTGATGTTGAGCCAGAGCCTGAAAAATTATTCTGCGTTAATACTTGTCCTAGAAAACTGACGTTTATGTGTTTTGCTGATGCTGTGAGTATTACAGCTAACTTCAGAACAAACTAATGCATCAACATTACATCGTCAGTTGAACATATTTTCCTGCCAAAAGGATTAAAGATAGTTCCTTATACCTCAGCCTTTTTTCTTGTCAGCTTGTAGGTGAAGGGTAGAGTTTGAGTGTGTCTGTCACTAATTTCGAGTAGTATTGTGAATTCTTTTTCCCAACAGGAGAACACCAGTTGTGTGGTGTCGTTAATTTTTGAGCTGTATTGCGATTTTAGGCAGTCCTTGTATAGTGCTATACATACAGTTGTGTAATTAGGCCAAATCGTAACCATTAATTACGTAATTAGGACCAATCTTTGTGTCAGTTTCACAATAATTAAATTCTCTAATCTATCCTTCCTCTCTTGCATCTGGACGGATTCCATGTATTGGATGGAGCACTTGGGCATTCCATCCAGAAGGACCAGAGTTCGAGTCTCAGAAAGAGGACCGCCATTTTTAATTCCAAGTCAATTCCAAGCACCTCTGGTGGTATAATTATGTAGGGGGGGGGGGGGTGCACTTGGGCTTTCCATTCAGGAGGACCAGGGTTTGAGTGCTGGGAAGGGTACTGCAATTTTATTTCCTGCCAGTTCCTGGTAGGTGGGTGGAGTGGGACATCAGCACAGCCCTGAGACAAAGAAATTCCCATTTGCACTGGACCTACAGGTACGAAGGCAATGTGTCAGTGCACCAACCACGGTGGCCAGGCAAACACGTTACCACCCTCTCCAAGCATGGGCGCCCAGATGCATCTCGCCTGTGGGACAGGCTGGACTAGCGCCCACGCCTGATACAGCTGGTCATCATTCCGCTTTGGACATCTGTAAGAAACGGATCACTACTATGGCATGGTCCAATTTCTTAACGATAATTCGAAAGCGTTTTTACATAAAATGAGTGTTAGTGCACTGCATAATTTCGGCTGTTTAAGCGTTGTTAGCGTGTTTGCAGAGCGTTATACATGCATTGTGTTGAGAATATTACATGTAGTGAACGTGTCTGTACATTAGTGTTTTGCATTATTTTGTGAATGTATCTGTAGGCTGTGCAATGTATTATTTCGACAGTTTACAATTAGTGATCGTGTTAGCAGAGCGTTTCACATGCATTTTTTTGACAATTTACGTGGTGTTTGCCTGTTTGTACATCGGTGTACTGCAATATTTCAGTAGTTTACGAGTAGTTTGCAGGTCTGTATGCTATGTATTGTGATCCCAAGCAAGTCAGGGGGAGTGTTTTGTATAATTGTAATAAATAAACTACGTGAAATCCACCCCTAAATAAATTATTCCAACTTTCCACCGAAAATAAAGAAAGTACACTCTTTCCTATCCTGCATCTGGGTCTGTAGGCTATTTACTGTGATCGCTGCACATCACAGCGAGTGTTGTGTATCAGTGCAATAAATAAACTACGCAAAATCCATCCCTAAATAAATTGTTCCAGCTTCCCACTGAAAATAAATAAAGTACACTCCTTCCTATCCTGCATATGGGTCTGTAGGCTATGTACAGTAATCCCTGCACATCAGGGTGAGTGCTTTGTGTCGGCATGTATTATCGTAAATAAAGTGTTGACTATTCATTGGCCGGTCGGTGTGGCCATGCGGTTCTAGGCGCTTCAGTCTGGAACCGCATGACCGCTACGGTCGCTGGTTCGAATCCTGCCTCGGGCATGGATGTGTGTGATGTCCTTAGGTTAGTTAGGTTTAATTAGTTCTAAGTTCTAGCGGATTGATGGCCACAGATGTTAAGTCCCATAGTGCTCAGAGCCATTTGAACCATTTTTCACTATTCATTGGTTCTTCCAAAAGCCGAGAAGTGATTCTTCTTGATATTTTAGCTCTCTGCAGCACTCGGGGATGCTCTCTGGGTCATCTGTGATGCACCTGTGTTTATGTGTGCCTCTATGAAATTGTGTGTCCTTGTGAGCTGTTAACTTGTACCAGAGTTAAAGATGTTTTGGGTTAAGTAAAGCAGCTGCTTAAAGAAGCTGTTAAGATAGTGGGACTTGGCAAACCAAGACAGGGCTTGGCAAAGGCCCTAGTATTACTAGACCTGTGACAGAGAAAAATTCATTTCTGGAAAATAAATACGCTCCTACTTCTCAAAGAGCTGGATGGGGATTGACCATTTCTTGCTCATTCCAACGAAGAGGTGGTGGTTGGATGACTTAGGTTAGTGGAGGTAGCCCAATTGACCTGCCTTCCCCAGTTTTTTTCCCACCAAAGTTTCCCCACATTTTCTTAGGTTAGTAGAGGTAGTCCAAGTGACCTTTTTTCGTGCCATTTTATTCACGCCAAATTTTTCCCGCCATTTTCTTATGTTAGTGGAGGTAGCCTACCAAAATCTGATGTCATTACAACGATGACAAATCTATTGCCGCCATCCTGGATCCACCATCTTGAATAAATTTGGCAACAATGCATTGTCGGGCCATAGCACCCTTACCCTACTACTAACATCGCCCACTCCCCAGAATTTATAGGAACTGCGTGAGTTGTGTGTGCAGATGTGGTACCAATTCCCTCCAGTGACCTAGCAAGGCCTCATCGCCATGAGCGGTCGCCACTGTTATCTGTGACAAAGTGGATATGCCAGCTGTCGGGTAGGTGGTCGTAATGTTCTGGCTGATCAGCATATATGCCACTTCGACGCCACATGAAATATTGAAATATTGCAACTCCCAAGTTCTACCAGTCTCCAAATAATGACTATAGTGCTAACAAGTAGCTATCAATTTGAAATTAGGCTATCAGAGCAGAGCGTATATATTTTTAACTTACCAGAATGCTAGTGGACGAATCAAAATCGGCTTTTTTCTTCTTTCTTGTCGCAAACTTAACCATTATTAGAAACTGTATCACATCACACAGCATAAAAACAATAAACGGCAACACTTACATTAAATTCAACTGCAAGTAAGAGCTCAATTGATTAACAAACAACAACTGAGGCAGGAAATGTGCAGTAGTTGGTCTGGGCTAAAACAGTGATGGGTGATAGCCGATAATGCTATGGATATCTAGATAGTTTAAATGTACCATTGTCCTTGTTGACTATCGGCTGTGCTTATCCCTATTTCATCCTGTAACTGAATATAAAAATATCTTTCAGTTTAAAGACACGGCAGCTAGGTCGTGTGTAGTTTAATTTGGGTGATAGAGGAGGGAGTGGAGGTCCGGATGCACCGCCACCCCCCCCCCCCCCCCCCACTTTGTCTACGTTCTTGAAGTAAGTTCAGCTATCAGTCAATTGCACATGGACATTCAAGTGACCTGCCAGATACAATTAGTGTCAGTTGTTGTCATAACGTAGATGATAGCGCACAAGACTGTTCAGCATTTGGCACGGGCTCTATCCTTCAATGTCCAGTTTTTGTATCGCTCTCTTCTTCATTTCTAGGAGGTCAAACGAATAACAAATTGAGTGGGTCGCTTCAGTCTGCTCACACAACGACCTAATTGGCAAATTTCAATGCTAATTAACTCGGAAATGGTGCTACATTTTAAATTTTTTCTCAACAATTATTTTTTAGTAGAATCTACCCTCTAAAACCCTTACAGACATTTCAGACTGTTTCCGATCACCGTGTGTACCTTAGTGAAAAGGAAAACTGACTTAAACCTGTAAATACTATCCTATCATCAGAATAAACCTTCATCCAGGCTGATTACTGACGAAAGAGAAAAACAAATTAATGACATTCACTCGACAGAATTGTGGACACTGAATGGTAGCAGTAATATTTAATACTTAAAAATTTGCACTTCTATTGGATACGGGAGTGAGGAGGGGAGCGAGAGGGCTTTGCAAAGCGTCATTATAAGAATTTCATGTACTGTCTAAATCAGAAGATCTGTTTCATTAGTGGTTGTAGTAATAAGGAGCACTTTGCGTGTGTTGTTACCTCTTCTTCTACCACAGTTAAGTTGTTCTGAAACTTCTTAACGAAAAAGAAAACGATGTTATAACACCCTGATTCTAGCCTGAGCATAAGTAAACGTAATTTTTAGTGCAAGAATCAGCCATTTTGTCGAACCTACACTTTCTTTCTTTATTTCTTGGGACCGTTGTCCCGCTTCAACGTGGGGTCGGCTTTGTTATTACGGGTTTGGCAGTGTTAATGGCAGAGGGAGACCGGATGCCCTTCCTGACACCACCCCGAATCCCCGGGACGGAAGTAGTGTACCCCATCTGTCTGCGTCTAGTGTAAGTCATGAAATAGTGTGAACGTTTTCAAATGTCTGTGAGTCGTGTAACTGAGGCGGAACTCGGGGACCAGCCCGGTATTCACCTAGCGGAATGTGAGAAACCGCCTAAAAACCACACGCAGGCTGGCCGGCACACCAGCCCTCGTCGTTAATCCGCCTGGCGGATTCGAACCGAGGCCGGCGCGCCTACCCGAGTCCAGGAAGCAGCGCATTAGCGCTCTCGGCTACCCTGGCGGGCCTTGTCGAACCTACACTATGTGAAAGTTCGTGGCTCCCTCCATCGGTAATGCTGGAATTCAGTATGGTGTTGGCCCACCCTTAGCCTTGACGACAGCTTCTACTCTTGCAGGTATACGTCCAATCAGGTGTTGGAAGGTTTCTTGGGGAATGACAGCCTATTCTTTACGGAGTACTGCAGTGAGGAGAGGTATCGATGTCTGTCAGTGAGGCCTGGCACGAAGTCGGCGTTCCAAAACATCTCAAAGGTGTTCTATAGGATTCAGGTCAAGACTCTGTGCAGGCCAGTCCATTAGAGGGATGTTATTGACGTGTAACCACTCTGCCACAGGCAGTACATTATGAAAAGGTACTCGATCGTGTTGAAAGATGCAGTCGCCATCCCCGCATTGCTCTTCAACAGTGGGAAGCAAGAAGGTGCTTAAAACATCAATGTAGACCTGTTCTGTGATAGTGCCTCGCAAAACAACAAGGGGTGCAGGCCCCCTCCATTAAGAACATGACCACACCATATCACCACCGCCTTCGAATTTTACTGTTGGAACTACACACGCTGGTAGATGACGTTCACCAGCCATTCGCCATATCCACATCCAGTCATCGGATCGCCACATTGTGTACCGTAATTCGTCACTCCACACAACGTCTTTACACTGTTCAATCGTCCAATGTTTACGCTCCTTACACCAAGCGAGGCGTCATTAGGTATTTACCGGCGTGAAGTATGGCTTATGAGCAGCCGCTCGACCATGAAATCCAAGTTTTCTCACCTCGCGCCTAACTGTCATAGTACTTGCAGTGGATCCTGATGCAGTTTGGAATCCCTGTATGATGGTCTGGATAGATGTCTGCCTATTACACATTACGACCCTCTTCAAATATCGGCAGTCTGTCAGTCAACAGACGAGGTCGGCCTGTACAATTTTGTGCTGAACGAGTCCCTTCACGATTCCACTTCATTATCAGATCGGAAACAGTGGACCTAGGGATGTTTAGGAGTGTGAAAATCTCGTGTACAGACGTATGACACCAGTGACACGCAATCACCTGACCACGTTCGAAGTCCGTGAGTGCCGCGGACTGCCCCATTCTGCTCTCTCACGATATCTAATAACTACTGTCGTCGCTGATATGGAGTACCTGGCAGTAGGTGGCAACACAATGCACTTAATATGAAAAACGTATGTGTTTGGGGGTGTCTGAATGCTTTTGATCACAATGTGTAATTGAATTTTATTTGCGTGATTCATATGATGTACGGATGATGTGCACGTAATACTTGCTGATTGTGAAGACTGAGCTAAGAAATAGCGAATAGGTGAGTTTGTTCCACTTATAGTAGTGGTTTTTCTCAGTGACTCGTATTTATGTAAGATACCTAGCCCCTTTTGCAAATTCTGATTACTTCTTTAGCGTGGAATCATGATCAGTCGCGTTAGGACCTGCATCTTTGAACTTCGATGTAACTGTTTTCTAATACGTTAATAGAAAATTTTAAGATAAATTATCACTGACGATTAATTGTGCAACAGTATTATGCGTGCCATTGCACGTGAGACTCATCCGCCCACCGAGTACAATAAGATTTGCTCTCACACTAAAATATTTAAAGTGTTATGCATTTCAGATTTCGTTACATTCGAATATTTTACTTCTTCTTCTCCTCAGGCAGTAGGCAAAATCTCCAGCTTTGGTACCCATCATTGTCGGGGTCTTCCTCTATCTCTTCTGTCTTGGCACTCATAATTTCTAGCCTTTATGGGGAGTCTGTCACTCTCCATTGTTTTTCTCACTACATTTTCTCTTATAATCTAGAATTTTATCAGTTAGGATAAAAATTATTTGTTCTTCTCTAATATCTTGATTCCTTAGCCTGCCTCACATGGTGCAACATTTAACTCGTCTCAGGAGTTTCTTCTTTGTGCTTAAATCCGGCTTTCCTGCCTTTTGCTCATCACCCAGGTCTTGCTTCTGTAGAGCCTTTTGCTTATATATTCTATATTTAAGTGCTACTGTAGATGTCAGAAAACAGTGAGGTGATATTTCATCATTTGCTGACAAACAATAATACGAATGTATTTCGTCCAAGCTACCTATGGTTGAAGAAGACACAAGCGATGCAGTAATATTTCAGTGCGCACTCTGCAGAGATTACCTGCAAATTTTTATTTATCGGTGGTAACCTCATTATAGAGTTACACCTATGTTGTGACTTGGTAAGACAGCCAAGTCACAATGAGAGGAAGCCGAAAGGCACCCGTTAAGCTCACGCAGATTGGCGCGAGGTCTGGAACAGTTAAAGGAATTAATAGTAGCAAATAAAGTACGTAGTTGATATAATACTTAACTTTAATCCACAATTGGAGTACATCGCTCTTGATGATACAAAAGTATAATAAGCTCAATATAACGGGTAATGGCGCCTTGCTAGGTCGTAGCAAATGACGTAGCTGAAGGCTATGCTAACTATCGTCTCGGCAAATGAGAGCGTAATTGTCAGTGATCCATCTCTGGCTACCTCGGCTGTACAACTGGGGCGAGTGCCAGGACGTCTCTCTAGACCTGCCGTGTGGTGGCGCTCGGTCTGCTATCACTGACTGTGCCGACACGCGGGTCCGACGTATACTAATGGACCGCGGCCGATTTAAAGGCTACCACCTAGCAAGTGTGGTGTCTGGCGGTGACACCACAACCTATTTTCAAAATAACTGTCAGCACAAAAGCCTTCCTTGTCACATAAATCACTCTACGGATACATATTGCAGCAACCATAGTTGTAGTTAAGTATTGCAACTAAATATTGAGGTATTGTTTGGTCGTGCTGCGGCTCGCGTTGGTGCTGATTGTAGGTTTCTGTCCTCTGTTGAAGGCCAGACTGTATCGTTTAGTTGATATGGTTGCGGTTATTTGTCTTCTTCTCGTGTTGACTGGCGCCACTTGGTTTCGCAAGCATTGCCTGTCCGCTAGTCGCAGCAGCGGCGGTTATCGATATGTACAGGGTGTTTCAAAAATGACCGGTATATTTGAAACGGCAATAAAAACTAAACGAGCAGCGATAGAAATACACCGATTGTTGCAATATGCTTGGGACAACAGTACATTTTCAGGCGGACAAACTTTCGAAATTACAGTAGTTACAATTTTCAACAACAGATGGCGCTGCAAGTGATGTGATAGATATAGAAGACAACGCAGTCTGTGGGTGCGCCATTCTGTACGTCGTCTTTCTGCTGTAAGCGTGTGCTGTTCACAACGTGCAAGTGTGCTGTAGACAACATGATTTATTCCTTAGAACAGAGGATTTTTCTGGTGTTGGAATTCCACCGCCTAGAACACAGTGTTGTTGCAACAAGACGAAGTTTTCAACGGAGGTTTAATGTAACCAAAGGACCGAAAAGCGATACAATAAAGGATCTGTTTGAAAAATTTCAACGGACTGGGAACGTGACGGATGAACGTGCTGGAAAGGTAGGGCGACCGCATATGGCAACCACAGAGGGCAACGCGCAGCTAGTGCAGCAGGTGATCCAACAGCGGCCTCGGGTTTCCGTTCGCCGTGTTGCAGCTGCGGTCCAAATGACGCCAACGTCCACGTATCGTCTCATGCGCCAGAGTTTACACCTCTATCCATACAAAATTCAAACGCGGCAACCCCTCAGCGCCGCTACCATTGCTGCACGAGAGACATTCGCTAACGATATAGTGCACAGGATTGATGACGGCGATATGCATGTGGGCAGCATTTGGTTTACTGACGAAGCTTATTTTTACCTGGACGGCTTCGTCAATAAACAGAACTGGCGCATATGGGGAACCGAAAAGCCCCATGTTGCAGTCCCATCGTCCCTGCATCCTCAAAAAGTACTGGTCTGGGCCGCCATTTCTTCCAAAGGAATCATTGGCCCATTTTTCAGATCCGAAACGATTACTGCATCACGCTACCTGGACATTCTTCGTGAATTTGTGGCGGTACAAACTGCCTTAGACGACACTGCGAACACCTCGTGGTTTATGCAAGATGGTGCCCGGCCACATCGCACGGCCGACGTCTTTAATTTCCTGAATGAATATTTCGATGATCGTGTGATTGCTTTGGGCTATCCGAAACATACAGGAGGCGGCGTGGATTGGCCTCCCTATTCGCCAGACATGAACCCCTGTGACGTCTTTTTGTGGGGACACTTGAAAGACCAGGTGTACCGCCAGAATCCAGAAACAATTGAACAGCTGAAGCAGTACATCTCATCTGCATGTAAAGCCATTCCGCCAGACACGTTGTCAAAGGTTTCGGGTAATTTCATTCAGAGACTACGCCATATTATTGCTACGCATGGTGGATATGTGGAAAATATCGTACTATAGAGTTTCCCAGACCGCAGCGCCATCTGTTGTTGAAAATTGTAACTACTGTAATTTCGAAAGTTTCTCTGCCTGAAAATGTACTGTTGTCCCAAGCATATTGCAACAAACGGTGTATTTCTATCGCTGCTCGTTTAGTTTTTATTGCCGTTTCAAATATACCGGTCATTTTTGAAACACCCTGTAGTAACTGTGGCCCTAACTTTGGGGCGACATCGTGGTTCTTCCGGATCGTGTCAGTGGGCAGTTCTGTTGGGGACTCAGGAGGAGCCAGGTGTGCGCAGTGCGGGAACACGCCGGGACCGCTGGCGGCGTGCATGGACTGCCGGATTGAAGCCCTGTGGTCACGAGGGTGCACGACCTCGTCGTAAACCGGATCCAGCAAGCTTTAAGTTGAGTGCATTTGGATTGAAGTAGAGAAACCTCCACCATCGTAAGATCTTGCGATTCTTCAGTGACTTGGGTTCGTGTTGCAGCTCGTAGTGTTGCCGAGGCGAAGAGCAGCGAGTGGAGTGCTTGGGGAAGGCGGATCTGATTAGCTTTCCTGGACTTCCAACTACTATTTATGCATTCTGTTTGTTGCCATTTGTTAAGTTCAACTAGCGGTATTTTTCCTGCCTCGTGGCCACTAACGCCCCTGTTACCGGCCCTGGGAGTAAGTGCATGTAACGGCAGTGTACGTTTCCTCGCCTTGCCGCTGCTGTCAGGTGAGGCGTGTAGTTTTGACAGCTTTCTTGATTGTAGGCTGGTTGGCGATTCTTCTACTCTGGTGGTAGTGATTCCCTTCTTGGTCCGGGTTCTCTAAGCAGAGTATTCTGCGGGAGGAGTCCAGACCGCCGGTTCCGGCTTTGGCTTATTTTTACATCTTTGCATTTGGTTTATTGGACGTCAGGTAGCCTCAGCAAGATTATCATTAGTCATTTGTTAGACAGCCACTAGTCTGAGTTACCATCTTGTGAAGTGAATGCAGCTCTTGGCTGCCTATCTCATCGCTTGCGAAAGTGTTTTTGCCACACCTACTTGGAGGTCGAATCCAGGTGCACTGTATGTGACTGGCCCTTGTGTTTTATGATTGTATTTACTATTTTATTGTTTGTTTCTAAATTTTTTGAATATAATTGCCATTCTTGGCGTTACAGCAGGTTTAAATGATTGTGCTACCAAGTTTACCATCATTTTGTCTCACCCGTTTGGTGATCAGTTGCTTGTCTTTTTAAATTAACATTGCTGTTGCATTGCTGTTTTACAGTATGTTTGTTAATTTTTTTTTTATATTTGCCGTTCTTGGACTTCAGCCGAGACTGTGGCTACTTGTCTCAAAATTCTAATTGGGATCACATTAACTTGTTTTTAAAGCATTATTTGCTGTGTCTGGATTTTATGCTCACTTGGTAAATTGTAACGTACTTAAAACACGATTAATTACACAGTTGTTTATTCCCTCATTAATAACGTGTGGTATCTTTATTTATTGCTGAGTCTGGAATTACCGTTTTAAATAAATGTGTGTAATTGGAAAAGGGAACCACCAGTAACTCATTACGGCCCGATCCACAATCGCAACCGAATCCTGTCTTCCTTGACTGTCAGGTCTCATATTTAGTACGTCTTCTGATTCCAAATTAATGACCAATTGCTGGTGGAAGAGGAGGACGTTGCGAACACTGTTACATGTGCCGTACAAGGTAAACGGGACTGATAATCTGAAAGAGGCGCCATAGCTGAGTAAGGTGTTGCCAGGCAACTATATTCGCAAATTGGACGGCTTTGACCTTTGAGGAGGTGGTGCAGGCAGCAGGGCCGAGGCGCGCGGAAGAGAGAGAGACGGAGAGAGAAAGGAATGGTGTAAGTGCGATGGTGAGTGGAACGTAGTGGTGAACAGGTGCGGCAGGGAGAGAGAGGCTCATGGCCGACGACGGGAACAGCCGAACGGCCGTCATTAGGAGAGCGAGCCGGCCGGCGGAGGCAGCCGAACGCGGCACGACGGCCGCCGACGCTCCGGGACGCCGCGGTATCGACCGGCCGAGCGCGGGCCAGCGCCAGCTTCCGCCTGCGGCCACGGGCGGCGCTGCCTGCGCGTAGTACGACCGGCCCAGCGAGCGGCCGTCACTTCGCCGCCAGACGTGTCTGGCGTCAGTCCCCGGCGGAAGAGGCGGGCGGCAGCGTCTGCCGTAGTGACAGAGGGGAAGTGCCCCTCCCGCGTGTGTAATACTGCTTGTGCGCGGCACGTGCGCGCGGCGCGTGTTGTTTTCGCAGTGGTGCCTGCGAGCTGTGCGTGTGTGTACGCCGGGACTGAGAGGGGAGAGAGGCGCAGGCAGGAGGAGGCTGGAGCAGAGGAGAGCGTCGCCGTCGTCTGCTAGAGGCCTGCGCGTCCCTGCCGTGCTCTGCTGCCGCAGTCGCCCTCATCGCACGTGTCCTTATTGATCTCCGCTCGCACGTTTTTCGACTGCCGTGTCACTGGATCCCTATTCAGTCATCCTATTTCCACAAAGGACGAATCTTCCGTGACCTCCCTCTTTATCTCTCTCTCACTCTCTCTCTCCCGCATCGATTTGCGTGGTACTGTAGACCATAGCTAGTGGCGGCGCACTTTGACCTTTGCACGTCGGTTCATCGGCAGCGCTCAGTTTTAGGGACACGGTACTGTCCGAGGCGAGTAAGACGTGCCGCGCACGAGGGCTCGCGTAGCGCCGAGCTGCTAGGACGCAACGCGACGCGGAAGCGAGCGTCTGCAGTGGGTGATCCGCGGCAGGCAGTCAGCCTGGGTCTAGCCCCGCCCTCCAAGACGTCCACTTCCAACACCCTCCGGCGTCGCCGGCGTTAAAATCCTCACCTCTGCAAGGTAAGAGGGGCGACCTGCATGCATCATCCAAAAAGAGGAGTCACACAGCAAACGAAATCCATCTCATTTCTAGCTTAGTTCTCGAAAATATATCTTTTCCATTGGACAAATCCTAAGTTAAGGATGCCTGAGAGGCGCCAGAAACGAAGGGCTGCACATAAGCCATGAACAACTGTGCGTAATAACACGTTCGCTCAACATCAAAATCTTTAGCGTTACTAAAATTCGCAATGTATGTTGATGCTATTATAGTTTCGAATGTTATACCCTGGAGCATCAATGGAATATTTTTAGCACACGCTTCTATTTGCACTACACGCGGGTAATACGCTATTTTCTTACTCAAGTTGATTAAGTTTACACTTGATGAACTTTAAATATCTTGTGTAAGGAAATTTTAGAGGTATTTATGGATGCAATTTTCTGGAAAATTTCGTATAGAACTACGTTAAAAGTACAAGCCAGTAAGGTTTCGGAAAAATTTTCTTTAACTGAAAAGCAGAAAATTTGACAGTAGTGGGTGCTTGCCTAAGGTTGCTATTTCTTACGCGTTCCAAAATTAAAAAGAAAAAAACGAATGTTGTAAATATAAATCACGAATGATCCTAGCCTACAGACGGTGACAGACCGAAAAACGAAACGAGTTATTGAACAGGAGACTGTGAACCATAAATCTCATAAACAGAAAACGAAATAAATAAATATAAAGTGGTTTGCCTGAACGACGTAAAACAATTTTCCAAATGCAGTGACATTGGTTTACTTTGGAATCGCTTCCGGATGACGAATGCAAGTCTAGTGTCCTAGCATTGAGAACTTCCTCTTCAGATTAATGGCGAAATGCTTCGGGAAAAGTTTATGCTTTTCCGAACAGGGCAAATGCAGCAACAGTACTGAAATGCAAAGTCTACCTTAACGTCTAGCTTTCGTTAAAACAGTCCACATGATACGTAGAAATATGACCTACGATCTAGTTGGAGATAAAAGTTTGTCACACATAGAGCTACAAAGAGCGTTTTTTTAAGTACTGAACTAGCACTGTAACCGTTTATAGCTATAGCTCACTAACATGCAACGACATCCTCTGTGTAGGCCTACTTATCGTTAGAGACTAAATTTGAAGTTATGATACTGCGAAACGTGCTTTACGGACGTCTGTATCAAAAATTTAGGTGCTGCTCATTTATGTCGTAGCTAACCTACGGAGATACTATCCCACTTGTCCTTTATTAACGCCACTGTCATATAAAACACTATTTAGGGGAATTACCTGAATGCATATCGGATGAGGTAGCAAAGGAAATGTTTTCGAGTTTAATACCTTTTTGTACAACCAAACTCCTTAAAGCCGTGTAAAATGTTTATTCTTCAATCGCTTTCGAGTATTAGCTCAAGATCAGGAAGCACACAGTGGTATTAATCACATCAAGGTAGGTAATACTGACATAACTTAGTAACTGCTTACGTTGCGTTTGTATGACACACACACACACACACACTTCCAAACAGAAAACTTAATGAACAGATGGGATGTTAAGCGTTACAAGTCTGCTTCCATATAGATTACTTGGATGTGGTTCATACCATTGTGAGCCTCCTGGTGATGAGCTAGTTCTCAAATTTCGGTTGGAGAACGGGTATTTTGTATGAAAGACCGATTGAAGGGTAAATATTTTATGCACAGCTTAAAGGTATTTACTTGTCCAAAAAGCTTAGCGCCATACATCCTCAGTGTTCATTTTAATCAACGCTCATTTACGTTGCTCCCTTCACTCCTCGCTATAAGCTTCTAGAGCTAAAAACGCGTTCAGTACCATCGTATCATTTGTAGTATGTTAGCAGGTACCCAGTCCTGAAATACCGTGCAGAAGAACGGATACCGTGCGCAGCTGTCTCTGCACCTGCTGGTCTGTCACTTAGCGTCGTGTTAGGCGCCAGGCGATGTTTAAATGAGTGCGTTAGCCAGAAATTGAGACGGAAGCCAGGCAGAGTCACGAAGCTGACAGACTGTGCCGGCACGTGACCTGGGAGCTGCGCCGCGTCCCAGAATCGCCAGCACAGGCCGGGGCTGCAGGCAGCCGGCGTGTAGTGCCGTACTGTGCTGTAATGCTGCGCCGCAGCCGCTGAGCAGCTGATGCTACGGGGAGGCGATGCCGCTGTCCAGTCGTCATTGACTGCGGGACTTCGCGAGCTTCGCTTCTCCGTACTTTTTCTGCAGGTTCACATTTATAAACAAACATTTCACAAATTAAAACGAGTTTTTCTTGCTCCAATACGCTGCCGCAAAGCAAAAGTGCAACACCCTCAACGACAATGTACAGTGACACACATACCGCAATTTGGATTCCAGAAGGGTTGCTCGACTGAGAATGCTACTTATATATACACTCGTCACATAGTACAAGTCTTAAATAATAATGTATCGCCAGATGGTACTTTTCGTGATATTTCCAAGGCCTCGATTCTGTAGATCACGTCACTCTCTCGCAAAAATTCCAGTTTTATGGAATTGATGGCTTTACGCACAGCTGGTTTCAACCGTATTTGACAGAGTGCAAAAGGTTGTGCTGAATAATTCAGACAGTGTCCGAAAGGTAGAAAACTTTACTGACTGCGGTAAAACAAAAATTACGATGGGAATCCCACAGTGTTCAATTTTGGGTCCACTCCTATTCCTTATACAGGGTGTTACAAAGAGGTACGGCCAAACTTTCAGGAAATATTCCTCACACACAAATAAAGAAAAGATGCTACGTGGACATGTGTCCGGAAACGCTTAATTTCCATGTTAGAGCTCATTTTAGTTTCGTCCACCTACGCTCAATGGAGCATGTTATCATGATTTCATACGGGACACTCTACCTGTGCTGCTAGAACACGTGTCTTTACAAGTACGACACAACATGTGGTTCATGCGCGATGGAGCTCCTGCACATTTCAGTCGAAGTGTTCGTACGCTTCTCAACAACAGATTCGGTGCCCGATGGATTGGTAGAGGCGGACCAATTCCATGGCCTCCACGCTCTCCTGACCTCAACCCTCTGGACTTTCATTTATGGGGGCATTTGGAAGCTCTTGTCTACGCAACCCCGGTACCAAATGTAGAGACTCTTCGTGACGTATTGTGGACGGCTGTGATACATACCCCATTCTCTAGGGCTGCATCAGCGCATCAGGGATTCCATGCGACGGAGGGTAGATGCATGTATCCTCGCTAACGGAGGACATTTTGAACATTTCCTGTAACAAAGTGTTTGAAGTCACGCTGGTACGTTCTGTTGCTGTGTGTTTCCATTCCATGATTAATGTGATTTGAAGAGAAGTAATAAAATGAGCTCTAACATGGAAAGTAAGCGTTTCCGGACACATGTCCACATAACATATTTTCTTTCTTTGTGTGTGAGGAATGTTTCCTGAAAGTTGGGCCGTACCTTTTTGTAACACCCTGTATAAAGGGTGAATCATCTAAAATTTTGCACTGCAAGTATCGTCGAAGTCGACAGTGCTACTGATGTGCGATTTCACAGAATGGGTTGCAGGACAGGGGCTCGTATTGTTAGCCAATAAACAGCTTATAATAATACTTCGAAACTGTATTTCTTGCGCAAACATACACTTTTTAAATGGAACAATGGATACTGACATTAACAAACAAAAAGTGTAGTAAATTAGAATGTCAGGGTAATCGTTGCATGATTCTAGTGCGAGTCGTTTACGAGAAATCATGCTTTGAAGAATTCCCACACCGACACTTGTACAATAGCTGTGGTAGCACACATAATGAACAACACAAGTCCAGACAATAACTATGTGAACTGTGACCAGTAACGTTACAATTTACCATCACAGATTTTTTTTTTCAAAATGACAACCGGTAGTGGCAATACACGCTTCCTGTCTGGCATGGAACGATTGCTGCACACGTGCTAGCATTTCAGCGGAGCTGTCTGAGCAGGCTGCAGTAATACGTCATTGTATATCATGGAGTGTAGTTGGTATGTCCTTGTAGACAGCGTCTTTCAGCTTTCATCACAGACAAGCGTCAAATCAGCGGAGCGGGCCGGCCAATGTAGGTCCTCTGCGTCCAAACCAACTGTTGGCAAACAATTCTTGGAGACATGCAATAGTACTTCGAGCATGATAGGCTAGACAGCCATAATGTTGGTACCACAGGTTCCCCCTAGTCTGCGGAGCAACGTCTTCTAGGAGACTGCGTTGTTTGTTATTATCTCTATGAAGCACTCGCCTATCAGCTAGTGGTCCACTATTCTATACTACACGATTACACTCCGTGGACGCTGACTTTCCTCCTGACGAAGCCAACGAGGATTGTCAACAGACCAATTGTGCATGTTTCGGCGCTTTGCCCGGCCATGATTGGTAAATGCGACTTCATCACTAAACAACATACGTCACACATCTGGAGTATCCTGTCTTAATGCAGATTCACAGAAGTTAACATGAGTCTCATAGTCGTTTTTATGCAGCTCTTGATGGAAAGATAGGGATGGAATCTATGTCGACGACGAATGCGTGGAACACTTGGCCGACTCATTCCACTTCCTCCTGCGATTGTGTAGGAACTAACATGCGGATTAACTACAACAGCAGCAAGATCATTAATTTCACACTCTTCTGTCGTCACTTGTTGACTTCTGCTACGGTGTGTAGGTGTTACGCTACTGTCAAGTAACTAGTTGAAGAGTTTGATAAATAACTCCGAGATGGTTGACGTCTATTGGTATATCTTTTTGGATACACCGTACAGGAAAGAACTTCATTCGTCCTACACTCTCCATACACTATGAGGGTGTCGGCCTTTTCTGCACTGCTAAATCCCATCGTCCACTCACGACCTACTGCTTGGACTGTCACACGCTGACTAGCCAGTCGCAGTGCACCCGAGGAATACAAAACTACACTGTAAGCAAACATAACAACATGGTACCTAGCAATTATGTAGGTTGAAACTGCACAAACACATGCCATGCGGTCTGAGGTGCCTTCTCACGGTTCGCGCGGCTCCCCCCAACGGAGGTTAGAGTCCTCCCTCGGGCATGGGTGTGTGTCTCGTCCTTACCGTACGTTAGTTTAAGTTAGGTTAAGTAGTATGTAAGCTTAGGAACCGATAGCCTCAGCAGTTTAGTAACACAGGATCTTACCAAAAATTTCCAAAGTACGGTATCTCGTAAACAACTCGCACTAGAATCCTGCGACGAACAACATTGACATTCTGCTTTAACCTACTTTTAGTTTTTTAGTGTGAATACACGTTCCACTTTAAAAAGTGCATGTTTGTACAAAAAATACGTTTTCTAAGTGTTATAGCAATCTGTTTATTGACTAACAATACGAGCCTCCGACTACCAATCAATTTCCATTTCCGCAATACTTGCGATGCAAGTTATAGGCGAGTCACCCTGTAGATAAATGTCCTCCAACTTAACATTCGACAATCAAAACTGGTACGTTTTTCAGACTGTACTAGTGTTACAACAAATCCCATTAGGAAAAAAAAGCAACAGAAGAGGTGGTAAATGATGTTTTCCAACGAATTATTAAGTGGTTCTCTGAAAATGGACTCTCATTAAATTTAGAGAAAGAAACACATTACATTCAGTCCTGAATAACAAATAGAATCATACCAATACTGATATAGCACGTGAGCAAGAGCCAGTAAATATGATTGATAACTCTAAATTTTTGGGTGTACATATTTATGAACAATTAACTACAACTACTTTTGGTCTTCGTATAACTGCTAATCTTGGAAAAAAAAAACATATCAATTTCCCGACATATTTTGCATTTTTACACTCAATAATGTCGTACGGAATAATTTTCTGGGGAACTTTGAAAGAAAATATTTATTGTACAAAACCGAGTAGTAAGAATAATACGTGCTGTTCACCTATGTACTTCATGCAGGTACCTCTTCAAGGAGCTAGGTATTTTAAAGGCGCCGTCACAATGCACATATTCGCTAATGAAATGACTGGTTTGAAGCAGCTCTCCATACTACTATATCCTGTGCAAGCTTCTTCATCTCCCAAAACCTACTGCAACCTACATCCTTCTGAATCTGTTTAGTGTCTTCATCTCTAGGTCTCCCTCTACGATTTTTACTCTCCACGATGCCCTCCAGAACTAAATTGGTGATGCCTCAGAATATGTCCTACCAAGCGATCTCTTCTCATAGTCAAGTTGTGCCACAAATTTCTCTTCTCCCCAATTCTATTCAATACCTCCTCATTAGCTTTTGATATTCATGCAAGTGGTTCTCTTTTCTCCAAAAGTCTCTTTAATTTTCCATTAGGCAGAATCAATCTTGCCCCTAGAGATATATGCCTTTACATCCTTACATTTGTCTTCTAGCCGTCCATGCTTAGCCATTTTGGACTTTCTGTCGATCTTATTTTTGAGACCTTTGTATTCCTTTTTGCCTGCTTCATTTAATGCATTTTTGTATTTTCTCCTTTCATCAATTAAATTCAATATCTCTTCTGTTACCCAAGGATTTCTATTAGCCCTCGTCTTTTTACCTACTTGATTCTCTGCTGCCTTCACTATTTCATCTCTCAAGGCTACCCATTCTTCTTCTACTGCATTTCTTTCGCCAATTCTTGTCAATCGTTCCCTAATGCTCTCCCTGAAACTCTCTATAACGTTTGGTTCTGTCAGTTTATCGAGGTCTCATCTACTTAAATTCCCACCTTTTTGCAGTTTCTTCAGTTTTAATCTACAGTCCATAACCAATAGATTGTGGTCAGAGTCCACATCTGCCCCTGGAAATGTCTTACAATCTAAAACTTGCCAGAATGAGATTTTCACTCTGCAGCGGAGTGTGCGCTGATATGAAACTTCCTGGCAGATTAAAACTGCTCTCCTGCGAACCTTGCTGTTTGGAAGGTAGGAGACGAGGTACTGGCAGAAGTAAAGCTGTGAGTACCGGGCGTGAGTCGTTCTTCGGTAGCTCAGTTGGTAGAGCACTTGCCCGTGAAAGGCAAAGGTCCCGAGTTCGAGTCTCGGTCGGGCACACAGTTTTAATCTGCCAGGTAGTTTCATATCAGCGCACACTCCGCTGCAGAGTGAAAATCTCATTCTGGAAACATCCCCCAGGCTGTGGCTAAGCCATGTCTCCGCAATATCCTTTCTTTCAGGAGTGCTAGTTCTGCAAGGTTCGCAGGAGAGCTTCTGTAAAGTTTGGAAGGTAGGAGACGAGGTACTGGCAGAAGTAAAGCTGTGAGTACCGGGCGTGAGTCGCGCTTCGGTAGCTCAGTCGGTAGAGCACTTGCCCGCGAATGGCAAAGGTCCCGAGTTCGAGTCTTGGTCGGGCACACAGTTTTAATCTGCCAGGAAGTTTCAATCTAAAACTTGGTTCCTAAATCTCTGTCTTACCATTATATAATCTATCTGAAATCTTTCAGTATCTCCAGGCATCTTCCATGTATACAACCTACTTTCATGATTCTTGAATCAAGTGTTAGCTGTGATTAAGTTAAGCTATGTGCAAAATTCTACCAGGCGGCTTCCTCTTTCATTCCTTAGCCCCATTCCATATTCACCTACTACGTTTCCTACTCTTCCTTTTCCTACTATCGAATTCCGGTCACCCATGACTATTAAATTTTCGTCTCCCTTCACTATCTAAATAATTTCTTTTATCTCATCATACATTTCATCAATCTCATCGTCATCTGCGGAGCTAGTTGGCATATAAACTTGTATTACTGCGGTGGGTGTGGGCTTCGTATCTATCTTGGCAACAATAATCCGTTCAGTATGCTGTTTGCAGTCGCTTACCTGCATTCCTATTTTTTTTTTATTCATTATTAAACCTACTCCTGCATTACCCGAATTTGATTTTGTATTTATAGCCCTATTTTCACCTGACCAGAAGTCTAGTTCCTCCTGCCACCGAACTTCACTAATTCCCACTATATCTAACTTTAACCTATCCATTTCCCTTTTTAAATTTTCTAATCTACCTGCCCGATTAACTCACAACACTAGAGGGAAAAATAACCTTAATTATCTATGGTTAAAACTGTCAGTGGCTCAGGAAGGAGCTCAGCACGCAGCAACAAACATTTTCTATCATTTGTCCAATAACATTAAATTTCCGACAGGTAGCGAAACAAGTTTTAAATCTAATTTAAAATCATTTCTCCTGGACGTCTCCGTCTATTCCACTAACGAACATCTATCTATAAACTGGCGGCCAGAAAGGGAAAAAATTAAGTGTAATTGCATGATTGGGGCTAATGTTAATTAATGTTAACACTGATCATGTATACTTAACCTGTAAAATGACTCATTCTACATCATTTCGACAAAAGAATCGTTCATATGATCTGTGGAACACCTAACGAACTAACACCAGGGAATAGTACGTGAGTATCGAGGCGTTGTATTAGCGACCAGATGACGTTCCGTAGGCATGTCTGTGCACCCTCCGTTTTCACTCTGCAGGTAGTAACTGTGCTGAGTTTAGAGGTGAACGGTGTTTGCAAAATTCGTTTTAGGGCTCAACCATGTCTTACCAACAAGTACGTACTCCTGTTGAAGAACTTCAGTCACTTAAAGGTATCGTACTATGCGCCTAAGGGAAATTGCATGAACATTTCGACGGGTAGCTGCACATGTTTCGCACAGTGTATCGGTGGTGTGTCGCTGCTGTCAACAGTGGTCTGTGGGACATTCCCACACTCCTGTAGACCAAGTACTACCAAGTACCACGTCCACGTAGTACAGACGCTGTACGAGCTGTGAGCAGCGATGGCTGACCGAATATCGTTCAGGAACGAAATCCAGACACATGTTGCATATGCTGTGTCATCGGAGACCATTGGGAATCGCCTGGTTCCAAGAAGGACTGAGATCATGGGTGCCTCTGGCCATATACAGGGTGGTCCATTGATAGTGATCGGGCCAAATACCTCACGAAATAAGCATCAAACGAAAAAACTACAAAGAACGAAACTCGTCTATCTTGAAGGAGGAAATCAGATGGCGCTTTGGTTGGCCCTCTAGATAGCGCTGCCATAGGTGAAACGGATATCAACTGCGTTTTTTAAAATAGGAACCTCCATTTTTTATTACATATTCGTGTAGTACGTAAAGAAATATGAATGTTTTAGTTGGACCACTTTTTAGCTTTGTGATAGATGGCGCTGTAATAGCAACAAACGTATAAATACGTGGTATCACGTAACATTCTGCCAGTGCGGACGGTATTTGCCAAGTGATACATTACCCGTGTTAAAATGGACCGTTTAACAATTGCAGAAAAGGTCGATATCGTGTTGATGTATGGCTATTGTGATCAAAACGCCCAACGGGCGTGTGCTATGTATGCTGATCAGTATCCTGGACGACATCATCCAAGTGTCCGGACCGTTCGCAGCCGGATGGTTACGTTATTTAAGGAAACAGGAAGTGTTCCGCCACATGTGAAACGTCAACCACGACCTGCAACAAATGATGATTCCCAAGTAGGTATTTTAGCTGCTGTCGCGGCTAATCCGCACATCAGTAGCAGACAAATTGCAAGAGAATCGGGAATCTCAAAAATGTCGGCGTTGAGAATGCTACATCAACATCGATTGCACCCGTACCATATTTCTGTGCACCAGGAATTGCATGGCGACGACTTTGAACCGTCCTGTTCAGTTCTGCCACTGGGTACAAGAGAAATTACGGTACGATGAAAGATTTTTTGCACGCGTTCTATTTAGCGACGAAGCGTCATTCACCAACAGCGGTAACGTAAACCAGCATAATATACACTATTGGGCAGCGGAAAATCCACGATGGCTGCGACAAGTGGAACATCAGTGACCGTGGAGGGTTGATGTATGGTGCGGCATTATGGGAGGAACGATAATTGGCACCCATTTTATCGAAGGCAATCTGAATGGTACAATGTATGCTGATCTCCTACGTAATGTTCTACCGATGTTACTACAAGATGTTTCACTGCATGACAGAATGGGGATGTACTTCCAACATCATGGATGTCCGGCACACAGCTCGCATGCGGTTGAAGCGGTATTGAATAGCATATTTCATGACAGGTAGATTGGTCGTCGAAGCACCATACCATGGCCCGCACGTTCACCGGATCTGACGTCCGCAGATTTCTTTCTGTGGGGGAAGTTGAAGGATATTTGCTATCGTGATCCACCGACAACGCCTGACAACATGCGTCAGCGCATTGTCGATGCATGTGCCAACATTAGGGAAGGCGAACTACTTGCTGTTGAGAGGAATGTTGTGACACGTATTGCCAAATGCATTGAGGTTGACGGACATCATTTTGAGCATTTATTGTATTAATGTGGTATTTACAGGTAATCACGCTGTAACAGCATACGTTCTCAGAAATGATAAGTTCACAAAGGTACATGTATCACATTGGAACAACCGAAATAAAATGTTCAAACGTACCTTCATGCTGTATTTTAATTTAAAAAACTTACCTGTTAACAACAGTTCGTCTAAAATTGTGAGCTGTTTGTTTGTGACTATTACAGCGCCATCTATCACAACGCGAAAAAAGTGGTCCAACTAAAACATTCATATTTCCTTACTTATCTACACGAATATGTAATAAAAAATGGAGGTTCCTATTTAAAAAAAACGCAGTTGACATCCGTTTGACCTACGGCATCGCCATCTAGCGGGCCAACCATAGCGCCATCTGGTTTCCCCCTTCAAGCTAGACAAGTTTCGTTCTTTGTAGTTTTTTCGTTTGACTCTTATTTCGTCAGATATTAGGCCCAGTCACGATCAATGGACCACCCTATATATTTTCCATAAAAACCCACCGGAGATGCCGTTAATAGCCTACGAGTAAAAAAGACGATCGCGTCTTAAATACAAATAAGTATTGATTTGTAGCAATAATAGGCATTAGAATTTACAAAACGAATATTTACACTGTTATAATTACTTCAGAATACAACTGCTGATGTTAGGAACGTAATCTTCAGCAACGCGTTTCCGGAGTTCCTTCATCTGCCTGTATGTGTTAACCCTGGGATAAACATGCACTTAAAAACGAGGCAAGTAAAAAAGTAAAACAAATGAAAGTTACTTGAACATGAAGTTCTTGTTTTACTTTAAAAGCTGCAACAGCAGTTCCTCTGCTGCGCTTATCCATGTTACCTCCTTTGTACCGTGGCGTTCCTTTCCTATGGTGGCGATCACCAATAACATCAGCTGCTATCAGTTACCTCTCCATGCACTGATTAGTTCAGTAAACCTGTATACAGATCCAACAGTCACGCTGAGCCATCAGCAATACCGTAACATTCCAATGGTGTTACAAGCGACATGACGAGACAACAAACCAATGGTTATCTATGCGAAACGTCTCACACATACCGTACTGACGTTAACCTTAAAAAAGACCAAAACACCACTGAAGAAAGCATTATCACTCTCACTCGCTTGTATATTAAGTTCTGTATCAAACATAACACGGTGAACTGTTGTTTCAACTTTTTTAGGTAGGTCAAGGTTTCTTCCTTTCTCCTCTACGTGCATCACCTCTAAATCCTCTTATATGCTTTTTAGGGAGTGACCTGTCTCGGAGTGACCAGTCTCATATAAGTTTGGCAGCCACCAGTTCACCACTGTTACCCAGCCTAAAAGCGGCTGCACGCTCTCTATATCTTGTCGAAAATTTGTTTTGTATTTTGATCTCACTGTATCTTATAAACACGTACCTACTCAAATTTTCTTATCTGTTCCCAACTACATGCTTTAAATTATATCTGATTACGTTTTTTGCTGTGAATGCCAACCGGACATTGTATGGCCTAAAAAAAGGTTCTCTAGTTTCTGTTCAAATGGTTCTGAGCACTATGGGACTTAACATGCTTTAAATTATATCTGATTACGTCGCACAATCGCACACATCCATGCCCGAGGGAGGATTCGAACCTGCGACTGTAGCAGTCGCGCGGTGTCCGACTGAAGGGCCTAGAACCGCTCGGCCACAACGGCCGGCCCAGTTTCTGTGAAATTTTCCCATAACACGGTACAATAAGGATCTTTTTACCCTTATCCATTTCCTCTTCTGTGTCTTCTTGCCCTATGAACAAGACGATTCACCATCCTCACTTCATATCCGTTATTTAATACATTCGGTTTAACAATGTTGAATATATTAACGTCTCCTTTCATAAAGCTTCTAAATACCGCTTCTTCATAAATTTTCGGATGGTAAAGCTGATTACGAATCACCCGTCGTTGTTGACGTTTTGAAGATGTAGGAGGGTGTGATTTGTCTTGAGTCCATTTTCTCGTGGGCCTTATTTACTTTACCAACCATTTTATCATTGTTCTCCCCAATTCCACCTATAAGAAACAACGTATTGTCGACACAGCGTTTGTAATATGCTACTTTTTTCATTGAAGGATCGTCAGAATTTAAAACATTCTCTTCAATATTGCTAAAAGGAACATCCGCTGTTGTGTCCGAAATGCATGATCCCATAGCCAGCCAAGTTTTATGGCTGTAGTATTTGTTGTTAAATGAAAATAACTGAAATCAGTGGCAAGCTACAGCAGCTCTATAAACTCAGACATTTCCTGTCTCGTGATTTTCTTGAGAAAGCTATTTTCAATAATTTCGATCTCACATACCGCAAACCTGTGTAAAAGTTTTTAATGTTCAGAGCGACTAGTCAGGAGGCTACAGTGAACAGCTTATCTTTAATTTCATTACTTGGGGCCACACTGCCTCTTACAGAGTAGCTGTTACCAAAGAAATACTTGTCTCTAAGGAAGCGGTTGAGTAAATTCCAAACATTAGTGGTTGTAGGTTAAGGTGGACTTTTTTTTAAATAAAGGGCGGAGCCCCTCCACGTCCACAACGACGTGGTGACGATTACAAAAGTTCTGTTATCACCTACGTATTTGTTAGTTACCAATCGAGGACTTCGTAGGATGTGGACCGTGATGTTATCCGTTCGTCTGGGCAGGATTACCCACTAATACGGTCACATCGAGGAGATACATAGTGAACTAAAAGCGAACGAATGGTAGCGCTTTCAAGAGCAGAGGGGGAAAAGGCCAAGGCAGGTGCCAAGGGAAAAAAGCCTCTACGATAATCCGGTCGGGCAGTAAGAGCAGTAGCGGTTCTCTTGCTGTCTGCGACAGATCATGCATGGATGAAGTTGTTAATTTCGGGTATCGTACAATGCTCGGTATCGTTGTCATACCTTAGGTTGTCATGAAGAGCGTCAGTCCTATCGAGGAGGGGTACTGCTGGGCTGGGCGCCTGTGAGTCTCTGGGCCACATGCTGCGTCTGTACCTGTAACAAACCAAGGTCGTTAGATGAATGGCTCACTGGTCATAAATCGATCGCACTGTGTAAGGGTTTCGGTTGGGTTTGTTTGCGGTTAGTGTGCAATATGGCTTCCCTGCGTTGTGCCGGCCGGTTTGGCCGAGCGGTTCTAGGCGCTTCAATCGGGAACCGCGCGACCGCTACGGTCGTAGGTTCGAATCCTGCCTCGGGCATGGATGTCCTTAGCTTAGTTACGTTTAAGTAGTTCTAAGTGCTAGGGGACCGATGACCTCAGATGTTAAGTCCCATAGTGTTCAGAGCCATTTGAACCATTTCATTAAAGCCCAGCGTTGCTGGTTGGTCGGTTGGTCGGTTGGTCTACAGTTCGCAATGCAGTTAGCTTTGCTGTGCTGCAGGAGCTCATGGTGCTGCCCATTGGTTGTTCATTCTTCCTAACTAGTAGTGTTTTTGGACAGTTATGTTTCCATCTATGGTTGTGATCGTAGTTTCCCAGGTTAAGGGTGGAAGGATTGTTCGACTATTTCGTTTTCCTGTACAGTCGTGTGGCGAGTTTTTTGAATACTTGATCACACAACGCTCAGCGGCCCTTGCCCCGCAAATCTAGGGACTGATTTCAATAGGAAACCGTCTCAGGAGAGTTTGGCAGCGCGCCAGGCGTCCGCTGTACAAACAGCACATTAACAGGCTCCATGGTATCGTATAGGGAAAAATACAAACATTTAAGACCATATAGTGGGACAACATAGGGTGGAAACTGGCCCGTCACTTCACCAAGGTGAAACACTAGACATCAACTCTACAAGGACCTAACACACAAGCATACCCAGCTGAGGAAAAGGCTGAACAGCGTCATTCACACCGAATCTGCTTCCTTCCCAACCAACTCTGACTCTTGAAACAGACCAGGAGGTCACACGACTTATTACCCAGCCCACACGCGACGTAATAAGTCGCACTAGCACTCATGAAATCATATGGGTCATCTAGCATACACAGCTAGAAAGGCTCCTGGTCCAGATGGCACTCAAAGCCGTGTCCTCCATGTGTTCACCGATAAATCTATACAGTACCTATCTCACATCAGAATGCTGTCTTACAGAACCAATATTTCACTGACTGCCGGCGGCTGTGGTCGAGCGGTTCTAGGTGCTTCAGTCCGGAACCGCGCTGTTGCTACGGTCACAGGCTCGAATCCTGCCTCGGGCATGGATGTATTTAATGTCCTTAGCTTAGATAGGTTTAAGCAGTTCTAAGTCTAGGGGAATGATGACCTCAGATGTTAAGTCCCGTAGTGCTTAGAGCCATTTGAACCATTTTTGAACTTCACTGACTACTGGAATTTGGCCAAGGCCCTGATGTTCATGAAACCAGGGAAAGCCCGCAAAATTACCAACCCATCAGCCTGCTGTGCTCGCTCAGCATAGTTGTTGAGAATGTAATTCTCAAACGTCTCACTAGGCACTGTATCACCAGTAACACCCTGAGGCCAGAGGAATTCGGATTCAGGAATCACCACTCCACTACACTAAACGCCTCTCTGTGCTGAAGCATATAACACAGGCAGCTACAACACCAACAAAGCTACAGCGGCTGTGTTCCTGGACATCGACATAACCTTTTATCGTCTGTGGTACAACGGTCTCATTCTCAAACACAGTGATACTGGTTCCCACGACGGACTCATAAGTTCCATACACTCATATCTCACCAACAAATGATTCTACACTGACGTTCAGGGCAAACAGTCAACACAAGCGGTCAGTAGCGAGCCAGTGTGTGTGTTGGACCTTCCATCAAGCTACGGACCCCCTTGAAGATGTCTCCCGCAGTCGGAGACGAAACGTTGGGAATCACCACAGAATTCATCAACCGACCACGGCATAACAGCCCGGATAATTATAATGGACACAAGCGGTAGTAACCCAAGGCAGTACCCTAGGGCCTCTCTTATTTAACCTCTACATCAATGGCTTCGCAGGTACACAAAACACGATGGTAGTCATCTACGCAGATGACACAGCCATCGTAGCGCAAGACTGGAAACCGTTAAACGTTAACTCACTATTACAGAGCTGCAGAGCCTTGGATGGAACGATGGCGTGTTAAAATAAACGTCGACAGGTGTGAGGCTGTTCGCTTCACACGCATACTGAAACATGTCCACAAACACCACTGCAGACGAATAACACTAAACACACGTCCAATACGTTTCTGTAAGAAATTCAGATGCCTCGGTATCTAGATGGACGAGAAACTTACATGGGGGGACCACACTGAATATGCTACCAACCGAGTTAAATACGAGACTCAAACAGCTTTACACTATTCTCAACAGGCAAAGTAGACTGAATAGGAGTGTGTCAAGGTCCAGGTACACAACACTAACTAGATCACTGATGACGTATGCAGCTCCAGTCTGCGGATACGCGGCTCCAAGACGTCTGCGCCGACTGCAGATCATGTAGAAAAAAGAGCTACGTATCACAAACAACGCTCCACGATACACAAGCTCCATGGACCTTCACACAGAGGATAAGGATACGACTGTCAGGCGCTTCCTTGAACAGTGCCTAATTCGAGGGCTTGTAGTTCAGTATCCTGCGTGGTTCACCGTACTGCTGTGTCTCTTCCGTGTGAAGTACGAGGGGAGTTTGAAAAGCCAGTGTAAAAATAAAAACTACTTACATGTTTGGGATAAACCTTTTTCATTTTCCGACATTATCTTCTTTTAGACTTATACACTTCGTCCCTTCCGAATAATAGGAGTTGTCCAAGTCTGCAAAATAGCTATTAGTTGCTGCAATCACCTCTTCGTTTGAATAAAACCTTTGTCCCGCCAGCCATTTCTTAAAATTCGGGAACAAATAGAAATCCGAGGGAGTCACGTCTGGAGAATAGGTGGGATGTAAAACGAGTTGGAATCCTACTTCCATTAATTTTGGGACCACAACTGCTGAGGTGTGTGCTGGTGCATTGTCGTGATGGAAAATGACTGTTTTGCGGTTCAATTGCCGGCGTTTTTCTTGCAGCTCGCTTTTCAAACGGTCCAATAACGATGAATAATATGCACCTGTAATAGTTTTACCCTTTTCCAGATAGTTGATGAGGGTTATCCCTTGCGAATCCCAAAAGACAGTCGTCATAACCTTTTCGGCTGAAGGAATGGCCTTCGCCTTTCTTTGGTGCAGATTCTCCATTGGTAACTCATTGTTTAGATTGTTTTTTGGTCTCAGGAGTATAGTAATGCATCCATGTTGCATCCACAGTGAAGAAACTACGCTTAAAGTTCTGCGGATTCTTCCTGAACAGCTGCAAACAATCCCTGCAACACTTCACACGATTCCGTTTTTGGTCAAGCGTGAGCAATCGCGGAACCCATCTTGCGGATAGCTTTGTCATGTCCAAATGTTTATGCAAAATATTATCTACCCGTTCATTCGAAATGCCCACAGCACTAGAAATCTCACGCATATTAACCCTTCTGTCATCATCACCATATCATGGATTTTATCAATGATTTCTGGAGTCGTAAGGTTCAGCATCACTTTTCCCATATGGCCAGTCCGAGAATTTTGAAACCACTTATAAACTGTTCTAATTGAAGGTGCAGAGTTATCGTAATGTTTATCAAGCTTCTCTTTAATCTCCTGATGCGTTTTGCCTTTCATAAAGTAATGTTTAATCACCACACGAAATTCTTTTTCGTCCATTTTTTCACATTCACTCGACTTCCTCGATTCACAAGAATGCCAAACACAAAGAAATAGACCAATATGGGTGAAACTTGGCGTGCGTTCTTTCCAAAGATGTACTAACTAAACATGTCCTCGATACGCGCCGATGGTGCCATCTCTCGGACTTAGCATGGACTTTTCAAACGCCCCTAATATTACAGGGGTGTATTTCGAGGCCAGAGCGTTTACAACTTCAATGCTGAGTGTAACTGTGATTCCGCTGATGAGGGTCATGGCTGTCACGTCTGGTCTGTGTTCCCTGGGGTAGAATATGTCCGTCGGCTCAGTCGGCGCTATTGTACTGTATTTTCGACATAGCGCAAGTTCGTACAGTTTTTTGCCGTTGGCATTTCGTATGCGTGAATTCCAGTGGGTTTGTTTAGAGTTAAGATTTCCTGTGGTGCTGTGTTGAGTTTTGTGCTGATATCGCGTAGTCTGATGTTACCGCGAGGATTGTTTACAGATGTGTTGGCTCCGATGAACTTGACCCTGACAGCGTCTGATCTTTTAAGTGCTGGGGCCTCGATGTTTGTGTGTTGTATGGTAACTGCCTTTCCACCCGCAGCCGCGCCGTCCGATCGGTCGGTACGGTAGACGCAAAGGCTAGGAAGCGTAGTTGTTTGTGTGGCTGGAGTTTAGTTTCGTTCACGTGAGCGATCCGGATTTCCTTCTCCTCGATGAACGCGATTACTTCAACCCTTTTGTTAATGATCCCGTCTGCATTCCAGAACAGGATCTGCGTCAGTGTATCGTTGTTTACGTGTTGGGACGGTTGTTGTGTTTTATACATGGAAGACTGCAGGCAGTGTGGTGAGAGCTGACTGTATCGCAGCCAAGCGCTGGCCGGGAGCTGCCGCGAAGTGCTGTGTGCCTTGTGTGATGACGAAGTTTAAGGCTTTCTGGACGATCTTAACTCACTTGTGAGTGGGGAATAGTGTATCCACTCCTCCACCTATTGTTATGAGGATTTTGTTATGTCGGTCACTGTGATGGCTGTAGTACTGGTGGCGTTCTGGATGGTTTGGCTTGAGAGTTCGTGTTTTGTGGTTCGACTTCGTCTTTGACTGTGTGCCTGAGTTTGCTTGTTTCGTTGTTGGTTTCTTTATTGTGCTGCGAAAGTATTTCCCTTTTTGTTTTTTTGGGTTCCTTTACTTCCTTCCCTGGGCTTTTGGTTGCCCGTGTGTTGGTGGTGTGTCTTCTGTGACTGACGCCATCAGAGTCGAATAGGAGTCGTTTTGGGCGAATGATGTTGGTACAGGCGCGGGAGTGCTGTCAGTCGGTGTGTGTGTTTGTTGTGGTTCTGTTGCTGGGGAAGTGTTTTGTGTGTTTGTGGATCTCTAGGCGTTCTCGCCCCTTCCCCTACCACTTAAAAAGCCAGCAAAGGATATTCCGCTCCTCACCAGGCGGGGGGAGGGGGGGCTTGGAGCTGTTCTAGCGGCCGCTTTGACGTTTTTACGCCACAGAGCTTCTTTTTATTCGTCTCCCACTCTGTATTTCGCCACATAGGCTCTACTATAGTTGGCGTATTTTATAATTATCCCTGGTTTGCAGCGTTGTGCTGTGTGGTGGTGGTGGTGGTGGTGGTAAGTTCCTGTGGGACCAAACTGCTGAGTTCATCTTACACACTACTTAATCTAACTTAAACTACGTACGGTAAGGACAACAGACACGCACATGCTCGAGGGAGGACTCGGTACTCCGACTGGGGGAAGCCGCGCGAACCGTGGCAAGGCCCAGAACGCGGGGCTACCCACCGCGGCTGTGCTGTCTGGTTGCTAGCGCGTTTGCGGTATCGATGTGCCAGGCCACATCGTGTGGCCGCATGGCCAAACCACTGGTGACGATGACATTGTCGGGGGGCACGCAGCAGTGTGTATATTTCTACCACTACGACCATATGAAGGAGGATCGGGAGTGAGCCGTATCGGCTAGCTCGACAAGGTTGTTTGGTTGTTCCCTGTGTGTGAAGTAATCATGGATTTGGCTCACGCTCACGCAATCCCAGCCGAGGGCAGATATTTCTTCCTAAAGCATGTCGTTACGGTTTGTAATATCGATTCCTATCACGACATTCATTTGTATCTTTTCATCTGGGGTCCTGTATATGTGGTGCTGAACTCCCTCGGCGTTGAGGAAGTTGAGAAGGTTTGTGTAATCAGGTTTGTTTCCCACGTACAGTCATGCGTGGTCTCCTGAGAGTTTAGGGCGGCGTGTGGTGGGGGAATGTTTTTCTGGAAATGGTTTGTTTAGCTTGCTGAGGCAAGTATAGTTGCGTATTATGAGCGATGCGAAGCCGGTCGCCGGCCGTGGAGGCCGTGCGGTTCTAGACACTTCAGTCCGGAACCGCGTGACTGCTACGGTTGCAGGTTCGAATCCTGCCTCAGGCATGGATGTGTGTGATGTCCTTAGGTTGGTTAGGTTTAAGTAGTTCTAAGTTCTAGGGGACTTATGACCTCAGATGTTGAGTCCCATAGTGCTCAGAACCATTTGAACAATTTTTTTTTTAAACCGGTCAGTGTTGTGTTTTTTCGCATAGCTGCTTGGGTGGAGCCGTGTTGGTTAGCTGCTCCAGTGTTGTTTGTGGGGCTCCTTTTGTTGATGGTACTGTACTTGTAACTGTGTAGCTGGTGTTGGAGTTTGTGGACTCATATGTATGTGTGTATTCTTTGTGTTTGCGTCTAGGAACTGCCAAGGTCCGTCGTTGTCGTCTTGATGTTTCTCTGAGGTCCCCAGATTCTGCTCTTTCGACTCGGGGGCCGCAGCAGCGATAGTGATGACATGTTTAGTGTGACAGCTGGTTGCGTGTGTGATGTCGGTGTTTTTGTTTGTGATTTGTCGCCTCCGCCTGTCAGTGGTTCGATGAGCTCCTTCTCTCGCTAGGCCCATGCCGCCTGATGCGCGGCAGTGAGGTCTTGCTCCAGTTGGGTCATCCCCTCCAGATGGGCGGTGCGCGGGACGGATACGTCGATGGGAACAGTCGCCACCTCCGCCTGTTGTGCTGCAGCCTTGCTGCGGATCATTGGGAGGGATGTGCAGGAATATCGACCATCTTCCCTGCAAAAGGTGTTTTTACTGAGGCAGGATTGTGAGTGCACACAATTTTGCTTTTCTTCGAAAACGACAATTTTGATTTTTCGTCAGAATACGAAATATTTTGAGTGCCTATAGAAGAGGGCTGTCCCTACGACTTCTCTTGCGTGAAGTGCAGTGTGCGGCGCAAGAGATCGCGGGAGGAAGAGAGCGGCCTACAATGCGCGGGGTTATCGGACGTGACCGGGCCTCTGGCATTGAAATACACTAACAAAGAACGGGTGAGCTCCGCTGGCGAGTTTTGCAACCGAAGTCTCGGAAACTTTGAGCCAGAGCTCTTGCCGCTTAGTGCTGGGAAGCGTTCGGCGATGTCCGTTGTTCAAGGCGCTCCGAAGAGCGTCCTCTGGCTGCTACGCCGTTTTCAGATTATTTACGACTCAAGTGTCCTCTGACAGTTACGCCGGTTGCAGAGATCAGGGGTCCGCTTGGGGCAACTGCTCTGCTGTGAATGATGGACAATATTGGAACATCTATATATTTGCTGCCGAAAATGGTCACCCCAAGCAAAATTGTCAAATTTTTAGTTCGTCTTTCAAATATTTGTATAGCTTAAGCACTACTCCCCAGAATTATGTACGGTCTTAATACGTCTAAAAAAAAAAAGCCATTCTTTAGCTCCAAAGAACGCAGACACGTTATATTTCTGATCTTCATGTACATGAGCCGCCGGGGTGCCCGAATGGTTCTAGGTGCTACAGTCTGGAATCGCGCGACCGCTACGGTCGCAGGTTCGAATCCTGCCTCGGGCATGGATGTGTGTGATGTCCTTAGGTTAGTTAGGTTTAAGTAGTTCTAACTTCTAGGGGACTGATGACCTGAGAAGTTAAGTACCATAGTGCTCAGAGCCATTTGAACCTTTTTTTTTTTCATGTACACGTACACTCCGCAAGCAACATTGCGTTATGTGGAGGAGGTTACTTTTGGCGCTAGTAACGCATCCCGCTTTTCTGGCCTGTTCGTGAATTGTGCATCGGAGTCAGGAAGCTTGAGTATGAGCTCTACTTGTTCCGATTGGCTAGACGCGGTCATTTCCTAGATGTGTGTGAAAGGAAGTATTGTGGTGCCTACCTCCGCGTATAAAGCGTGTCACGTCGGCATTTTAAGTGTGTTTCTCTGCTTGATGCACATCTCTTGTAGCGTCTGCCGCTAGCATTTTTATGAGCGTCTCTGTATCACACTCGGGCTTAATAAATAATACCGTGACGAAACGCTCTTCGTTGAATCTTAAATCTTTTGTTAATACAGCCTGGCAAGGCTCGCAGACTGATGATCAACACTCAAAAATACATCCAGCAAATGTTTCTCATGTCTCTTCCTTCGTGCACGGATTACATTTCCTTAAAATTCGTCCAAAAGTGTCACCTTTTCCCACAGTCAGGTTGATGCAGTCATTGCACTTTACTCGGTAACAGTATTGCCCGTGGAAGGTTCAAGGTTCGAGTCCCAGTCCAGCACACAGTTTCGGTCTGCCAGGAAGAATTACAGCAGCACACACTTCGCTGCAGAGTGACCGTTCATTCTGGAAAGAATCCCCTAAGCTGTGCTTAAGCCATTTTTGGGGAATATCTTTTCTTCCAGAAGCGCTACTCCAGCGAAATATGGGCGAGAGCTTCTGTAAAGCTGGAAAGTAGGAGAGAGCACTGTGATGAGTGTTTGCACAGTGTCGTGTTGAGTTTGTGTTGTAACGGATGAAAGGAAAGGTTAATGTGAAACCCGATGCCAGCATATAGCCTATTCCTCTCTCATAGCACTAAGGGGCCCGCCGAGCTTATAGTCCCACCACGACAGACGGATCATCGCCAACAATCTGACATGTTCTCACGTCATGAGACACTGCGGAGGTATTTGGACTTTAATCCAGGACATTGGCGCAAGAAATGGTGATTTTCCATGCCCCTTCTCCCCTTGTCAGCCAAACATTGGCACTGAATGTGTCATCCACCACCAGGTTTCGAAACGAATTACTTTCCACTCTAGCGCCACCACAGAGGTGTGCGTTCACGACCTCGAGTACTTTAGACTGTGGTCAATGACAAAATCCGCTATAGGTGAAAAAAAATATTTATTTCTAAAAAGGAAAGCACTACCCGGTTTCAGTACATACGTCCCATCTTCAGGTGCAATTAAAATGTGAGTCCACTAAGGATACACAACTAACGTTAAAATAGTTTAATTGTGTTAAAACAGTTCATCCCTGGTAAAAAATATGCAAGTGAATATTCTCTTAAATCCTAGGTTTGCCAGAAAGCCTCTAGTAGAGGAGGACAACTGTCCAGGCCTTGCGGTGCGCCACACATGGATAGGCATGAAGACAGATAGGCGGTCTCTGTTAGACCAGTTGTTGGCCGGTACATTAATTTTGACTGTCAGATGGCGTGAGTAGTCCATTCGCTAACGCTGCAGGTACACGGCCGCTGCCACCGGTATTTCAACTATCTATTGCGCTTCGTACTGCCCTGATGGGTGTCAATGCAGTCCTGCGTTCGAAAGAGCACCTGTCTTCATGAGGATCCATGAGTAGCGCGCTCCTAAGCCTGGACCGTTATCCCTCCTGTGTGAGATTCATTCTGGCAGACCCAGGACTGAAGAGGATACTCTATTGCATACTATGTACCAGGGATGCACTATTTTAACCTATTTTAATCTTAATTAAGCATCCTTTGTGGACTCGCGTTTTAATATGACCCTGAAAACGGGATATTTGCCCTGAAACTAGGCAGTGCTTTCCTTTTTAGAAATAAGTAAATTTTACAACTGTAGCGGATCTATCATTGGAAACGAGTAACAGTTTGGATGTCTTGTCAAGGGAAACGCGTGACTTTACATATCATGGTTATAAGCAACCAGCGGCCTTTCGAATTTGATGCGATTTGTTTGATGGAGATTCAAGAGACTAAAGTATAAGATTATTAGTCGGTACGACTTATTATACCGTTAGCTAGTTTTCCAGCCACTGCTGGATCGTCATCAGATGGCGGGTACTACTGGATCATGTGCAGCTAGACGCTAGTTAGGAATGCTGGAGAAAGAAAAATGAGGCTCAAGTTAGCGAAATGTTTACAAAAAGAAAAAATCGTTATGTTCTGGAAAATTTACAGTGCACTGTCTCGTGGGATCCATCAAAAGTTAATTCCAGCAAAGTTCAATTTCGGTCATCTCTCTCTCTCTCTCTCTCTCTCTCTCTCTCTCTCTCACACACACACACACACACACACACACAGTATTTATATGCACTTGGTTTAACTGTACATAAAAATTGAACTTAAGTACAAACAATCAAAACGTTAGATGTCACACTTTGCCACACCGTAATCTTTGCCACGAGGTGCATTAAATTACAGGACAGAATATTTACAACCATAGACAATGGAGGCAAGTGATAATTAAAGCTGCAGGTATGTTCATACGATGACAATATACACGTAATATGGATCAAAAAAGTTGCAGGTAAACAAATTGAGAGACATATTTATTACATAATGCACTCCTTAATTATGAAGTATCTACTGCACTCTATACCAGTGCCTGTAAATGTCACCAGTGGCTAGAAACCTCCCCTGATCTTTATCTAGAGTGCGAACTGTGAACCCCGGTTCTTGAATCCAGCAGCAGAACTGTAATATGGCATGGAGCTCTTGTGCCCTGAAAACTTGCATACACAAGTGGTATGGCTAAAGTAACTGCTCTTGCAGAACTGACCACAAAAGAGCGTGATTTATGCCTCCATCAACTGCAGTTCTTTGCGTACTTCTTTCAGCATCATATCGCTCTCGTCGCAATATACGTGCCTCCACATCCGGTGTGCGAACTGTGTGTGGTCTACCACGAACCCTTGTTCTTCTTCCGAATGATCTCGTACCTGTAACAGTCTGCTGGAACATTCTTTCCCAGATGGAATGTAATTTTCAGGGCGTTGTCCGCCGTACGTGACTCGCGCCTGTTATTTGATACTGTCAGCTAAAGCATAGCAGCATTGCTTCACTGTTTACATTGTTGACGCTCTGCAGATTCACTAATCTTGTTGAGACGTCCACCTCAAAAGGGCCCCTACGGGATAGCTGGTGTAGCAGACTGTTATAACTGGTACATTACCTGGTCAAAACTACGCAGACACCTATTACTGGGCATTAATAAGGGATGTCTGCGCCCATAACTTTTATGGCAGCTTGTACTCCGCTGGGGACAGTTTTGATGGTGCGTCTGAATGTCAGCCGAGGAACAGCACCCCATTCTTCCTCAAGACCTGAAACTATAAAACACAGTGATGTTGGACGCTGGTGTTTGGGGCGAAATCAAAGTTCTAACGCGTCACAAAGGTGTTCCATTGCGTTCATGTCGGGACTCTGGGCAGGCCAGACCATTTCAGAAATCTTATTGGCCACAAAACTAGTTCCTAGGTATTTAGTTGAATTTGCAGCCTTTAGGCCGTAAATATCTAGGAATTACAATTACAAACCACTTAAATAGGAAGGAATACATAGAAAATGTTGTGTGGAAGTGTAACCATAGACTGCGTTTTATTGGCAAGACAATTAGAAAATGTAACAGACCTACTAAGGAGACAGCCTACACCACGCTAGTCCGTCCTCTTTTAGAATACTGCTGCGTGGTTTGGGATCCTTATCAGACAGGATTGACGGAGTTCATCAAAAAAGTTCAAAGAAGGGCAACACGTTTTATATTATCGCGAAATAGGGAAGAGAGTGTCACTGAAATTATACACGATTTTGGATGGACATAATTAAAACAAAGGCATTTTTCGTTACGGAATAACATTTTCATGAAATTCCAATCACCAGCTTTCTCCTGCGAATACGAAAATATTTTGCTATTGCCGACCTGCATAGGGAGAAATGATCACCATGATAAAATAAGGGGAATTAGAGCTCGTTCGGAAAGATATAGATGTTCGTTCTTTCCGCACCCTATACGAGATTGCAATGATAGAGAATTGTGAAGGTGGTTCGATGAACCCTCTGTCAGTCACTAAATGTGATTTGCAGAGTATCCATGTAGATGTAGATGTAGACTGATTTGTCGTGTAACCGAAGTTTAACGGATTCCTTTTAGCACTCATGAGGATGACCTCATACTTTTCATTATTTAGGGTCAACTGCCAATTTTCGCCCCATTCAGATGTCTTAACTAAATCGTTTTGAAATTTATTTTGATCTTCTGATGACTTTACTAGACGATAAACGACAGCATCGTCTGGAAATAAGCCAAGACGGATGCTCAGATTGTCTCCTAAATTGTTTACACAGGTAAGGAACAGCAGATGGTCTAAACACTGACCTAAGGAACGCCAGAAATCACTTCTATCTTCAACTTTCCATCAATTACTACGAACTGTGACCTCTCTGACAGGAAACCAAAAATCCAGTCACATAACTGAGACGATATTCCATAAGCACGCAATTTTACTAAAAGCCGTTTGTGTGGTACTGTGTCAAAAGCCTTCCGGAAATCCAGAAATACGGAATGGATCTGAAATCCCTTGTCAATAGCACTCAACACTTCATGTGAATAAAGAGCTGGTTGTGCTTCACAGGAACGATGTTTTCTAAACTCATGTTGACTGTTTGTCAATAGACAGTTTTCTTCGAGGTAATTCATAATGTTTGAACACAATATATGTTCCAAAATCCTGTTGCATATCGACGTTAACAATATGGGCCTGTAATTTAGTGGATTACTCCTACTACCTTTCTTGAATATTGGAGTGACCAGTGCAACTTTCTAGTCTTTGGGTACGGATCTTTCGTCGAGCGTACGGTTGTGTATGATTGTTAAGTATGGAGCTAATGCATCAGCATACTCTGAAAGGAACCTATTTGGTATGCAGTCTGGACCAAAAGACTTGCTTTCATTAAGTGATTTTTATTTATTTATTTAGCGTATGGCTATACATGCAACATTAACACATCAAGTGTTAGACATTAAAATCTTATAACAATCATAAATATAATTTATGTTTATATTGGTCAGTTAAAAGGTTATATCGAGGTTTGAGATCCATTCTAGCGCCGATGGGGATGCCTCCAGGAAGTCGGACCAGTTCCCTGCATATGCTCGCAAGGAGCATTCACCATGGATGTGTTGGATCGTCTGTCTAGGGGCGCCGCAGTCGCATTCTGGTGACATCGCTCTTCCCCATTTGTGTAGTGAATCCGCACACCTGCCATGTCCAGTACGTATTCGATTTAAGGCGGACCATGTTTTCCGTGTTAGTTCCATTCCAGAGATGTTGCAGTTATAGCTCTCAAACCACGTCTGTAGTTGGTCATTTGTCTTTTGGTTCCAGTCTAGTCTCCATTGTTTCATGTGGTCATAGTTATTATTTTGAAGCTGCTCAGCTGTGCGTTTGGGTGGCTTTCTTGATTTCAATCGAGTGTGTCGCAGTTGTGAGAATTCTTCTTTAATTGGTAGTCCAGGTTTTGTCTCAATCTTTCTGAATTCGTGCAGTAGGGCCGCTTTTCTACGCAGGACCGGGGGCAGGATATTACATAGCACCGGTAACCAGTACGTGGGCATTGATTTAACAGTTCGAGAAATCAACCTCATTGTGTTATTTAATTGCCTGTCAATACGTTTGGTGTGACAGCTATTAATCCAGACTGGAGCGCAGTACTCAGCCACAGAGAACACTAAGGCGATAGATGAGGTGCGTAATGTTTTTGCGTTAGCTCCCCAAGTAGTACCGCTAAGTTTTTGGATGATGTTACTCCGTGTTCCAATTTTTGCAGTGGTGTTCTCCAGATGTTTTCGGTAAGAAAGAGTGCGATCCAATGTTATACCTAAGTACTTTGGAAACTTATTATGTTTGAGATTGGTGTTTCCGAGTTTTATTTTAATAATTTCATTTGCCATTTTGTTATTAAGATGGAATGTAGATACTTCAGCTTTGTTAGGGTTTGGCTTGAGTCTCCATTTCTTGAAATAATTGTATAGTATTTCAACGTCATTATTAAGGACTTCCTCTGTATTGAAGAGATTGTCTCTGGTAGCCAGTGCTATGTCATCCGCATAGCAAAATTTTCTTGACTTTGTATTTGGGAGATCTGCTATATAGAGGTTAAACAGAAGAGGGGCCAATACGGAGCCTTGCGGAAGCCCGTTGTTAATAAGTTTTGTTTTGCTTGTCTTTCCGTTTAGGGTGACCTGGAAGGTTCTGTTACTCAGCATATTATGTATTAAGGATGTTAGAATCTGGCGAGGAATCACTCTTAAGAGTTTGTAAATTATTCCATCTCTCCAAACAGTATCATATGCAGATGCTAAGTCTAGAAATACAGCACTTGTTTTCAATTTCTGTTGAAAGCCAGCCTCTATGTAGGATGTTAATGCCAGAACTTGGTCACAGCAACTACGGCCAGGTCTGAAGCCTGCCTGTTCTATAGGTAAGTTCTCCATAACAATGCCGCTAATTCGATTATGGACAAGTCGTTCGAGAAGTTTGTATGTACAGCTAAGAAGTGCTATTGGTCTGTAGCTTAGCGGTTGGTCTGCTGGTTTCCCTGGTTTCAGCAAAGCTATTATTCTTGCCTTTTTGAATTCTCTAGGGAGATGGTTTGTAGTCAAAATGTTCGAAAAGAAATTTGCCAGCCATTTGACTACGTTCTTTCCAGCGTAGGTTAGAAATTCTGGATGTATGTTGTCAAAACCTGGGGCTTTGCCCGGTTTCGTATCCTTGAGGGTAGTAATGACATCATCCTCAGAGAATGGTCTGGAAAGCTCTGATATATTTGGAGTATTCTTTTTTAGTGTTCTGAGTTCGCGCTTAATCATCCTGGTATGTGGTTTGTCTCTCGGAGCTCTTGACATTTCGACAATGTTATTTGCAATTTTCTCTGGTGTTATGGTTGGATTTTTCTGGGCTGGTCTTGTCGTACCTCCGAGTTTACGTAACAAACTCCATGCCTTCCTACTTGATTGAGTGAAATTCATTCTTTCAGTTGCTTCAGTCCATCGTTGTCTTCTTGCAGAATCTAGATTGTGGAGGAGGTCATCAGCTATTTCTTGGTCACCACTACTAGTAAAATCCTCATATAGCTGATGGCATTTTGCATCCCATCCTGGGATTTATTCTTTTCGAAACCCCCTAGGGATGTGTTTTTTAGCTGTGGTAATTATAGCTTTCCTGAAACGATCGTAGCATTTAGGTAGAGACGGTATAAACCGGATGCATTTATCAAGGTCCGCTGAATACTTCTCCCAGTCAGCGTTTTGGAAATTCCATCTAGGTCGAGGGAAGGCCCGTATCAGGGGTATAGTGACACCGGTGTCTAAAATAACAGGCCTATGCTGGCTGTGTGGGAAATCTGTGGCAACCCTTCTATGTATAGGCACTGGTTTTCCCTCGTTATCGGTAGTTACAAAGCAGAGGTCCGGATTGTAGTCCCTGCGCCAGGCGGCCGAGTGAAATGTGCCCCTCTCCTTGGCATCGAATATAAGACGTGGATTGTTCTCGTCGGCCCATTCCACCAGCGCTTCTCCATGTTCATTATTTTGGGTGTATCGCCACATTTCATGATGGCTATTAAAATCACCGGAATATATCGTTGGGCGTTCATGTACGGGTAGTACAATACTTGGCCAGATTTGGTTTGGTGGTTTGTAGACATTTATAAGTCTTATGTTGTCTACTTTTATATCAACAACATTGATGTTGTTTTCTGTGCTTGTGGACAGCAGGTGTGCATGTTCAATATCGGATCGGGCATATGTGGCGGTGCCATAGGCGTGATGATATGTTGCGCCTATTTGTTGGAAGCCTTGAATACGTCCTCTTCTTTGTAAGTCTTCCTGCGAGTCGGTATGTGTTTCCTGAAGGAGTACCACATCGATGCTATTGTCCAATAGAAACTTTGAAAGATATTCAGATTTGGATCGACTAATTCCCTCAATATTTAGCTGGCAGATCCGGACTGATGGTCCCAATCTTCTAGTCGGATGGTTCCCAAAGGAATCGTTCGTTTGGTCACTTCGTTGCATGTTTGAATTACCAGGAGATCCCAAAGGATAGTCTGGTAGCCAAGTTTGTAGACTATTTAGCCGCGATATAATCACGTTGCCCGGGGTGCACCACGTGGAGGCTAGTCTACTACGCACCCTGATTTAAGATGCTTTACTAGTCCGAGGATATTTACTTCTACGTTACTCATGTTGACAGTTGTTCTCGAATCTCGATTCGAATTCTGGAATATTTACTTCATCTTCCTTTGTGAAGGCATTTCGGGAGACTTTGTTTAGTAACTCTACTTTGGCAGCACCGTCTTCGACAGTATGTCTATTGCTATCGCGCAGAGAAGGCATTAATTGTTTGTTGCCGCTAACATACAGGGTGATCAAAAAGTCAGTATAAATTTAAAAACTTAATAAACCACGGAATAATGTAGATAGAGAGGTAAAAATTGACACACACGCTTGGAAAGACATGGGGTACTATTAGAACAAAATAAAAACAAAGTTTCGCTAGACGCGTGAAAGATCTCTTGCGCGCGTCGTTTGGTCATGATCGTGTGATCAGCCGCCACTTTCGTCATGCTTGGCCTCCCAGGTCTCCAGACCTCAGTCTGTGCGATTATTGGCTTTGGGGTTACCTGAAGTCGCAAGTGTATCGTGATCGACCGCCATCTCTAGGGATGCTGAAAGACAACATCCGACGCCAATGCCTCACCATAACTCCGGACATGTACTACAGTGCTGTTCACAACATTATTCCTCGACTACAGCTATTGTTGAGGAATGATGGTGGACATATTGAGCATTTCCTGTAAAGAACATCATCTTTGCTTTGTCTTACTTTGTTATGCTAATTATTGCTATTCTGATCAGATGAAGCGCCATCTGTCGGACATTTTTTGAAATTTTGTATTTTTTTGGCTCTAATAAAACCCCTTGTCATTCCAAGCATGTGTGTCAATTTGTACCTCTCTATCTACATTATTCCATGATTTATTCAGTTTTCAAATTTATACTGTCTTTTTGATCACCCGGTACTTCACATACGACCAGAATCTCCTTGGATTTTCTGTCAGGTTTCGAGGCAAAGCTTCGTTGTGGAAACTGTTATTAGCATCTCGCATTGAAGCCCGGGCTAAATTTCGAGCTTCTGTAAAAGTTCGCCAATCTTGGAGATTTTGCGTGTGTTTAAATTTTGCATGTTTGTTTCGTTGCTTCTGCAACAGTGTTCACAGTGTGCTTGTACATTTGAAAGCTTTCAAGGATGTCTAGTTTTTTGCCTTTAGGTTGGATCTGTAGGATGCTGATGCTTGCGTTGTTAACATAGTGCTTTGTTTCATACAAATGACTGGCTATTGCTCCTGTGAGTTGTTTTTTGTCCTTTAGTGCTGTCATATGTTCTTTGAATCTAATCTCAAATGATCTACCTGTCTGGAATATAAAGAAGTAGCCACAGCACTCAGACGTCGTGTGAGTAAAGAGCTAGTTGTGTTTCACAAGAACGATGTTTTCCAAACCGTGCTGAGTGTTCTCTTCGAGGTAATTCGTAATGTTCGAGCACCATTTATGATGTCTCCACGGTTGAGAATAACGGACGGGTGAAGCTTGCGCAATGAAAGGGTGTTGCTAATAATCTTATCTACCGCGGTGGGCTTGCGATTCCGCAACATCTGGTTCTACGTTAGTCTCTTCCGAGAATGACAATATTGGGAGTTTGCCAGACCTGTGCGCGAGGGTAGGTAGCGATCTGTGTACAGTGCAGTGGAGGGAGCGATGAGGCGGCTCTTTGAACGACGTTTGCTTTACCGCGGGCTCGCCAGGTCCACATAGCACTCGCGTCGCACAGCGCACGGACCGCCGGTTGCCAAATTTCCACGCCGCTGCAACAGCGGGCGACCTGATTTTTGCGAGCTGCGCCGCTATTCACCCGTGTGACGGCCGTGGGCGGCTGCGGCAGCGGCTGCTGTGCCGCGCGCAATTTGCAGCCAGAGGAAGCGAACGGGGCCGCGCGCCTCGTCTGGGCGCGGTGAATGGACGTAGCAGGCACCTCGCCCCCGCCACCGCCCCCGCCAGCCACTCTGCGCCAGCCGATACACTCCGCAGCGCCACGCGCCGGGCCGGTAAACGCCTGCGCGCCGTGCCATTCTGCGCGCGTAATGGCACCGCCAAGCGAGCGACCGCTTCCAGACAGAAAGAATGGAAACTGCCGAGTGGTGCGAGCGCTCTGCTTCAGGCCACAAGTCCTCTGACATTTACCGAGAGAGAATGCTCAAAAGTCATGGGAGCGCACTAGATCTGATCACAGAGCGGAAAAATGTCTATACAGGGTGGTACATTGATCGTGATCGGGCCAAATATCTCGCGAATAAGCGTCAAACAAAAAGAACTACAAAGAACGAAACTTGTCGGAAGTTCCATGCGGCTTTTCGCGGATGATGCTGTAGTATACAGAGAAGTTGCAACATTAGAAAATTGTAGCGAAATGCAGGAAGATTTGCAGCGGATAGGCACTTGGTGCAGGGAGTGGCAACTGACCCTTAACATAGACAAATGTAATGTATTGCGAGTACATAGAAAGAAGTATCCTTTATTGTCTGATTATATGATAGCGGAACAAACACTGGTAGCAGTTACTTCTGTAAAATATCTGGGAGTATGCGTGCGGAACGATTTGAAGTGGAATGACCATATAAAATTAATTGTTGATAAGGCGGGTACCAGGATGAGATTCGTTGGGAGAGTCCTTAGAAAATATAGTCCATCAACAAAGGAGGTGGCTTACAAAACACTCGTTCGACCTATACTTGAGTATTGCTCATCAGTGTGGGATCCATACCAGATCGGGCTGAGGCAGCAGATAGAGAAGTTCTAATGAAGAGCGGCGCGTTTCGTCACAGGGTTATTTGGTAACCGTGATAGCGTTACGGAGATGTTTAGCAAACTCAAGTGGCAGACTCTTCAACAGAGGTATCGAATATATTGCTTCCCCCTACTTATACCTCCCGAGGAGATCACGAATGTAAAGTTAGAGAGATTCCAGCGCGCACAGAGGCTTTCCGGCAGTCGTTCTTCCCGCGAACCATACGCGACTGGAACAGAAAAGGGAGGTAATGACAGTGGCACGTAAAGTGCCCTCCGCCACACACCGTTGGGTGGCTTGCGGAGTATAAATGTAGATGTATATGTAGAAGGGGGGAAACCAGATGGCGCTACGGTTGGCCCGATAGATAGCGCTGCCATAGGTCAAACGGATATCAGCTGCATTGTTTTCAACAGAAACCCCCATTTTTATTACATATTCGTGTAGTACGTAAAGAAATATGAATGTTTTACTTGGACCACTTTTGCGCTTTGTGATAGATGGCGCTGTAATAGTCACAAACATATGGCTCAGAATTTTAGACGAACAGTTGGTAACAGGTAGATTTTTCAAATTAAAATACACAACGTAGGTACGTCTGAACATTTTATTTCGGTTGTTCCAATGTGATACATGTACCTTTGTGAACTTATCATTTCTGAGAACGTTGCTGTTTCACCGTGATTACCTGTAAATACCAAATTAACGCAATAAATGCTCAAAATGATGTCCGTCAACCTCCATGCATTACGCAATACGTGTAACGACATCCCTCTCAACAGCAAGTAGTTCGCCTTCCGTAATGTTCGCACATGCATTGACAATACGCTGACGCATGTTGTCAAGCGTTGTTGGTGGATCACGATAGCAAATATCCTTCAGATTTCCCCACAGAAAGAAATCCGAGGACGTCAGATCCGGAGAACGTGCGGGCCATGGTATGGTGCTTAGACGACCAATCCACCTGTCATGAAATATGCTATTCAATACCGCTTCAACCGCACGCGAGCTATGTGCCGGACATCCATCATGCTGGAAGTACATCGCCATTCTGTCATGCAGTGAAACATCTTTTAGTAACATCGGTAGAAAATTACGTAGGAAATCAGCATACATTGCACCATTTAGATTGCCATCGATAAAATGGGGGCCAGTTATCCTTCCTCCCATAATTCCGCACCATACATTAACCCGCCAGGGTCGCTGATGTTCCACTTGTCGCAGCCATCGTGGATTTTCCGTTGCCCAATAGTGCATATTATGCCGGTCTATGTTACCGCTGTTGGTGAATGACACTTCATCGCTAAATAGAACCCGTGCTAAAAATCTGTCATCGTCCCGTAATTTCTCTTGCGCCCAGTGGCAGAACTGTACACGACGTTCAAAGTCGTCGCCATGCAATTCCTGCTGCATAGAAATATGGTACGGGTGCAATCGATGTTAATGTAGCATTGTCATCAACGACGTTTTTGAGATTCTCGATTCTCGCGCAGTTTGTCTCCTACTGAAGTGCGGATTAGCCGCGACAGCAGCTAAAACACCTACTTGGGCATTATCATTTGTTGCAGGTCGTGGTTGACGTTTCACATGTGGCTGAACAGTTCCTGTTTTCTTAAATAACGTAACTATCCGGCGACGAACGGTCCGGACACTTGGATGATGTCGTCCAGGATACCGAGCAGCATACATAGCACACGCCCGTTGGGCATTTTGATCACAATAGCCATACCTCAACACTATGCCGACCTTTAACGCAGCCGGCCGGTGTGGCCGAGCGGTTCTAGGCGCTACAGTCTGGAACCGCGCGACCGCTACCGTCGCAGGTTCGAATCCTGCCTCGGGCATGGATGTGTGTGATGTCCTTGGTTTAGTTAGGTTTAAGTAGTTCTAAGTTCTAGGGGACTGATGACCTCACAAGTTAAGTCCCATAGTGCTCAGAGCCATTTGAACCTTTAACGCAATTGGTAAACGGTCCATTTTAACGCGGGTAGTGTATCACGAAGCAAATACCGGCCGCACTGGCGGAATGTTACGTGATACCACGTACTTATACGTTTGTGACTATTACAGCGCCATCTATCACAAAGCGCAAAAAGTGCTCCAACTAAAACATTCATATATCTTTACGTACTGCACGAATATGTAATAAAATGGGGGCTCCTATTAAAAAAAAAAAAAAAAAAAAAAACTCAGTTGATATCCGTTTGACCTATGGCAGCGCCATCTAGCGGGCCAACCATAGCGCCATCTGGTTCCACCTTCAAGCTAGACGAGTTTCGTTCTTTGTTATTTTTTCCGTTTGATGCTTATTTCGTGAGATATTTGGCCCGGTCACTATCAGTGGACCACCCTGTATAAGGTGAGCATTCAGGTGCACGGAACAATTTTTTTATCGCCAAGATACGTCGCCTCTAATATGATACCCTCGTGCTTCCGTTTTGGTATGACAGTACAGGCCAATGTCCATCACTTTACTTCTCCCTACGCCAGCTACTAACAACGTGGCCCAACCTCGAATTAATCGTTACAATTTTGAACATGACTATTGTTCAGCAACCGTATTCTAGTTTGAGCACTGGAGTAAATAGCCAACCGTTTGCACATAAACGGTAGGTACATCTACCTAGGTTTCGACACCTACTATGGGTGTTGTGTTGGGTTGATTTGGCGGAGGAGACCAAACAGCGAGATCATCGGTGTCACCGGATTAGGGAATGCCGGCCGCGGTGGCCGTGCGGTTCTAGGCGCTGCAGTCCGGAACCGCGGGACTGCTACGGTCGCAGGTTCGAATCCTGCCTCGGGTATGGATGTGTGTGATTACCTTAGGTTAGTTAGGTTTAAGTAGTTCTAAGTTCTAGGGGACTGATGACCTAAGATGTTAAGTCCCATAGTGCTCAGAGCCATTTGAACCATTTGATTAGGGAAAGATGGAGAAGGAAGTCGGCCATGCCCTTTCAAAGGAACCATCCCGGCATTTGCCTGGAACGATTTAGGGATATCACGGAATACGTAAATCAGGACGGCCGGACGCGGGATTGAACCGTCGTCCTCACGAATGCGAGTCCAGTGTGCTAGCCACTGCGCCACCTCACTCGGTACTAAGGGTGATTTCCCCAAATCGTTTCAGGCAGATGCCGGGATGGTTCCAGTGAAAGGGCACGGCCGATTTTCTTCCCAATCCTTCCCTAACCCGATCTTGCGCTCCGTCTCTAATGACCTCGTTGTCGACGGGACGTTACACACTAACCACCACCACCACTACTAAGGGTGACTTCGTCAGAACGAAACGTTGTTAAATCGTAAAATTACATTGCTAAAAAGCAATAGCTGCTCCAAATTCCGACTATTGCTTTTTAGCAATGTAATTTTACAATTTAACAACATTTCATTGTGACGAATACACCCCTAGTAGGAGTCAAAACCTATGTAAATGTACCTACCGTTTATGTGCAGCCGGTTGGCTATTTAATCCTATGTTGAAACTAATTATTGTTTCTTTCTGTGTTTATTTATGATTAGACGTGAACTGAGTTTCTAATACAAAATCGTTGATACGAGTGACGCTCTCTGGCATTTATACGTAATTAGGTTAGCAGCAAAACAGAGCACAACCCAATTATCCATTTCCGGTAACCACTTAAACACTGTGTCACTAATCATAATTATTCCGTTCCACATTGACACAAGGATTAACTGTCCAGTGCGATTTACTGTCATGGACTCCGCCATACTGACCTGATTCCACCGAAACCAGCACTCTTCCGTAACAAAGCTTAACATCGTCGACCCGCAATTCATCATTGTTATCCAGAGATAATTTTAATTCGTAGCTTCATCTCTCAGAAGTGATGTATGATGAGAATCAAATAGATCTATTATCACTGTTCGCTAGCCACGTGAATAATATTAATATTCCCCTAGAAGCCTTACGTGTGGAAATACTGCAGTATCACTCATTACCAGAAAAAAATAAAAAACAGGAAAATAAAAATCATGCTACAAATTTAAGATTTCCTAAAGTTACACTGTAAAATAGATTTAGAAGAAGACCAGAAAAGAAGAAGAAAAAAGGGAAAAGTGTAAAAAGAAACTTAACTTGAACAGCACATCCTTGTAATTTATTTGGCGTTACATTCATCCTTCCTTGCACGATGCGATTTTAAATTTTTCGCATGATGTCTTCCATAGCACTCCTCACCACTCAGTATTTACAATTTGACCGAATTTAGGTGCGTGATAGTCTGTATGATCTGGAAAGGCCGTTTGTCATTTCCACACACGAGATGTTAATTCACTTCCAAATTCTTCCATATGATACAGTCTTGCTCTCATTATTTATCTAGAGGTTTTACTAGCTTCTTTTTGTTTATATCTTTAGCATCTTCCAAGTTATTCGTGATGCGTAATGATTCGCCACAGTTGTCAAACGCTGTGGAAACAAACTGCCACAAATGTTCTCTGGTACGTATTGAGCTAAACCAGGCCTACTATTAAAACGTCATATTTAAATCGAACACCCAGACATGAATTTTTGCAAAAGTCTCGCATCTCTGTTATAGTTGTCAAGTGAAATCAGTTTTTCTTTTAATACTTCACTGTTTTTGATGTGACCAATACCACCGGTGAAATGCCGCTGCAAGCTCAGAAAATTTGTGCACTGATTATCTACACGGTTGGCTCAAGTGCGTAATTCGAAAGTCGTCCTAGGAAGGCCACAGTCAATTTTTTCATTTTACGACTGTACACGAGTGAAAGCAACTCTGAATAGTTTCAAAATATACAGGACGGAGGTGCTTATCAGGATCAGATTCTTTGTATTGACTATTCAGGTTCAAATGGCTCTGAGCACTATGGGAGTTAACGTCTGAGGTCACCAGTACCCTAGAACTTAGAACTGCGGTCGCGCGGTTCCAGAGTGAAGCGCCTAGAACCTCTCGGCCACAAAAGCCGGCTTTAATATTATAATCAACAACAATGTCTGTACACGCCAACGGCATTGCAGCAGTGGTAACACCGGTTCGATTCAGATCACCAAAGTTAAGGGCTGTCGGGCCCAGCTAGAAAAGTGGGTCACGGTCCGCTGTTGGCAAGCGGGGTGAACTCAGCTCCTTTGCGGCCAAATGAGGAGTTACCTGGTTGAGGACCGGGCACGAAAACTGACAACCGCCGGAAGAGTGGTGTGCTGATCACATGTCCCTCCGCACCCACATCCAGTGACGACTAAGGTCTGAGGAAGACACAGCGGCCGGTCGGTACCGGTGGGTATTAAAGGCCTATTCGTATGGTGTTTTTGTTTTCTGTGTTTGAACGCAAATTCATATCACAATCTATCCGAATGCGTGCACTGGCATCTCCAAGAATAAAAATTTTATGTGTTTGTAGAATAAGAAAATACGTCACATTAACAGCTTCGCCCAATTCAGTGACATCGGTATCAACCTAAGCACAGTTCTCTTGAACGCCAGGCAGTAACGTCACTGCAAGCTTCACGTGTGGTGTGAGTGTAAGTAAGATTCCCTTTAATCTGATTCGTTTCAACTGCGAGCTTGTGAATATGCCGTTTTTGCATACTCATTGTTTTCACGTCAGTTTCATTTATGTGCATTTATTGGAACTGGATCTTAATCTGAAACGCGAAGGCGTAATCGAACACATCAATCAATCTGGTGGAACAAGAAACATGGTTCATCCGATCAGGTGACACTTTTACACTGGTACACGGTCCAATGCCGATGATACCTTGCTCATTGCAATCTAACTGACGATGTCACTGGGTCAAAATGCGTATTATATGCTGCGGAGCCTCGTGTGCTGAGTGGTGTGCTCTGAAACACTTGTGCCCGTACTAACACTGTATTCTGTCATTAGATGTGGTATGGGTTGCCGTGTATCCTACTTTACAGTGCGGGCGGTTCTGACCTCCACATTTTGCACGGGGCTTGGACGTGCAGCGCCTTGTTGCCTACTCGTGCTTTCATCGTCAAAATGTTCAAATGCGTGTGAATTCTTAAGGGTCCAAACTGCTGAGGTAATCGGTCCCTAGGCTTACACACAACTTAAACTAACTTATGCAAAGAACAACATATACATCCATGCCCGAGGGAGGACTGAAACCTCCAGCGGGAGGGGCCGCGCAATCCGAGACATGGCGCCTCGACCCGCGCGGCCAATCCGCGCGGCGCTTTCATCGTCCTTTAACCACTTACCATAGACGCTCACGACAGCAGCTCGGGAACAGCCGACCAGCTACGTCGCTTCCCAGACGTATGTTGCCAGGTATAGGGCCGTAGCAGCCTCCACTTTGTTGAAGTCTCTTGCGCCAGTGAATTTCGCTGTTTACAACTCGTATCGTCGCTTGAATTATTTACCACTCTATAATGGATTATACTGTAAATGATGAAAGTATGTGAATGCAGCTTGCCGCTAACTTGGTGTAATGTCTCTCACACTTAAACCTGTACAGTAAAGTAAGGGCCTCCTGTTTTATCTTTAGGCTGATCCGTGATAAGACAGGCAAACAATTATACTAATGGAGGATTCTGCGTATTTTCTCTAATTTCATTCGCTCTCTCTCTCTCTCTCTCTGTCCTTTATACAGTTTTAAATATAATATTTCATTACGTGAACTCAGCCCAGTAGAATCTCTGGTGGAGCCCTTCGTCTTAATATTCAGCGGCTGGCTTGCTGTAAAAGATCTTTATATCTATTATTATTGTTAAGCGCTGCATTCAGTTGGGAAAATCGATCGTTTGAACAATTCGTTCATTTTACGACAGATTTAGAATTTCAGATGTGTCCGAAGCCTTTTTGGACGATTTTATAAAGACTTGTCGATTGCAGGCTCTCTTCGTCACAGCTGAAACTTCCCCACTAATTACAGGGCCAAGACAATCATCAATGATTCAGACAAAGAACTCATTCGTTATTCACTCTAGAATAAAAGGGTCACAAACCTTATTTTTGAGGAAAATTGTATATTCAATCCATCTCCATTACATGTTCCGTTTTCTGTTGATTCCAAGTCTTACTTAATTTGCGTTTACAGTTTTTCTCTCTCTTCAAATAACCCGCTAGTGGCACAAACGTTAATAGCTCGCTTTAGCGAGAAGAAGAGCAAATATGTCTCTTTTAGCAACCCGACCATCTTCCAACAGATACTTCCGAAGCTGTCCTAGTTATCCGTCCCTAACAACCATGGAGAATACATATATGTATCTCTGTTCTTCCAAAGAATAAACGTACTAGAAAAATACCTTGGCGTCGACGAGCTGTCGGCGCATATATTACTAGAAAATCCGATCAGATACTTTCCAAAAGTGAATAAATGTGGATGATTTGATTGATAATTATTAATTATTGCGTGGTAGAGGGTAATTTTCCGTGGGGAGATTACAACTCGTTTCTGGCTCTGAGCACTATGGGACTCAACTGCTGTGGTCATCAGTCCCCTAGAACTTAGAACTACTTAAACCTAACTAACCTAAGGACAACACACACATCCATGCCCGAGGCAGGATTCGAACCTGCGACCGTAGCAGTCGCACGGTTCCGGACTGCGCGCCTAGAACCGCGAGACCACCGCGGCCGGCACTCGTTTCTGCTCCGCTTATCCATTGAGGTGACAAAAGTCACGGCATACCTCCTGAAATCGTGGCGGACCTCCTTCTGTCCGGCATAGTGCAACAGGTCGACGTGGCATGGACCCAACAAGTCGTTGAAATCCACTGCAAAAATATTGACCCACGCTGTCTCTACACGCCCACAACTTCAAAAATGGTTCAAATGGCTCTAAGCACCATGGGGCTTAGCAGTAGCTCGGTTCCGGACTGAAGCGCCTAGAACAGATCGGCCACAGCGGCCGGCCCGTCCAAAACTACGACAGTCTTGCCGGTGTAGGATATTGTGCACGAACTGACCTCTCCATTATGTCCCATAAATGTTAGATAGGTTTCGTGTCGGATGATCTTGGTGGCTACGTCATACGCTCGAAACTTCCAGAATGTTTTTAAAACTACTTGCGAATAATTGTAGGCCGGTGACATGGCGCATTGTCATCCATAAAAATTCCATCGTTTCTTGGGAACGTGAGGTTCAAATGGCTCTGAGCACTATGGGACTTAACATCTGAGGTCATCAGTCCCGTAGAACTTAAACCTAACTAACCTAAGGACACCACACACATCCACACCCGAGGCAGGATTCGAACCTGCGACCGTAGCGGTAGCGCGGTTCCAGACTGAAGCGCCTAGAACCGCTCGGCCACACAGGCCGCCTGAACATGAGGTCCATGGATGCCTGCACATGGTCTCTTAGTAGCTGAGCCATATGAACATTTTAGGACATCAAAACCAGACTAGCACTGTCAAAAAGAGCATTCCTGGCCAAGAGAAGTCTACTACGATCAAACATAGGCCTTAATTTTTCCAGTCAATGTTCGAGTCAGTTGAACCAGAGGACCCAGTCCATTCCATGTAAACACAGCGTACAACATTGTTGAGCCTCCGTCAGCTTGCACAGTGCTTTATTGACGCGTCCATGACTTCGTGGGCTCTCCGCCAAACTCGAAACCTACGATCAGGTATCACTAACTGAAATTGGAACTCATCTGACCAGGCCACGGTATACAGTCTTCTACGTTTCAAGGGATATGTTCACGGTCACATGAGAGGGGCTGCTGGCAATATCGTGCTGGTAGCAAAGGCACATGCGTCGGTTGTCTGCGGCCACAGCCCGTTAACACCAAATTTCGCTACGCTGTCCTAACGGATACGTTCGACATACGCCCCACATTGATTCCTGCGGTTGTTTAACGCAGTGGTGCTTGTCAGTTAGCACTGACAACTCTACGCAAACGCCGCTGCTTTCGGTCGTTAAGTGAAGTGCGTGGTAAGAGGTAATGCGTGAAATTTGTTATTCTCGGCGCAGTCTTGAGGGACATACCGAAATGGAATGTCACTCATGTCTAGCTCCAACACGATTCCGCTTCATAGTCGTTTAATTAGCGTCGTGCGACCATAATCATGTTGGAGGCCTTTTCACATGGATCACCAGAGTACAAACGACAGCTTCGCCTGTGCACTACCCTTTTGTTACCTTGTGTACGCGTTACTGCCGTCATCTGTGTATGTGCATATCGCTATCCCATGACTTTTGTCATCTCATTGTATACTTTCTTTACAATGTCACGTACTCGCAGCTGCAGCTTGCGTCATGCAACCTCGAGGTGGGCACTGGTCTTGATGTTTTGGCTCCTCACCGTACAGACATTGGACGAACTGACTGGCAGCGCCCTGCGGGATTTATCTAGCGATTGTCTGGTAACTATATGACCATAGAGCCACGCAAAACAACTCTACGACATTTACTCTTTGTTTCAGTGTACTGATGACCTCAAATGTTAAGTCCCATAGTGCTCAGAGCCATATGAACATTTTAGGACATCAAAACCAGACTAGCACTGTCAAAAAGAGCATTCCTGGCCAAGAGAAGTCTACTACGATCAAACATAGGCCTTAATTTTAGGAAGAAGATGAAATGAAATGATCGTATGGCATTTATAGGCCGGGATATCCCCTTCGGGTTTCGACCGCGGTGTTGCAAGTCTTTCTAGTTGACGCCACTCCGGCGACTTGCGTGTCAATGATGATGATGGACACACAACACCAAGTCCCATGCCGGGAATCGAACCCGGGCCCCCTTGCGTGGTAGGCGGTAACGCTACCGCTGTGCTACAGAGGCGGAAGAAATTTGTTAGAACGTCGTTTGGAGCCAGAATTGTATGGTAGTGAAACATAGACTATGGGAAAACCGCAACAGAAGAGAATCGATGCATTTGAGATGCGGCGCTACGGACGAATGTTGAAAATTAGATGCACTGACAAGGTAAAGAATGAGGAAGTTCTGTGCAGAATCGGAGAGGAAAGGAATATGTGGAAAACACTGACAGGGAGAAGGGGCAGGTTGATAGAACATCTGTTAAGACATGAGGGAATGACTTCCATGGTACTAGAGGGAGCTGCAGAGGGCAAAAAGTGTAGAGGAAGACATAGGCTGGAATACATATAGCAAATAATTGAGGACTTAGGTTGCAAGTGCTACTCTGAGATAAAGAGGTTGACACGGAACAGGAATCCGTGGTGGGCTGCGTGAAACCAGTAAAAAAAAAAAAAGAGCTATATATCACTACTCAGCGTTCTCACATATGAAAGCGTCTTCGAGGAATGTTTGAACGGAACAGTAAAAAAATCATATGCGGAAGCAGTTCAATCTTCATGGGTCATATAAATTGATTGATATCTACGGTACAACCACACCATATATTAAATAACAAACATGAAACTGATTGGCATTCGTAATAATAAACTTCTAAATACAATATACAGTTACATTAAAGTGGTAGATCCGTGCAAAAAGCCGGCCGAAGTGGCCACGCGGTTCTGGGCGCTGCAGTTTGGAACCGCGAGACCGCTACGGTCACAGGTTCGAATCCTGCCTCTGGCATGGATGTGTGTGATGTCCTTAGGTTAGTTAGGTTTAACTAGTTCTAAGTTCTAGGGGACTAATGACCTCAAAAATTGAGTCCCATAGTGCTCAGGGCCATTTGAACCATTTGAACCGTGCAAAAAGGAATTTGATGTTGGTGATTTCGTCGTATCTCCAAATTCAAGACTGTTTCGAGATATCGTACTCACCAAATTAGACAGAGATATTTACAGTTACTAAATTGCAACAAACAAACCCATGGACCTTTATCCTCAAAGACTGTTTCTACACAGAAGAAATACGGAAATCGAGTGAACCAGACGTGCTTCTCGTAGAACGTGTCATTAGACCTATAGGAAATAGATTACATGGGTGATGGCTCAGATTTCCTTTGTCACATGGTAGTTTGATAGACACTAAAGACTTAATACGTAACAAGGCTAAATCACCAAGCTGCACAGCTGTTTAGCATGAGTGCTAGGATCCACATCGTGTACAAGGGTAGTAATTTTGTTAACAAACATCCTGGGAACTTCGCAACCCCACACGCAATTATTACGGACCAGAGAAAAAGCTACCGGAACGTGTAGTAAGAGATGGTAAAGGTATTAACGAATTGGATGATGCTTGTAAACAGCACAGTACTGCACACACTGCAATTAAACATGTTGCAAAATTTCACTTAGCAGACCGTATTTTAGCTGACAGGGCTAAGAACATATGCTCGAGAAAGGACACCGAATTTGGACATCGAATTGCAGCACCAGGTGTTGGCAAAATAATACGTACACAATTTAAACTGAGTGCAGAGATAAGTTCCCGACGAGTTATGAACGCCGCTCACTGTTCTGGAAACCACGAAGTAGGTGTAACAAAAAGGCTTGCAAATCAGAAACGAAGAAAATAAGAACCTTCAACATCGCAGTGCGTCAGCAATCGTTAGTTAATATATTAAAAAACTAGAAACCCGCCTCGATTGCGTAAAAAGCACCTAGTGTTAACCTAGGTTTCGGCGTAGATAACTACACCTTCTTCAGAACAATAAAACCCACAAGTGCCTAAGAAGACCTTTGTCAATAATTAAAAGAACACAATAGCTATACATTTATAAACGAATAAAAGGGAAACACAAACAGTACATGTGTACAAAGTCTAAATCATTACTTAATGGTGTAACCTCCACCTCACACCGGCCTATGTTCGATGGGCCATGACCCGCCATAAACTGCAGCTGCAAATTGTAGCTACAATTTGCAGCTGCAGTTTATGGCGGTCTAATGACACGTTCTACGAGAAGTTCGTCTGGTTCACTCGATTTCCGTATTTCTTCTGTGTAGAAGCAGTCTTTGAGGATAAAGGTCCATGGGTTTGTTTGTTGCAATTTCGTAACTGTAAATATCTCTGTCTAATTTGGTGAGTGCGATATCTCGAAACAGTCTTGAATTTGGAGATACGGACGAAATCACCAACATCAAATTCCTTTTTGCACGGTTCAAATGGTTCAAATGGCTCTGAGCACTATGGGACTCAACTTCAGAGGTCATTAGTCCCCTAGAACTTAGAACTGCTGCAGCTGCAGCTGCAAATTGTAGCTACAATTTGCATCTACAGTTTATGGCGGGTCATGGCCCATCGAACATAGGCCGGTGTGAGGTGGAGGTGACACCATTAAGTTAAGTAATGATTTAGACTTTGTACACATGTACTGTTTGTGTTTTCCCTTTTATTCGTTTATAAATGTATAGCTATTGTGTTCTTTTAATTATTGACAAAGGTCTTCTTAGGCACTTGTGGGTTTTATTGTTCTGAAGAAGGTGTAGTTATCTACGCCGAAACCTAGGTTAACACTAGGTGCTTTTTACGCAATCGAGGCGGGTTTCTAGTTTTTTAATATAAACAAAGAAAATAGCAAGTTAAAATGGTGAGAATTGTACCATATCTAAAACCTCTGGTAGATTTCTTTCCTTCCTAATGCCTGTGTCAGCTGGTCTGTTGGCGATAGTGTCTTTAGCAGGTGAAGCTAGTGCAACAGCCCAAATAGTGAAAAACTCACAAGAACAGCATCACAAAGCCACAAGATGTAATAAATTGATGAAATCCCTAACCATAGGAAAAGGACTGTAATTAGAACCATACCAACAAAATATTTTCACACTCTGAGTTACTGAATAGGAGAGGATGATTTGTGTGTCAGCGAATTCCTTTTAGTATAACGTGGATAACTTCACACTTTTCATTAATTATAATCATTTTCTATTCACACCAGACACTGACCTAAGGGCAAGCTTCATGCGACGCACCTATAGAGAACGTTTTTGAGACTCAGTTTAATTCTACAAGATTTTTGCTTTTATACAAATCATTTAACAAAATCTCTGACCGTTTTTTCTTCAAAACTATTTTCTGTTTTCAAGCTTCGCTCAGAAATTGTGAAATACACCATATTAAAATATCAGTCGGTAATCTGTTATTATTAAGATTACATAGATCAATAGAAAGCAGAGAAATTTCAATTTACGCTCTGATTTGATACTTTTTGACATTTCATTTACATAGCTAGCAGCAGCTGTTCGTTTCTTCCCTCAAACTATTACTTCAGTTTTTCTTAATAACACCGATTACTGTGAAACTTTTTTTTTCAAAATTAGATCTCTCACGCAGGTCAATTTGATACTTCATTTGCCCATTTCCGTTTGCCTAAGAAAACTCGGACAGATATCATTTTCGTGATTTCTAGGGAGTCTTTTTCCCTCAAACGTTTGACCAATCAGAGGTTTGCCATGCAGACAAGAGCCTCCCTCCATCTTTCATTACAGTAGCTAGTCAGAACTTACGTAGTTTCAGCTGGCACAGTTTCCACGAGTGGTGTATTCAGGTAGCCGCATCTGTCATGTTCGTCTCATCACACCTTGTAACGTGACTACTGTAGCCTTGCCCTCCTCACTTGGAATATGTAGGAGTAAATCAATTGCCCCAATACCCAAATATATTTGCACTTTCCTTCTTTTACCATGTTTGGAACTTACCTTCCTTTTCCTTCTGTTCTGGGCAAGTGACAGGTTTCATTTCCTCCTCGTTTCCTATTTTGTTTCCTTTGAATATGCTTTCATCTTTTAATCGTGTCTCTGTTTTGCTACGGTCGCAGGTTCGAATCCTGCCTCGGGCATGGATGTGTGTGATGTCCTTAGGTTAGTTAGGTTTAAGTAGTTCTGAGTTCTAGGGGACTGATGACCACAGATGTTAAGTCCCATAGTGCTCAGAGCCATTTGAACCATTTTGAACCGTGTCTCTGTTTCCTTTTTCCAGACCACTCCACACCTCTTCTCTTACTGGCCATGTCTTGGAATCCTCTTTATATGACACTTTCCTTCCGAGAAACATCTCATTCTGCTGCTCCTTCTGGTTCTATCTTGTGTATTTCCAAAACTCTTTTTTAACTTCTCTGATACAGTGTACTGTTAATTTATTTTCCCAGACATACTTGAACATAGTTTTATCAGCCTAAAGTCATTTAGCCTGCACAAATGTCCACAAATTATCACTCGTTGTTTCTCTATTATTTTTTATATTTTCTGTATTTAGATATATTTAATCTTTGCTTTTAAATTTACAGGCTTTTTCCTTTCTTGCTGGACCCAAAACTTTTCACGTAATTCTTCTGATGCTTCCGGTTTGCCTAATATATAATTCATTGTAAGGCATTCTCTTGCCTATCGACGTTCTAGCTTCTCTACCATGTTGTAATGTATAATTTATATATTTCTTGAAGTGTGCCTTTTATTTTAAATTTTTTTTGTCATCCCATATTCTGTTTCTATTTTTTGTATGGAAGAGTTTTCTAACCCATTTTTTTAAATTAGGTCTTATAAATACTTCAATATGTGAGCTTTTCCATTTGCCAAATGATTGTTAGGAATTTTGTGCACTTTGACTTTCCGCAGATATTCTTAAATCTGCTTTATTTGTTGTTTGTTCCAAGAGACTGACTTGTAATTCTGCATCTGCTAGATTTTCAGATAGTACAGCAAAATCGTCTGCAAATTCCAGGGAATTCATTACTCTGTTTCTTTCGGCCCTATTTAATTGGTGATTCTTGACAGTCTTAACTGTTTATCCAGAATTCTTACAACTTTTGCTAGCACGTAGTTGAAGAGATCTGGAGATCCACCCTTCACCCATTGCTTCTGTGTACACCAATCCCACAACACATCACAGTGCTACGAGAAATGCGTTGTGCGCATTTGGGGTTCGGCAACAAAACAGTTACCACAGTTTTTTGACAGTGGGGTTTGTCGTCGAAGTAACGTAATTTCAGGATCAGTGACGTGTTAACGCAACAATGAATTAAAACGAGTAATCCCACCTCGGTTAGAGCGCTCGTACAAATAAATTAGTTTACAAAATGTCGTGAAAGAGAGTTTCGTAAACAGTGCAAGTGTAATAAATTCTTCGGAATGGCGCTGAAATTGATTTTGAAGCCGGATAATCGCTCTCGTTCCTGACGTGATGCACAACAGTGGGAGGAGGATTTATAGGGGCGCGTGCGTCACTGATCGGATCGTTACCGAGTCGCTAGTGTGGTAATCGCTTCTGCTCCCTGGTGTTTGTACCTCTCCTCCATTAGTAGATCATGCTTCTCTCCTGCCTTTGTCGCATTTGTTCGATATTGTTCCTCTCCTACGTAAAAAAAAAAAAAAAAATTAGCAGTGGCACCCAGTGGGACGGGAATTAATTTGTCTCGTGCACAGAACTGAGAATCTGCCTAAGAAGAAACAGCGGCTCTGGTTTCTAAATCGGCATTAACGGCCGGAATAGCGGCACAATAATGACACGTCCCTTCAAAACTGACGTCCGCCGACGCTTTTTGTAGAGATAAGTCAGCAGTTCTTAGCGGGTCTAATTTTACAGGACAACAGAGTAACGGTGTTGGTGGCGGGAAGGTCTACATTTACATTCTACATTTATACTCCGCAAGCCACCCAGCGGTGTGTGACGGAGGGCACTTTACTTTTATTCTCATGGTCTACTTATCGCAGTAAGTTCGAAAAGTCTCCGACTAGGTCTAGGGCGACACGACACGCACCTCAACTACGAAAAGCTGCTAAAAACTGACTGTACTGTATGTGACCCTACACTGTATTCTTTTAAATATTAATATGCTAAAAGTTCATTCTACGTATCGGGTATATGCGAGTACTTCGAAAAATAACCGTACTGTATTTTTAAATTGAAAAGTCGGGAAAAAACTACCACCTTGTCCTTACTAAAGTAACAAGCGCTCGTTACAGACGCACATTTCATAGTAGGAAATTTAACTTTAATCTACCTGCCATTTTTCTCCTCAGTTGGTTCATACGAAGCACTCAATGCGTCAGTGTCCATGTCGAGCTAACGACCATCTAATAAGAAATCACGATAATGTCATTGTACTAACAGTCTAACGTTCATATGGTACTCGGACGCGTGTCATGTTCGCCAAAATATTAAATAGTTTCCTACTCATTAATAAGGAAGTGCCTCTTAGCGAAGTCTGCGTAATACGCCACGTGGTGCTACGACATGTAGTAAAGATAATTTTCAAAAAATAAATGGCTCTGAGCACTATGCGACTTAACTTCTGAGGTCATCAGTCGCCTAGAACTTAGAACTAATTAAACCTAACTAACCTAAGGACATCACATACATCCATGCCCGAGGCAGGATTCGAACCTGCGACCGTAGCGGTCGCTCGGCTCCAGACTGTAGCGCCTAGAACCGCACGGCCACTCCGGCCGGCAAAGATAATTTTCCCGTCAGTCAACAACATTCTTATAATTGTCATCAAAATCGAATATTAATGTTCATTTTCACTTTATGCTGTCTGCTATCACATTGTCTTCAGCGAAATGCGCTACTGAAACACGTTACCAAAATATTCAGGGCCTCTGCAAAGCTACACTTACACTCTGAAGACTTCATAACGACTCCTAGATATTTTAGTCCAAGCGATCTTCCAGCTCCAGAAAGCGAGAACGTACTCTTCTCCGATTGCCTGAGAGACGATGGCGAACGAGAGTTATATCTGCTGCTGTATAACTAGGTACTGTACCTACTTCACTATACAAAATCTTGTGATAAATTTACGTATTTTACCTAAATATGTTCTCTAAATCCAGGAAAATTTAACTACTAACGATGTCTTTACGTGTCCGAAGGACAGGAGTAAAGATATTACTTTTAGATATAAATACATACTGTGGTGTCACCGCCAGACACCACACTTGCTAGGTGGTAGCCTGTAAATCGGTCGCCACTGTCAGTGATAGCAGGTCTAGAGAGACGTCCTAGCACTCGCCCCAGTTGTACAGCAGACTTTGCCAGAGATGGATCAATGACAAATACGCTCTCATTTGCCGAGACGATAGTTAGCATAGCCTTCAGCTACGTCATTTGCTACGACCTAGCAAGGCGCCATTACCAGTTAATATTGAGATTGTAAAACATGTCGGAGTGGCCGTGCGGTTAAAGGCGCTGCAGTCTGGAACCGCAAGACCGCTACGGTCGCAGGTTCGAATCCTGCCTCGGGCATGGATGTTTGTGACGTCCTTAGGTTAGTTAGGTTTAACTAGTTCTAAGTTCTAGGGGACTAATGACCTCAGCAGTTGAGTCCCATAGTGCTCAGAGCCATTTGAACCATTTTTTTTGTAAAACATGTACCGTCAAGAGCGATGTACACCAATTATGGATTAAAGTTAAGTATTCAAGCAACTACGTTCTTTATTTATTAGACTCAACTCCTTTAATTGTTCCAGACCTCACGCCAGTCTGCGTGAGCGTAAACGCGTGCATTTCGGCCTCCTCTAGCATCACGGTGTTGGCTCTTCTGCCAACACATCACATACTGTTTCTTCATTATGTCTTTCATATGGTGGACGTAATCCGCTACATGAATGCACAATATTGGGTCCACGCTCATACATTCTGGATCACACGTTCAAGATTCATTTTTCATGCAGGGTTTTCATTCACTGCACCGTACCTTCTGAAAGCATGAAAACTGTTTATTGTTACGAAATACGTAAAATTTCAAATTTTATGGATATTTCTATATGTGAACAACTGCTAAGGCTGTCAATTTAAAATTTGTTAACTGCTATTCCAATTTGACAAAGTAGTAAATGTAAATGTGGTGTGACTAGGGCCTCCCGTCAGGTAGACCGTTCACTGGGTGCTAGTCCTTCGATTTGAGGTCACTTCAGCGGCTTGCACGTCGATGGGGATGAAATGATTATGATTAGTACAACACAAGACCCAGACCCTGAGAGGAGAATATCTCCGACCCAGCCGGGAATCGAACCCGGGCCCTTACGATGGACATTTTGTCGCGCTGACCACTCAGCTACCAGGGGTGGACGACAAAACAGTGAAAAATTTTTTAAAACTGGCAAGAGTTGTCTGATAGGTCTGTGTACGATTTAGCGGCCGGATAAACAATCCCATTGGATTACGCCAAGTGGTGCACACATGGTGTGGGATCACACCTCCCTGCATAGCATCTGCATAGGCACTCACAAAGGAACCTCCCCATCGCACCCCTCTCAGATTTAGTTATAAGTTGGCACAGTGGATAGGCCTTGAAAAACTAAACACAGATCAATCGAGAAAACAGGAAGAAGTTGTGTGGAACTATGAAAAAATAAACAAAATATACGAACTGAGTAGTCCATGTGCAGGATATGCAACATCAAGGAAGGTGTCAGCTCAGGAGCGCCGTGGTCCCGTGGTTAGCGTGAGCAGCTGCGGAATGAGAGGTCCATGGTTCAAGTCTTCCCTCGGGTGAAAATTTCACTTTCTCTATTTTTGCAAAGTTATGATCTGTCCGTTCGTTCATTGACGTATCTGTTAACTGTAATAAGTTTAGCGTCTGTGTATTGCGACCGCACCGCAAAACTGTGCGATTAGTAGACGAAAGGACGTGCCTCTCCAATGGGAACCGAAAACATTTGATCGCAAGATCATAGGTCAACCGATTCCTCCACAGGAAAACACGTCTGATATATTCTATACAACACTGGTGACGGCATGTGCGTCACATGACAGGAATATGTTGTCGACCCACCTAACTTGTACACTTGGCGAATGGGTAAAAAGATTCTTCTACCTTGCCCGATTTAGGTTTTCTTGTGGATGTGATAATCAATCCCAAAAAAGTGATGAAAACATAAGCGTTTGTCACATAAACTGAAAAAAAGTTAAAACTTTTCACCCGGGCGAAGGCTTGAACCACGGACCTCTCGGTCCGCAGCTGCTCACGCCAACCAAAAGACCACGGCACTCCTGAGCTTGCTCTTTCCTTTTGTTGCCTATCTTGCGCATGGACTACTCAGTTTGTATATTTTGCTTATTTTTTCATAGTTCCACATAACTTCTTCCTGTTTTCTCGATTGATCTGTGTTCAGTTTTACAAGGCCTATCCACTGTGCCAACTTATAACTAAATCTGAGGGGGGTGCGATGGGGAAGTTCTCTTGTCAGTAGCTCCTTCTCAACAGTGAATTCATGTTGCTACGCCACAAGTTAAGATTAATTTCTGAACCCGACAAGTACTGGGTGTTTATAAATTAGTTATGCAATAGGATATTTAAGTATCCGGCCGGTGTAGTCGAGCGATTCTAGGCGCTTCATTCCGGAACCACGCGGCTGCTATAGTCGCAGGTTCGAATCCTGCCTCGGGCATAGATGTGTGTGATGTCCTTAGGTTAGTTAGGTTTAAGTAGTTCTAAGTTCTAGGGGACTGATGACCTCAGATTTTAAGTCCCATAGTGCTCAGAGCCATTTGAACCATTTGATTTGAACCTTTAACTGTGGAAAACGATAAATAACTTACAGAACTGTATGATACAGCAATGAATGAAGTATATCTTCAAGTTTTATTTACAAATGTTAACTATGGGTACCTTCGGAGATATGCAACAACTTCACGGTGATAATGTGGTGGCGCGCCATCTCGCTGGAAAATAAATTCTGTTCCCAATCCTGTTGTTGTTGAGCATGTCCACGTAGGACTGCCGAACTTGTTCAATTGCTTCGTCACAGGCTGTTGGGCGACCATGACCTGGCGTCCTATGGTATGCACAGCCAGTTTCGGTGGAACCATTGTACCGGTTAATGAAACGATAAACGACACTGCATCGTTACGCGTCTGCGTGATAACTGTTGGAATAACTGATTCGCGCATGTCACCTAGCTGGAACATTGGGAACTAAGAGTGTTGGGCGAGAATAAAACTTCGAGATGTTCTGCATTCAGCACTGTATCAAACATTTCTATAACTTCCATACACTTTCCACAAGTAAAGGTTATTTTTTGGCGTCACAAGACTGAGTGCATCCCGCGTCCTAACAGCACCTCGCAGAGCTGGTTAGTGACCCATTCAAGTGCTAGCCAAGCCCGACAGCGCTTAATTTTAGTGATCTGACGGGAACTGAGCTTACCACTACGGCAAGACGGTTGTCTGCTTTTATATCGGTAATTTATAAACACTCTGTCTTTAGTGATAGCTTACGTTGTGTACGACTACGACTTTTCATCTTCAGTGGTTTAACAGTGGAGTCGAGAGGACGGCGGTACATATCGCTATTCGTCCATCCAGCTTTAGTTTTTACGTGGTTTCCCTAAATCTCTTCTGACAGTCGCCGGGACGCTTACTATGGAAAGGAGACGCCCGAACTCCTTCCTCTGTCCGAGGTTTTGCTCATAACTAATGATCTTCCTTCCTTTTCGCAATGAGAATGAACTTTAAGTGTTACAACGTGTTGAAGGGTGCCTACTTATAACCATGTCTGTACCACGTTGTCATTCAGTAAACCATATCGATTTTGAGAGGTCGAACAGGTTCAGAGAGCCTGTTTGAGTTGGATGACACCTTGATCTTTCTAGCAGAATTTGACATAAGTGTTAAGATCTGCAAATATATCGATCGTTTTCTTGTCTTATAGCTACGAAGTTACTGGTGATTGTTTTCGGGTGATGTTACCGTTTTTCAGCTGTCTAGAAGATCCTTATCAAAAAGCATAAAATGAATTCAACTTACAGCTGATCTGCGATCTCTTTCTACAAGTTCTGAAACGTTTACCATGTTTCGTGAAAGTAATACGTAAGCGAGAACAAATGGACCATCACAGAAGGCAAAAGATACAGGCACCCAGCTTGACGCTGGTTTCTTGACTTTCGGAAGGCACTCGATGTTCTACACTGTCACCTAATGGACAAAATACGAGCGTACGGATGTCAAAGCAGCCTTGTCAGTGGATTGAAGAGTTTCTGGCAGATAGAATACAGAATGACATTCTTAATGGAGAGAAATCTGAACCGTTACAATTTTTTTTTCATAGTTGTCGTATCCGTTATCCCCAGGTAATGCCCTCTAGTGTGTTTCAGCGTTGCACTGCGCATAAAGTGAATAGGAATTTTCCGCCAGGGAAGGACGGGTCGTCGGCTTGTGGCCCTTATCTGGCGCACGCTCCCCTGCGCGCTCGTTTCTCGCATGGCTTCCGTGTTTCTCACTCGCGTAATCACAAGAAACAAAAGACGCCAGCAGTAAGTGCGAGTACTGTACACTCGCCTAGGCTAAAACATATTCTTCTGTATCTCGTTTCGCATGACGGTGCAGTAATGTTCTGTAAGATGAAACTAGTCAACAGACGTAACTACAGGGTGTTTTAACGCAGTCAGGCGTTGCGCGGAAGCGAAAATCAGGGAGGCGGTCCCCTAACACTGCACGCAGCATTGTCTTATCTCGGAGTCTGACAATCTTTTATGATAGTTTCTGTCTTTGTAATACTGTCTTAAGAACAATGGCGGTGAGTGCTTTTACACTATTCTGAATGAAATTACCATTCGTCTTTTCGGTACTCGTTTTTTCTTTGGAAAAAGGTTGCATTGTTGTCGTTGTTGTTGTTGTTGTTGACAACTTCATTCCAAAGACTGGTTTGATGCAGCTCTCCACACTACTCTATCCTGTGCAAGCCTCTTCATCTCCGAATAACTACTGCAACCTACATCCCTCTGAATCTGCTTACTGTATTTATCTCTTGGTGTCCCTCTACGATTTTTGCCCTCCACGCTTCTCTCAAGTACTAAATTTTCGATCCCTTGATGCCTCAGAACGTGTCTTACCAACGGATCCCTTCTTCTAGTCAAGTTGTGCCACAAATTCTTCTTCTCCCTAATTCTATTCAATAGCTCTTCATTACTTACGTGGTCTACCCATCTAATCTTCAGCATTCTTCTGTAGCACCACAGTTGGAAAGCTTCTCTTCTTGTCTGAATTATTTATCGTCCATGTTTCACTTCCATACATGGCTACACTGCATACAAATAAGGCTTTCTAACATTAAATGTGTACTCGATGTTAACAAATTTCTTTCATTGAGAAACGCTTTCTTTGCCATAGACAGCCCTCATTTTATATCCTCTCTACTTCGACGATCATCAGCGATTTTTCTCCTTAGATAGCAAAACTCATCTACTACTTTCAGTTTCATTTGCCAATTTAATTTCCTCAGCATCATCTGATTTAATTCGACTACATTCCATTATCCTCGTTTTGCTTTTGTTGATGTTCATCTTATATCTCCCTTTCAAGACACTGCTTCAGTTGCTGTTCCAGGTCCTTTGCTGTCTCTGACAGAATTACAATGTAGTAGGCAAACGTCAAAGTTTTTTTTTCTTCTCCATGGATTTTAATTCCTACTCCAAATTTTTCTTTTGTTTCCTTTACTGCCTTCTCAGTATACAGAATGAATAACACCGGCGCCGGCCTTTGTGGCCGAGCGGTTCTAGGCGCTTCAGTCTGGAACCGCGCGACCGCTACGGTCGCAGGTTCCAATCCTGCCTCGGGCATCGATGTGTGTGTTGTCCTTAGTTTAGTTAGGTTTAAGTAGTTCTAAGTTCTAGGGGACTGATGACCTCAGAAGTTAGGTCCCATAGTGCTCAGAGCCATTTGAACCATTTGAATAACACCGGCGATAGGCTATAACCTTGTCTCATTCCCTTCTCAACCACTGCTTCCCTTTAGTGCCCCTCAATTCTTATAACTGCTATGTGGTTTCTGTACTAATTGTAAATAGCATTTCGCTGCCTGCATTTTAGCCCTGCCACCTTCAGAATTTGAAAGAGTATTCCAGTCAACATTGTCAAAAGCTTTCTTTAATTCTACAATTTCTAGGAACTTAGGTTTGTCTTTGCTTTACCTGTTTTCTAAGGTAAGTCGTACAGTCAGTATTGCCTCGTTTGTTCCAATATTCCTACGAAATCTAAACTGATCTTCCCCGAGGTCGGGTTCTACTAGTTTTTCCATTCGACTGTAAAGAATTCGTGTTGGTATTTTGCAAGCTTTACTTATTAAACTGATAGTTCGGTAAGGTTGCATTATCTGACGAAAAGTGTCCAGATACCCCAATGTACCGAGAGAGGTGGCACAGTGGTTATCAAACTGGACTCGCATTCTGGAGGACGACGGTTCAATCCCGCGTCAGCCATCCTGATTTAGGTTTTACGTGATTTCCCTAACTCGCTTCAGGCAAATGGCGGGAGGGTTCCTTTGAAAGGGCACTGCTCACTTCCTTCCCCATCCTTCCCTAACGCGATAGGGCCGATGACCTCGCTGTTTGGTCACTTCCCACGAATCAAGAAACAACAGAAATACCTATGTAATGCAGAACTGACCACTAATGTGACGAGAATCGAATTTATCAGTGTAAAAGAAGGGGGGAAGTATTGTGTTCCAGCTTAGTGAAGCAACTTCACCTATTTCAAAACTGTCCAGCATCCATATCTAACAAGGAACAACCACATCTAAACCAAGACCAGGCAAATCTAATGTAATGACGGACTGTATCTGTCGGCGATAACGGAGGGTGGCTGTAAAATATTGCATGAAATCGGCAGAGGGAATCACTCTTGTGCTACCAGCAATCCAACTAGCACAATAACTACCTAGGGAATTAGAAACAATGGGGCACAATGATGACGCACCTCCTCGTAAGTCACATCTTTCTGTAGTCAGTGCTAAAAGATCCTCGAAGCGGTGTAAAGAGTGACATCACGGGACAATGGACGATATGCAGTGGTGAATCGTGCTATACCCTGCGGCAATCTGATGGAAGGGTTTAGGTTTTGCCAATGACTGGGGAACGTTATCTGCGTTCACTTGTAATGCGGTGAAGTCGGAAGAAGCGGCGTTGATATACGGGTGTTTTTTGTGGTTAAGGTGTGGTCCCCTTATTGCGATTCAGAAAATGCTACATAGTGAAGGATACGTTTACATTTAACCGCATTGTGTACTGAATGAAGTAGAGAAACAATCTGGAAACGATGACTGTTTGCATGTGTATGCCGCGCGGGATTAGCCGAGCGGTCTAGGGCGCTGCAGTCATGGACTATGCGGCTGGTCCCGGCGGAGATTCGAGTCCTCCCTCGGGCCTGAGTGGGTGAGTTTGTCCTTAGGATAATTTAGGTTAAGTAGTGTGTAAGCTTAGGGACTGATGACCTTAGCAGTTAAGTCCCATAAGATTTCACACACATTTGAACATTTTTTCTATGTACGTGACAATGCACCCTGTCATAAATCATCTGAGAGGCAATGATTTGCGGATAGTAACATTCCTAAAATTATCTGTCCTGCCCAGAGCCCCGAACTGAAGCAATGGAACACCTCTAGGATGAGTTAGAACGTCGACTAGCTCCAGACCCCTGCGCTCAACATCACTACCTATCCCAGTTTCGGCTCTTGAGGAAGAATGTCATTCCGCCACAGTCATCCGGAAACCTTGACTGAAAATGTCCCCAGAGGAACTCAGCCGTCAAACGGCAAAAGATGGGCACACCCAACTTTAATGTCCACTAATATGTTTACCGAGCGAGGTGGCGTAGTGATCAGCACACTCTACTCGCATTCGGAAGGACGACGGTTCAAAGCTGCGACCGGCCATCCAGATTTAGGTTTTCCTCTGATTTCCGTAAACCGCTCCAGCCGTGCTCTGAAAGGGCACGGCTGATTTTCTTCCCCATCCTTGACACAATCCGAGCTTGGGCTCCGTCGGTAGGACGTTAAATCCAGTCTAATGGCCAATAAAAATTGCTACACCAAGAAAAAATGCAGATAATAAACGGGTATTCCTTGGACAAATATATTATACTAGAACTGACATGTGATTACATTTTCACGCAATGTGGGTGCATAGATCCTGAGAAATCAGTACCCAGAACAACCACCTCTGGCCGTAATAACGGCATTGATGGCTTGTACAGGTACAACTGCCCATGCAGCTTCAACGCGATACCACAGTTCATCAAGAGTAGTAACTGGCGTATTATGACGAGCCACCATTGACCAGACGTTTTCAATTGGTGAGAGATCTGGAGAATGTGCTGGCCAGGGCAGCAGTCGAACATTTTCGGTATCCAGAAAGGCCCGTGCAGGACCTGCAACATGCGGTCGTCCATTATCCTGCTGAAATGTAGAGTTTCACAGAGATCGAATGAAGGGTAGAGCCACGGGTCGTAACACATCTGAAATGTAACGTCCACTGTTCAAAGTGCCGTCAATGCGAACAAGAGGTGACAGAGACGTGTAACCAGTGGCACCCCATACCATCACGCTGGGTGATACGCCAGTATGGCGACGACGAATACACGGTTCCAATGTGCGTTCACCGCAATGTCGCCAAACACGAATGCGACCATCATTATGCTGTAAACAGAACCTGGATTCATCCGAAAAAATGACGTTTTGCCATTCGTGCACCCAGGTTCGTCGTTGAGTACACCATCGCAGGCGCTCCTGTCTGTGGTGCAGCGCCAAGGGTAACCGGAGCCATGGTCTCAGAGCTGATAGACCATGCTGCTGCAAACGTCGTCGAACTGTTCGTGCAGATGGTTGTTGTCTTGCAAACGTCCCCATCTGTTGACTCAGGGATCGAGACGTGGCTGCACGATCCGTTACAGCCATGCGGATAAGATGCCTGTCATCTCGACTGCTAGTGATAAGAGGCCGGTGGGATCGAGCACGGCGTTCCGTATTACCCTCCTGAACTCACCGATTCCATATTCTGCTAACAGTCATTGGATGTCGACCAACGCGAGTAGCAATGTCGCGATGCGATAAACCGCATTCGCGATAGGCTACAATCCGATCTTTATCAAAGTCGGCAACGTGATGGTACGCATTTCTCCTCCTTACACGAGGCATCACAGCAACGTTTCACCAGGTAATGCCGGTCAACTGCTGTTTGTGTATGAGAAATCGGTTGGAAACTTTCCTCATGTCAGCACGTTGTAGGTGTCGCCACCGGCGCCAACCTTGTGTGAATGCTCTGAAAAGCTAATCATTTGGATACCACAGGATCTTCTTCCTGCCGGTTAAATTTCGCGTCTGTAGCACGTCATGTTCGTTGTGTAGCAATTTCAATGGCCAATAGTGTATGTTTCCAGATGCTTTTAATCAAATAGTGTATCTACCAGAAGTTGTTGTTTGGTGAAAAAAGATCGGTGTAAGTATTCGTGTTGCACTGAAGCATTCCACATTCCTGTTTTCCCCCATAGAGAGACTCTGGATGCAGATGGTGAATATTTTCAGAAATGCAATGTCGATTGTTCTGCGAATTCACATACCCAAATGAATGTAACCATACTTCATTAGAATAAAAGATCGTTTCAGGAGCGACCTACCCGTCATGCACAGACTCCAATGGCCAGTTGCAGTCCTCGCGTACAGTAACAGCGTCTGAACAGGTCAGTCGATTAACTACCGTTACTGTACAAGGCCTGAATTTGTGCGCAGCTCTGAGAGCACGTGCCAGTTACTCGTCAGTCTGAAGTGCAAAATGGCGGGACAGTTTTCTCGATCTCCTATCCAAGGTCACGCCTAATCGAAACGCCACCTTCCAGACTCAGAGGAATGAGCCATAGCGCTTCCGACGGTCCGTAGCTGCCTCCCGTGCATTGGCTTCCACTCCAGGTCGGATACAGTGTTAACGTCGTATGTGAAATACCTTCTATTACAGAAAAGATCTAACAATGGCTTATGAAGAGCCGAAACCAGTTATGAAACGAAAACAATTATTACTTTCAAGAGTGGTTCATAAACTTCCTCTATGCAAATCAAAGTTATCGCTGATTATCCGTCAGATTCTATGTCTACCTTCATAAAAGTGGACCAAAGCAGGTACCTACCTGGAGGCTAGTAGTAACACCACTAATAACGTCCTTGGTGTAATGTGGTACGCCCTTTTCGTAGTACGAACAATGAACTGAATCAGCATATGTGGACGTACCGTTGAAGTGAAATCCAAATCACAAAGCAGCTTGGCATTTTCTGCTTATTCATTGTTTCCAGAGGTGAAAGTGTTAATTGCTGAAAAGAAATCACGATGCTGACTGAGAATCGAATTCCGTACCTTTGAATTTGTAATTAGGCGCTGCCTCATGCGGTCACCAAGTTAACGATAACGCAATAAATACCTCAGACCTGCTCTTCTCTCAGTTTCATTTCAGAAATGTGGAAGGGACTACGTCAGCTCCCCATCTTCCATTCTTGGTGAACAATATAGTCCACCGCGGCAGATTTTCACTTTGATTTCTTCTAATACAAGTCATGGTGCTAAGGGTACAATTTAATAATTTACTTCATGCCTTTCGACATTAACGTCTGTGTTGTCAGATTAAGGGTTGGAGGAACCATTTTCAAAATAACAGAAATGAGTTTCTCAAAGTCAAAGTGGCTCTCGCTGTTAAGAAAAAACAGAAAAGTGGTCATAGAAAACGCAGGTGGCAGTAGAAAGTCACAAACTTTTGTCGTAATAAGCGTGTGTTGAAAACATGTTTCCACTATTTCGCAGAAACAGAATTTCTGAAATAGTTATACAGGTACTAGAATTCAGGAAATTTGGACACTAAAAGTGATTTTCTATAAGTTACAAATAAAAATGACATTAAAGGGGCATACTGCAGGGCAGAAAATACTCTAGTGACCAAACCGCTATTTCCACATCCTGTATCTAATTGCCGGCCGAATTGGGCGAGCGGTTCTAGGCGCTACAGTCTGGAACCGTGCGACAGCTACGGTCGCAGGTTCGAATCCTGCCTCGGGCATGGATGTGTGTGGTGTCCTTAGGTTAGTTAGGTTTAAGTAGTTCTAAGTTCTAGGGGACTGATGAAAAAAAAAATGGTTCAAATGGTTCTGAGCACTATGGGACTTAACATCTGTGGTCATCAGTCCCCTAGAACTTAGAACTACTTAAACCTAACTAACCTAAGGACATCACACACATCCATGTCCGAGGCAGGAGTCGAACCTGCGACCGTAGCAGTCGCGCGGTTCCGGACTGCGCGCCTAGAACCGCTAGACCACCGCGGCCGGCGGGACTGATGACCTCAGCGGTTAAGTCCCATAGTGCTCAGAGCCATTTGAACCATTTGAGCCTGTATCTAATTCAGGATATACTCATAAAAATTGTCGATAGATGTCCGTACGATCGTGTTCTGCACGGAAGATGCCATTCCTATCAACAGGCAACCATGCCAACGATGACGGCGGGGCACCTATCAAACGTGGTAGTGTTGCGGTGTAACCCCACATCCACAATCGCTGCATATGTTGTCACAGACGGTGCAGAATAGCACAGAGAAGATGCGGTGGAGGGCCATAGGAAGATTGGACGCAGCACAGTCGCAAAGTGATGTGGCCCGAAGCCTAACCGTGAATCATGATGTTGTTCTCGGATGTGGCGACAGTTTATTGAAATTGAAACTGTATCCCGAAGACCAGGGCACTGATGATCACGTTTGACATCAGAGAGACACTACTATTATATGGCTGTAAGGGCGTGACAGTACCACCTTAATACGGAGTCGCCAACAGGTCACCTGGACGGTTGAACAGTGGGCCGATGTTCTTATCACAGATGAGTCCCGATGTGGTCTGGAGAGTGAATCTCGACGGATTCGCATACGGAGGGAACGTGTAACACGATTTCGGGGCCCAAACATTGTGGAAAGAGACCGATACCGAGAAGGATCCTTAATCGTGTGGGCAGCGATTGTCATGACCAATCGAATACCTCTTCATGAAACTGTACGGGTGAATCGGCAAGGTTTAACTGCTATCACGCATCGTGACGAGACCTTGGGACCTCATATGCGGTTGTTGCGAGGTGCTGTTGGCTTAGATTTCTTATTGATGGGCGATAATACTCGACCTCTTAGAGCACGGCTGATTGATGTTTTCTTGGAAACTGAAAATATTGCAAGCATGCGGATCACGTCACCACCCACGAACAACTTTCCAAGGATTGCGAACAGCTCTGCAGGAAGAATAGGTGTTATTGCCCCTACATGAGACTGATGACATCGTTCACAGCATGTTCCGTCGTTGTCAGGCCTGTATTGGTGCCAGAGGTGGTCACACCTCATACTGAGCGCATTAACCAGGTGTCAGAATGTGTATGTAAATCCGATAAGTTGGAGAAAACGGAGAACTTTTTAGTCTACCGTAATGGCTGTTGCAGTTGTTTACGTTCTGTATTCTTGGCATTGTTTCTACTTTACGATCACGTGTTTGAACTGTTATGTGGCAAAATGAAAGCAGCCGGCCGGATTGGGCGAGCGGTTCTAGGCGCTTCAGTCTGGAACCGCGCGACCGCTACGGTCGCAGGCTCGAATCCTGCCTCGGGCATGGATGTGTGTGATGTCCTTAGGTTAGTTAGGTTTAAGTTGTTCTAAGTTCTAGGGGACTGATGACCTCCGCTGTTAAGTCCCATAGTGCTCACAGTCATTTGAACCAAAATAAAAACAACCTTGCAAAATTTCCGTTTGTTGCTTTAATTTTGGAGACCAGTATAATTGCGCACAAAATAATTTTCTACTTGAATATGACGTGCACGAATAACACCTAAAGAAAAGTCATTTATTTATGATAACCTTGTTTTTATAAGCGTAAGATGGTCATCGCCGGCCGAAGTGGCCGTGCGGTTAAAGGCGCTGCAGTCTGGAACCGCAAGACCGCTACGGTCGCAGGTTCGAATCCTGCCTCGGGCATGGATGTTTGTGATGTCCTTAGGTTAGTTAGGTTTAACTAGTTCTAAGTTCTAGGGGACTAATGACCTCAGCAGTTGAGTTCCATAGTGCTCAGAGCCATTTGAACCATTTTAAGATGGTCATCCATTATGAAGAAAGGGCAGAGAAAACAGCGAATATCGTTCTTCGTAAAGTAGTTACAAATTGTAAACAGCTGCAATAATTCTTGTGGAACAAATATCTGCAATATCTAGATGTATGCATTAAAAATGATATAAAATGAAATGACGTGAAGAATTTTATATTGAGGAAAGCGAGAACCCAAAAACATTTTCTTATTAACTAAAAAAACCTCTCGTATAAATAAGTAGTTTGATCAACACCAATGTTTTATTCATCTGTGAAATTTCGAGTGGGTCCAAGTCGGGACTGTTTGAAGGATGATCGACGACAGTGAATCAGTAAGAATGCAGTGACAGAAAAAACGAAAGGAGAGGTTCGCTGTAGCATTCACGAAGATGCGGCTCAAACAGAAAAAGAGATTTCGAAAACCGTTCTTCATAGGAAAACAATCTCATTCCATTAGTAACCTGCAGAGAGCACTGCAGTAAATTAGTTTAATGTAGACACTACCCATTACTACACCAGAAGGGGGTGCGGGGGTCGGTAATCAAGCTGTTGAGATATTCTCTGCGGTACAGACGTCTATACAAGAGTACACCAGTTTACAAAATGTAGCTTTGCAAATGGGAAAGTGCATGACAAAGAGGGGGAGGACAGGGAATGGAAAACTAGATATCCGCTGTTTTGATTTAGGTAAGGGGGGCGGGGTGGGGGGAAAGGAGGCAGGAGCAATAAACCAACTGGAAGACACCACGCAGACAAGCAAATCTGGACAACCCACTTTCTCTTACTCCGGCTATCAGGCGGAGACAAACTTTCACGCCTCTTCATTGTTCTGTCATTAGCTTCCGCTCAGCTTCGCATTGTATCCGGCACCTCTAGATACCTCTTTGTGGAAAGGCGTGTGCCGGAACACTGGTTTCCTGCAGCTGCGGCGTTTTCCGTTTAACGTTCTCGGCACAAATATCGCTTCCTAACACAGCATAATTGAAAGTGGCCGAGAGAGTGGGGCTCGCTCACAAACAGTTCACCACCTATATTCTAGTCGGGTGGTGTGGTGGCAAGGCGCGTGCTTGGAAACCGAGAAGTCGCGGGTTCGAATCCCTGTCGGTCACGGGAAGTTTTATTTTGCGTTGAATCTGGTTCGGATTTTTTGAGTCGTCAGTCTTCTGGCTGGTTTGATGCGGCCCGCTACGAGTTCTTCTGCTGCGCCAACCTCTTCATCTCAGAGTAGCACCTGGAACCTACTTCCTTTCTTTGTTGGATATATTAAGAGTCTCTGCCTTCCTCTACAGTTGTTACCTCTAGAGCTGTCTCTAATACCATAGAAATTATTCCATTATGACTTGACACATCTCCTATCGCACAGTCCCTTCTTCTTGTCAGTGTTTTTCATACACCTTTCCACTGTCTATTATGAGGAAAACCTACTCATTCCTTACTTAAGAACTCGCCTGATTTTGCACATCCTTACGCAGCACCTCATCTCAAACGCTTGGATTCTGCTCTGTTTCGGTTTTGATACATTCATAACTAACTTATAATGCTGTGCTCCAAATGCACATTCTTAGAAGTTTCTTCCTCGAATTAAGATCTGTATTTGATACTAGCAGATTGTTTTTGGCCGAAAATACCATCTTTTCGTCTTCTGTCATGGGTTAATCTGCTTCCAAGATAGGAGAATTCCTTAACTTCCTCTACTTCGTGATCACGAAGCTGGGTGTACACTTTCTCGCTATTCTTATTTGTGATCCTTCTGATTGCTTTCGTCTTTGCTCGGTTTACTCTCAATATGTACTATTTACACTGATCAAATCAACAAATTCTCTAACTTTTGTTTACCTTATCTGAGGATAGCAATTTTAGAAAATCTTGTCACTGATATCCTTTTACCCAGAATTTTAAACCCATTCTTGAACAATCTTTTATTCCCGTCAAGGCATATTCACTGCTCAGATTGAACAGTAGGGGTGAAAGACTACAATCCTGTGTTACAACCTTGCTAATAAGAGCAGTTCGCTCTTCGTCTTCCAATCTTATTCTTCTCTCTTGGTTCTTGAAAATATTGTATATTATCGCCTTCCCATGTAGCCTACTCCTATTTTTCCGCAGGAGTTCGAACATTGGGCATTGTCGAACGCTTTTTCCATGTCGACAAATCCTATGAATGCGTCTTGATTTTTCTTCAGTTTTGCTTCCATTATCAAGTTCAACGTCAGTACTGCCTCACTGGTGTCTTTACCTTTCCTAAGGCCAAACGGATCATCATCTAAAAGTTCGATTTTATTTTCCATTCTCCTGTATAATATTCTTCTCAGCAACTTGGCTGCATGAGCTGTTAAGTAAACAGTGCTATAGTTTTTGAAGTGTTGGCAGAAGAGCCAACACTGTGTTGCTAGAGGAGGCCGAAATGCACGCGTTTAATTACACGCTGACTGGCGCGAGGTCTGGAACAGTTAAGGGAATTAATAGTAGCAAATAAAGTACATAGTTGATATAATACTTAACTTTAATCCACAATTGGTGTACATCGCTCTTGACGGTACAGGTTATAATGTCAATATCAAATGCTATGGCGCCTTGCTAGGTCGTAGCAAACGACGTAGCTGAAGGCTACGCTAACTATCGTCTCGGCAAATGAGAGCGTAGTTGTCAGTGATCCATCTCTGGCTAAGTCGGCTGTACAACTGGGGCGAGTGCTAGGAAGTCTCTCTAGACCTGCCGTGTGGTGGCGCTCGGTCTGCAATCACTGACAGTGGCGACACGCGAGTCCAACGTATACTAACGGACCGCGGCCGATTTAAAAGCTACCACCTAGCAAGTGTGGTGTCTGGCGGTGACACCACAGTTTTCACAGTTACCTGCTATGTCAAATGGTTCAAATGGCTCTGAGCACTATGGGACTTAACATCTATGGTCATCAGCCCCCTAGAACTTAGAACTACTTAAACCTAACTAACCTAAGGACATCACACACATCCATGCCCGAGGCAGGATTCGAACCTGCGACCGTAGCAGTCGCTCGGCTCCGGACTGAGCGCCTAGAACCGCTAGACCACCGCGGTCGGCCCTGCTCTGTCACCAATGGTGTGTCACCATTCTCACACATTCTATACACCAACTTGAATAGTGCTATCTATCCATTTTGCCTTGTTTGAACTCAAGCCTTCCAGAGCTCTTTTAAATTCAAATTACTGCATCCCCTGTCTCTTTCTTATCGATTCCAGTTTCTTCTTCTGTCAAGTCGTAAGACAAGTCCTCTCCCCTCAGTGTACTTCTTCCACCTATCTACTCTCTGTTCTGTGTTGAATAGTAGAATTTCCTTGGCCCTCTTAATGTCGCCGCCCTAGCTTTAATTTCACCGGAGGTGCTTCGACTTTTCTAAATGCTGAATCAGTCCTTCCGAGGATTATTTCTTATTTGATTTCTTCATATATTTCCCGCAGTCATTCCACTTTGGATTCCCTGCACTTTCTGCACTGAAGCTCCAAAGAAACATGTATAGGCATGCGTGTTCAAATACAGAATTATGCAAACAGGCAGAATACTGCGATGCGGTCGGCAACGCCTATGTAATAGAGCAAGTGGCTGGCGCAGTTGTTATATCGGTTACTGCTGTTACAATGGCACGTATGAGTTTGAACGTGATGTTATAGACGGCGCGCGAGCGACAGGACACAGTATCTCTGAGGTAGCGATGAAGTGGGGATTTTCCCGTACGACCATTTGACGAGTGTACCGTGAATATCAGGAATTAGCCGGCCGGGGTGGCCGAGCGGTTAAAGGCGCTATAGTCTGGAACCGCACGACCGCTACGGTCGCAGGTTCGAATCCTGCCTCGGGCATGGTGTGTGTGATGTCCTTAGGTTAGTTAGGTTTAAGTAGTTCTAAGTTCTAGGGGACTTATGACCACAGCAGTTGAGTCCCATAGTGCTCAGAGCCATTTGAACTATTTGAACCAATATCAGGAATTCGGTAGAACATCAAATCTCCGACATCGTTGCGGCCGGAAAAAGATCCTGCAAGAACGGGACCAACGACGACTGAAGACAATCGTTCAACGTGGCAGAATTAGTGCAACCCTTCCGCAAATTGCTGCAGATTTCAATGCTGAGCCATCAAAAAGTGTCAGCGTGCGAAACATTGAACGAAATTACATGGATATGGGCTTTCGGAGCCGAAGGGCCAAACGTGTACCATTCATGACTGCACGACACAAAGCTTTACGCCTCGACTGGTCCCGTCAACAACGACATTGGTCTGTTGATGACTGGAAACATGTTTCCTGGTAGGTCGGCCGGATGGACGTGTATGGGTATGGAAACAAGCTTCCTGAATCCATCTTCCCTGCGTCAGCAGGGGACTTTTCAAGCTGGTGGAGACTTTGTAATGTGTGGGGCATGTGTAGTTTCAATGATATGGGTCCCCTGATACGTCTGGATATGACTCTGACAGATGACACGTACATAAGCGTCGTGTCTGATCACCTCCACGCTTTCATGTCCATTGTGCATCTGACGGACTTGGACAATTCCAGCAAGACAATGCAACACCTTACACGTCCAGAATTACTACAGAGTGGCTCCAGGAACACTTTTCTGAGTTCAAACATTTCCGCTGGCTACCAAACTCCCCAGAAAGGAACATTAGTGAGCATATTGGGATGCCTTGTAACGTGCTGTTTAGAAGAGATCTCCGCCCCCTCGTACTCTTACAGATTTATGGACAGCCTTGCCAGCCTGGTGTCAATTCCTTCCAACACTACTTCAGACAACAGACTACTTCAGTCTCACTTGAGAAACCGTATAACCAAGCTGCAATTACTAGTACATAATAATTCTCTTCGTAAAGGCCTACCAACTTACTGAAATACCCGTGATGCAAATCGGGACATTTAGAAGGTCACTCGCGACAATTTGAAACCCTGCCGAATTTTGTTCTACATTTTGTTCTCTTTCGTGTATACTATCTGGAGAAGTTTCGTTCATTTTATGTGCATGGTGTAAGAAAACGTTACGTTTTTAGCATTTATTTACAGATTATCATTACTACAATGATTCAATGACAATAATGAGTTACTTATTTTCAGTTAACAGAATACGCACATGTGAAATGGTAGACTAAAAAATCAATATAAAACGTAAAATAACAATTTCAAACATAAAAATTTTAATATTTAATTTATACGTGTGTTTTGAGTATGTGTGAGCGATGTTCCACGCTTATAGGGGTATTTTTTCCCGGTTTTTGCGAGTCGGTGCACAGTGGAATTAATAAATCACAAAGTATTAGCAAGAGGATCCTCTTTTTAGGACCAAATCCTTGCGGGATAAAAGTTTGCCCTCACACGCGGGAATACATCTGCAAGGTGAAGCTGGCGCTAACATGTCGCCAGAGCCTGGCAGCCTAATATCCCAGAGTGGTCCTTCAGAACTTTCTACAAAGACCCATTTGGGTTGGTCATAGTAAATTGTGCCACTTTGGTCAGTCGAGAAGTTTTCTCAGGGTCAGTGGGCTTAGGAGGAGCATCCGTGCTCACACTTTAGCTGGACTTGGAAAGAATAACGCGTTCGCTATAAACAACCCGAGGCTGCAATTTAGGCGCCACGTTAATGCTGAAGCCTCGTAAGCTTAAGGACAACTACTGGTTTCCAACGAGCCATCATTTTAATCATGTGATTGCCCGCGAATTTCGATAACTCGTTAGCTGAATTAATTATGATGGCTCTAAAGTACTATCCTCACCGAGGCACGACGCCATTCAAGCTGACACCTAGTTACACTAAATGTTGTTGTTCACCAGTTGACACAATCTGTCAAGCTGGGCTCATTATGTTGTGTCTTTATTTCTTGTGATTTGTGTTCTATAGTTAGCCGAGTTATAACTGTCCGATTTACTGTCCCTTCATGTTAAACGATTTTTTGTTGTCTACTCCAGTGATTTAAATGTTACCTACTTCAGTGCAGTTACATTTCTCGAACACTGAGCTTCTTTATACATCTTGTTGAAGATTTCAATACATACGTTTGAGTCTGAATATGACTTACCTGATTAGTGTTATAAGCTCATTTATAATACAAGGGGCGTTCGATAATAATGCAACACTTTTTTCTCGGCCAATTTCGGTTGAAAAAGTGCAGAATTTTTTGTGAGACGTCTTGGAATATTCTCGCTTCAGCCACTATATTTTTACGAAATACCGATGGGTGGCGCCTTCAAAATGGCGTCTGTAAAGGAGGTGTGCTCCAGAGAGCTGTCATAGAGTTTTTTTTTGGCGGAAAACGAGGCGCTTGCAGAATGTCTACAGAGACCTGGCAGTGAACAAAAGCACGGTGAGCCGTTGTGCGAGGCACCTGTCATCATCGCAACAAGGTCGCGCAAACCTGTTCGATCTCCCGTGGGCAGACCTGCCGCACACAGTTGTGACTCCTGTAACGTTGGAACCTACGGAAACTCATTCGAGGTGATCGACGGATCACATTCAGATATCTGGCTGCACAGCTGGACGTCTATGCTGGGAGTGTTGACACACCCGTCCACCAGTTAGGGTGTACAAAGGCCTCTGCCCGCAGGGTTTCTAGTCACCCAGCAGAGGACCATAAAGAGCAACCAAGAACCACTTTGTGGAATTGTTTGCGCATTAAGAGGCTGATATTGGCAATTTTTTGACGAAAATCGTCACTAGCAATAAAACATGGGTTCATTACTTCGTACCGGAAACAAAACAGCAATCTATAGAGTGCCGCCTCTCCTCTCCCTCCCCCCCCCACCCCCACCCCCCACCCCCACCCGAAGAGAAAGTTCAAAGCCGCACTCTCAGCCAGCAAAGACATTTCGACCGTCTTCAAAAAAAAAAAAAAAAAAGCAAACGAACTTCTCCTACTCCACGACAACGCAAAGCCTCACACAAGTGTGCGCATTCGAGAGAAGCTCAGAAAACTTCATTTGGCTGTACTTCTTTATCCACCCTACAGGCCGATCTCGCACATTCCGAATTCCATCTGCTTGGTCCAATCAAGAATGCACTCCGCAAGAAGCAGCACGTGGATGATGTAGCAAGATGTTGGCTCCGACATCGACCACTAGAGTAGTACAACGCGGCCATACAGGACCTCCCCGTAAGGTGGCGTAAGGCCGTCGCTTTCGACAGAGATTATGTTGAAAAATAGGGTTTTGTAGCAAAAGAGTGGGAAATAATATGGTGCCTAGTAATCCTGAATAAAACCAACCTGTTCTCAGGAAGGCATGAGGCACGTTCGTAGTGCAGCAGGACCTGAGAGCACATAGTTAGAGAATAGTGGCGTTTACAGTCAGTGGCGAACCGTCTTTTTCTTCCAACTCAGCAGCTTCTTAACTGATTACGTCCCGACGCCTGAGCAAGATGTGTTGACGACTGCAATGAGTTGATCGTCCGCGACTAACTGGAAATGGCTGTGAAACTCAGAAGTCAAACTACAGTGTCTGGCTTTCGTGAGCAGATCTTTTGTCGTCTGGACACGACTCAGAACTTTCGGGGTGAGTTAGTGACGGGGCTGTAAGAGTAATGACTATGGTTACATTTGAAGCGTATGTTATATATTACAGAGGCATTTACCATGCGTGAAATATTAGTTATGCGTTGCTCTTTGCTAGCCGTAATCATGAATGGCGCGGCTGATACGCTTTCGAAGCTGAGCAGTAAGGTTGTAGATATTTCTAACACAGCAATCATGCCATAGGACTGCAGTTACATTCTGTTTCAATATGTTGATACTAGATATCATCAGCGTACATATCGTAGGGTTTTCAGCGGCCAGAACCAATGCATACTTACCAATAATCCTTGTAAGTGAGCAACGCGTACAACCCTAAATTGTCCAGTAAACAGTAATCATATACTGAACTGTAATTATTGTGCACCCTGACATACGCACTGACTACGCCTACCGAAAAAAAGCACAGAGCGACCTCGTTGCAACCTTCTCCATAATTTAACACTATATACCAGACCGGGATGTGAATCCGGGACCTCACCTTTTCCTTTTACCGACTGAAATACAGACAGGACACTCAGCTCGTGTACCGCCCAAACAATTTTCATCTCACAGCAAGAATCGAAGCAATGCGTACTCCGCAGCAGAGTCATAACTGCATTCTGGAGGTCTATCATTATATGCACTAAGTGATAAAAAGTATCCGGACACCTGGTTGAAAATGACTTACAAGTTCGTAGGGCCCTCCATCGGTAATGCTGGAATTCAATATAGTATTTTGGCCCACCCGTAGCCATGATGACAGCTTCCACTCTCACAGGCATACGTTCAATCAGGTGCTGAAAGGTTTCTTGGGGAATGGCAGTGCGTCCATCATGGAACGCTGCACTGAGGAGCGGTATCAATGTCGGTCGGTGAGGCCTGGCAATAAGTCGGCGTACCAAAACATCTCAAAGGTATTCTATAGGATTCAGGTAAGGTCTCTGTGTAGGCCAGTCCATTACATGGATGTTATTGTCGTGTAAGCGCTCCGCCATAGGCCGTGCATTATGAACAGGTGCTCGATCGTGTTGAAAGATGCAATCGCCATCCCCGAATTGCTCTTCAACAGTGGGAAGCAAGAAGGTCATAAAACATCAATATAGGCCTGTGCTGTGATAGTGCCACGGAAAACAACAAGAAGTGCAAGCCCCCTCCATGAAAAACACGACCACACCATAACACCACCTCCTCCGATTTGGCACTGTACACGCTGGCAGATGACGTTCACCTGGCATTCACCATACCCACACGGTATACAATGTGGCGCACATTGTATACCGTGATTCCCCACTCCCCACAACGTATTTCCACTGTTCAATAGTCCAATGTTTACGCTCCTTACACCAAGCGAGGTATCGTCTGGTATTTACCGGCATGATATGTGGCAAATGAGGAGCCACTCGACCATGAAATCCGTTTGCTCACCTGCCGCCTAACTGTCGCAGCACTTGCAGTGGTTCCTGATGCAATTTGGAATTCCTATGTGATGGTCTGGATAGATTTCTGCCTATTACACGTTACGACCCTCTTCAACTGTCGGCTGTCTCTGTCAGTCAACAGACGATATCGGGCTGTGCGCTTTTGTGTTGTACGTGTCCCTTCTTGTTTCCATTTCACTATCACATCGGAAACAGTTGACCTAGGGATATTTAGGAGTTTGGAAATGTGGCGTAGAGAACTATGACACAAGTGACACGCAATCACATGACGACGTTGGAAGTCCGTGAGTCCCGCGCAGCGCTCCATTCTGCTCTCTTACGAAGTCTAATGACTACTGAGGTCGCTGATATGGAGTACCTGGCAGTAGATGGAAGCACAATGCATCTAATATGAAAAACGTATGTTTTGGGGGTGTCTGGGCACTTTTCATCACATACTTTACATAGGTCCAGCATGTTTTTTACAAATACAAACTTATGAATTAACTCCTCCAGTTATACAAAATATCACAATTACTAGTAGCGTGATGCGGAATGGGTCCACAGCCATTATGTAGTTATTATATCTGGTGCTCCCTGCCGCCGTTGGATAAGCAGCTGCCAGCAGCAAGTCGTATACTCCTAGCTCACTTATTTGTTACATAGTTTAATTCTTAATTTCTTTGCGTGTTTTTGGTACTTGCATTGTTAATTCATAAATTTTGGGCGTATTATAGTAATTGAGAGTGTAGCATCGCGTTTTAGTACCCGAATAGTGTAAAATCGCGTAGTCTCCTTCCGCCGCCGAGCAGTGTGTCAGCAGTGCGCAAGTAGCAGCGTTACTGCATCTACTAGGCAATCTTCTATTTTAATAACCGTTTAAATATTGTGTCGAATTGTTTGTGCTCTGTGTAGATTAATTCAGACGTTCTTTGCACAACAGTTTTTAGCATGGGTAGCTGTGTTCGGTTACAGGCTGGGTTGGCATCCCTTCGCTCCAGCTTCAGGCAGTGTTGGCTTCGGTCACACAGCTTGAGGCTGTTGCCAGTGGTCATCACTGTGGGGGTCCGGATGGGGGTTTGTCGGGGACGGCCAGCTCGTCCCACGCATCCCCCGATCGGACTACGACTGTGGCTGCCCGGGATACTGCCCACATTGAGGGATCACCCTCACCTGTGGTAGAGTGGGAGGTCGTCTCGAGGTGTGGCAGGGGGCGAAAGACATTCCGGAGGGCTGAACGGAAGGCCTCTCCAGTTTGTCTGACGAACCGGTTTCAGGCTCTGTCTCAGGCTGATACTGATCTTCGGACGCACATGGCTGCTTGTCCTGTTCCAGAGGTTGCCCCTCAGTCTGCAAGATCCGGGCGGTCGCAGAGGGTGGGCTTACTGGTAGTTGGGAGCTCCAACGTCAGGCGCATAATGGGGCCCCTTAGGGATATGGCAGCAAGAGAGGGGAAGAAAACCAACGTGCACTCCGTGTGCATACCGGGGGGAGTCATTCCAGACGTGGAAAGGGTCCTTCCGGATGCCATGAAGGGTACAGGGTGCACCCATCTGCAGGTGGTCGCTCATGTCGGCACCAATGATGTGTGTCGCTATGGATCGGAGGAAATCCTCTCTGGCTTCCGACTGCCATCTGATTTGGTGAAGATTGCCAGTCTCGCTAGCGGGATGAAAGCAGAGCTCACCATCTGCAGCATGGCCGAGTGGAGGGTCTGAATCCGAGGCTGAGACGGTTCTGCGACCGTGTGGGCTGCAGATTCCTCGACTTGCGCCATAGGGTGGTGGGGTTTCGGGTTCCGCTGGATAGATCAGGAGTCCACTACACGCAGCAAGCGGCTACACGGGTAGCAGGGGTTGTGTGGCGTGGACTAGGCGGTTTTATAGGTTAGATGGCCTCGGGCAAGTACAGAAAGGGCAACAGCCTCAAAGGGTGTGGGGCAAAGTCAGGACATGCGGGGACCAAGCAGCAATCGGTATTGTAATTGTAAACTGTCGAAGCTGCATAGGTGAAGTACCGGAACTTCAAGCACTGATAGAAAGCACCGAAGCTGAAATAGTTATAGGTACAGAAAGCTGGCTGAAGCCAGAGATAAATTCTGGAGAAATTTTTACAAAGGCACAGACGGTGTTTAGAGAGGATAGATTGCATGCAACCGGTGGTGGCGTGTTTGTCGCTATTAGTAGTAGTTTATTCTGTAGTGAAGTAGAAGTGGATAGTTCCTGTGAATTATTATGGGTGGAGGTTACACTCAACAACCGAGCTAGGTTAATAGTTGGCTCCTTTTACCAACCTCCCGGCTCAGCAACATTAGTGGCAGAACAACTGAGAGAAAATTTGGAATACATTTCACATAAATTTTCTCAGCATGTTATAGTCTTAGGTGGAGATTTCAATTTACCAGATATATACTGGGACACTCAGATGTCTAGGACGGGTGGTGGGGACAGAGCATCGAGTGACATTATACTGAGTGCACTATCCGAAAATTACCTCGAGCAATTAAACAGAGAACCGACTCGTAGAGGAAACATCTTGGACCTACTGATAACAAACAGACCCGAACTTGTCGACTCTGTAAGTGCAGAACAGGGAATCAGTGATCATAAGGCTGTTGCAGCATCCCTGAATATGGAAGTTAATAGGAATATAAAAAAAGGGAGGAAGGTTTATCTGTTTAGCAAGAGTAATAGAAGGCAGATTTCAGACTACCTAACAGATCAAAACGAAAATTTCTGTTCCGACACTGATAATGTTGAGTGTTTATGGAAAAAGTTCAAGGCAATCGTAAAATGCGTTTTAGACAGGTACGTGCCGAGTAAAGCTGTGAGGGACGGGAAAAACCCACTGTGGTTCAACAACAAAGGAAACTACTGCGAAAGCAAAGACAGCTTCACTGCAAGTTTAAACGCAGCCAAAACCTCTCAGACAAACAGAAGCTAAACGATGTCAAAGTTAGCGTAAGGAGGGCTATGCGTGAAGCGTTCATTGGATTCGAAAGTAAAATTCTATGTACCGACTTGACAGAAAATCCTAGGAAGTTCTGGTCTTACGTTAAATCAGTAAGTGGCTCGAAAGAGCGTATCCAGACACTCCGGGACGCTGATGGCGTTGAAACAGAGGATGACACGCGTAAAGCTGAAATACTAAACATCTTTATCCATAGCTGTTTCACAGAGGAAGACCGCACTGCAGTTCCTTCTCTAAATCCTCGCACAAACTAAAAAATGGCTGACATCAAAATAAGTGTCCAAGGAATCCAAGGAATAGAAAAGCAACTGGAATCACTCAACAGAGGAAAGTCCACTGGGCCTGACGGGATACCAATTCGATTCTACACGTGAGTACGCGAAAGAACTTGCCCCCCCCCCTTTCTAACAGCCGTGTACCGCAAGTCTCTAGAGGAACGGAAGGTTCCAAATGATTGGAAAAGAGCACAGGTAGTCCCAGTCTTCAAGAAGGGTCGTCGAGCAGATGCGCAAACCTATAGACCTGACGTCGATCTGTTGTAGAATTTTAGAACATGTTTTTTGCTCGCGTATCATGTCGTTTTTGGAAACCCAGAATCTACTCTGTAGGAATCAACATGGATTCCGGAAACAGCGATCGTGTGAGACCCAACTCGCTTTGTTTGTTCATGAGACCCAGAAAATATTAGATACAGGCTCCCAGGTAGATGCTATTTTCCTTGACTTCCGGAAGGCGTTCGATACAATTCCGCACTGTCGCCTGATAAACAAAGTAAGAGCCTACGGAATATCAGACCAGCTTCCGACCAACTTGTCGGAAGTTCCATGCGGCTTTTCGCGGATGATGCTGTAGTATACAGAGAAGTTGCAACATTAGAAAATTGTAGCGAAATGCAGGAAGATCTGCAGCGGATAGGCACTTGGTGCAGGGAGTGGCAACTGACCCTTAACATAGATAAATGTAATGTATTGCGAATACATAGAAAGAGGGATCCTTTATTGTATGATTATATGATAGCGGAACAAACACTGGTAGCAGTTACTTCTGTAAAATATCTGGGAGTATGCGTGCGGAACGATTTGAAGTGGAATGATCATATAAAATTAATTGTTGGTAAGGCGGGTACCAGGTTGAGATTCATTGGGAGTCCTTAGAAAATGAAGTCCATCAACAAAGGAGGTGGCTTACAAAACACTCGTTCGACCTATACTTGAGTATTGCTCATCAGTGTGGGATCCGTACCAGATCGGGCTGAGGCAGCAGATAGAGAAGTTCTAAAGAAGAGCGGCGCGTTACGTCACAGGGTTATTTGGTAACCGTGATAGCGTTACGGAGATGTTTAGCAAACTCAAGTGGCAGACTCTGCAAGAGAGGCGCTCTGCATTGCGGTGTAGCTTGCTCGCCAGGTTTCGAGAGGGTGCGTTTCTGGATGAGGTATCGAATATATTGCTCCCCCCTACTTATACCTCCCGAGGAGATCACGAATGTAAAATTAGAGAGATTCGAGCGCGCACGGAGGCTTTCAGACAGTCGTTCTTCCTGCGAACCATACGCGACTGGAACAGAAAAGGGAGGTAATGACAGTGGCACGTAAAGTGCCCTCCGCCACACACCGTTGGGTGGCTTGCGGAGTATAAATGTAGATGTAGATGTAGATGTAATACCGCTTGTTGTTGTTGTGGTCTTCAGAGTGAAGACTGGTTTGGCACTGCTGTGCACTCTATTGTGCGCAAGTCACTTTATCTCCAAATAACTACTGCAACCAACATACATCTGAACCTGTACACTGTATACATATCCTTTGGTCCCCATCTACAATTTTTACGTCCCAAATTTCCCTCCATTACCATATTGTCAATTCCGTGATACCTCTGGACGTGTGCCTGAACCAGTCCTTTCTTTTAGTCAAGTTGTGCCATAAATTTCTTTTCTTCCCACTTCGATGAAGTATCTTCGCATTATTTATTCGATCTATCAATGTAAAATTCAGCATTCTTCTGTAGCACTACATTTTAATAATTTCTATACTCTTATTGTCTGAACTTCTTGTTATCCATGTTTCACTTTCATACAAGGCTACAGTTGAAACAAATACCTCCAGAAAAGATATCCTGAGATTTACTTTCATATTAGATGTTAAAACTCCTTTTTTTTTTCAAGAATTATTTTCTTGTTGCAGCCAGTCTGAGTTGCACACTAGTGTGCAAGATTTAAGGATGAAAATAACTTTCGCATGATGTGCCACTGCCAAGTAAGATAGCTCGATGAAACTTAGACCGTACATAGAATGAACTGCCACAGCATAGTACAGAATGTTACTGAAAGAAATACGCATTCAGATCAACAGATAGATCACATTCTTCACCACGGTGGTTAACAACTACTGGATGGTCATCAATGCATGTAGCCGCACTGCACTACGCCTCCCCAATACACCCCCCACGTACTCGATGGGATTTAAGTGGGGTGAACGGGCAGGTCAGTCCATTTGCCGAAAATCCTCTCCTTCCGAGAGATCCTCCACCAGCGCCGTTCGATGCTGTTTCCCACTGTCATTCACAAAAATGAAGTCAGGTCCGAATCTACTTCTGAAAAGATGCACATAGAGGAGTAGTGTCGCAATAATGTTGACCGATGAGTGTATCGTATTCAAAGATTTGAAGCCCAGTACGCCCATGCAGCGTAGTGCCTCCTTACGTCATAACACCTGGACCATCAAAGTGACAACCTTCAACAACGCTGGACGTGTCCTCATATGGCGAGAGGTGTGAACACGTAATGAGCCCAGGAGAATTTTCAGTCATGATCGTCTTCGTGGTCCAGGCGTTAGTATGTGTGTGTGTGTGTGTGTGTGTGTGTGTGTGTGTGTGTGTGTGTGTGTGTGTGGGTGTATGTGTGTGTATGTGAGGATTATACGTTATGTTGTATGGACGTACTGACCTCCAAATCTTTGAACATGGTACCCTTTCCAACTAACGTAATTGTAACACTATACTCCTTCTGCAACATTCATCGTGCTATGTCACTTGGCAGTGACACATAATATAAGAGATACTTTCGTCCTGATGTTTTGAACACCACTGCATACCCTCTCTACTTCTATTATTTTTCACCCAAATAGTAAAACTCGTCTATTACTTTTAGTGTTTCACTTTCTAACCTAATACCCTCAGCATCGCCACATTTAATTCTACTACATTCCATTTCCCTCGTTTAACTTTTTTCGATGTTCGTCTTTATTAGCCATACAGTAGAGCTGCATGTACTCGGGAAAAATAACGGCTGTTGTTTCCTCTTGCTTTCAACCGCTTGCAGGACCAGCACAGCAAGGCCATGTTGGCTGATGTTACACTGCCAGATCAGTCTATCATCCAGACTGTTGTTCCTGTAATTATTTAAATGGCTGCTGCCCCTCTTCAGAAACCATATGTTGGTTCGGCATCTTCACAAATACCCTTCCGTTGGGATTGCCCCTAAAGGACGGCTATCTGTATCGTTTAGACACGCAAGTGGCCCCTGTCGGCAAGGTCCATGGTTCATGGATATATACCGCTTACGGCTTTAAAAATGTTCTACTTATTTCGTTTCCAGTTTCAGGTATTCTTCAGCTGAGATAAATAAGAAAATTGACAACCATAAGCGATAACACCGGAGTTTTTTTATTTATCGTGACTGAGGAATAGTCTAAATGACAATCGCAGTAAACAAAATTTTTTAAAGTCGTATGCGGTATTGTCATGCTTGATAATCAGAATTATCGTGTCAAAGTTGATGTTATTAACTGCCAGCAAATAAGCAATGCACTACCCTTTGACAATTTTTAGTCACGACAGGTTACCATGCCGTAACATTACATTCCCTGTAGTACGCCAAGCTAAGTGCATCAGCGTACGAACACAGAAAAAGTCGAGACAGTAACGAAGCACTGTTTGAGACAAACCAACTGTACTACGAATACGACTAATTTGAGTCAGGCATGAAATGTGTGTGGAAGAGCAAACTTGGCGAATAACGTAATGTATCAGGTAGTACCGAACTGTTACTTCGAGAGTTGTGCAGTATCAAATACGCGCGATATGTTCCAGCCCTACTCACGCACGGCGAACACAGCGAAATTCACGTGCAGTTAAAACAACAGACAGACAGTGATTGCTGTTACAAATGTTACTAATGGAGCTGTCATCGTTGACTACAGCGAAATGGCACGTCTTCTACTACGATTATGTCCACGCCTTACCCAACCGCCAGCCACCTTCCCTCGCCATCTGGCAATATAGGGCATATTCGTGTTACAGTCGTACCATTGCTGACATACTGAAGACTGATTGAATAGTGGTGGTAGTAATAGTAGTAGCAGTAGTAGTAGTAGTAGTAGTAGGTCTTGTCCTTCGACTCATGTAACTGTAGTCTATTTTTGTACTAATTGTGGATAATCTTTCGTTCACTGTATTTATTCCTCGATAAATTATTCATCACAACTTTCTGATGTCCAATATTACAGGTAGCAGGAAGTGAGCTTCCAGCTACACAGACTTAATTGTAATACAAGGCTGCTGGTCGACACCCTAAGCAGATTTATGTAATCACGGACCTTTAAATAAAACATACATAAGATGAGCAACACAAAATTAGTACAATAATAAATATTTATTATGTTTAGCTACAATAATAAGACTCAGCCTGGGCAAATGTACGGCTCAGTATTCAATGCCCAAACACTGACAGACTTATAACTTTGAAGAAAACTATCTGGATATCTTAAATCTGTGGTAAGTTCCTGTGGAACCAAACTGCTGAGCTCATTGGTTCCTAGGCCTACACACCACTTAATCTAACTTAAATTAACTTACACCAAGGACAACACACACACCCATGCCCGGGGGAGTACTCCAACCTCCGACGGACTGGGGAGGGGAGGGGGGGAGGGGGAGCCGCGCGAACCGTGGCAAGGCGCCTCACACCGCGTGGCTACCCCGCGGGGCTGAAAACTATCTAATCTAAAACAGTTTCACAAGGGTGCTGCGTCTGATATTTACTCAGTACTGTTATTGGCTAGTAACTGCACTAGACACTTGCCGTTGAACTGTCTGACGAATAATCTTAAGTAGCTGGCGAACGACGACAGCGTCGGCTGATGTAGACAGAAGTTGCAGAACTATAGACATTCGGATGTGAGCTTGTCGTGAACTGAGCTGGATGTGAACTGGAACTGAAGTGACAAGAGTGGCCTGCCACTAGTCTTCCATCCACGAAGCGAAAAGTAGCACCAGATATCAGCACCCTCTGTGGCAGCTGATATCACTGGCGGGGGACGAATCTAACGTAAAGTTATAAAATAGCTGTAGGCTACCGTAGACATTACCAAGCGAAGACTACGGTAGTTTTTCTAGTAGCTTTGGTCAGTTAAGGTCGTATCTGTGTTACCTGTGCGTCAGTTGTGTTGCATACGTATCTGGCGTCATCTCATAACCACCATTTCCTTTACGTATGCGATCAGTGTGTTACTAGATTCCCCTAAAAATCGGAAGCTGTGAACTGCCTAGAAACTCAGTGAGGATATATAATGATCCGGGTAAGCTATGGAACATTTTTGTTGTACATAGTCGTTCTCCTTCCTGTTACTTAAAAGCAAACAATAGTTATAGCAAAATTGAAATTGTCATTGTTTTATTCGAAACTTTTTGATTCGTAATGTGAAACAGTGGAATGTTGTAGTAAAATTTAAGACAACAATACAGATGTATCATATAGCTCTAGAAAACGCGGTTTCCTCAAAAAAACATAAAATAAAAAAACGTAAAACAAAAATATAGCAAACATCGCTTCAATACTTCATCGAACTTGTTTAATACGTGTTTCTGTTATTCATAAGCAACTCCGGCATTTATCAATAATAATAGGAAACTCGTATTTTTGAACGTTCTATTGAATTCAAAACAACAATATTTATATTTTTTTTAATTTTTGTGCCTGTAAGCCGTACTTGCATGAACAGTAATTGCTTTGGTTACATGAAAGAGCAGAATTTATGGGATCAGGTACTTTTTATTACTTATAAAATGCAATTTATCTTCTGTAAGGTTATAAAAACACAACGGCTGACAACAAATCATGTGCGGTTCTAATTACGTGCAAAACGAAAAAATAAATAAAAAAATAATGAAGTCGTCGGTTTCCAGTTTCTCTCTTACACATTCATTTACGTTTCCTTACATACCAATTCTAGCAACAGTGCCGGTAAACGTACCATTTTCTACGTGATTTATGTAGTGTAGCAAAACTACCGGGCCATAGTTTCGGTAGGATGCAGCTCAAATCTGACACTTAAGGTGTTGTAGTGAAAACAGAAATCGGTCTCTTACGGTGAGTGCCATCTATGCGGCAATAGATTTTAACTCGATGTGTCGCCATGGTTAGAGTGCCTAAAATGGCGCGCCCCCTGGAAGACATCACTGTGTACCAGTGGCTAAGTACACAGCAACTTCAGAATTTCCTATTGTGTTTCCTAATCGACCTCGTCCTTTTCTAAATCTAGGCATATCTAATTTGTCAGCATGGGTTTCACTTTCTTGACTACCCTCTATGATTAGCACCGCTACGCTTAATCCCACGTTACTTTCAGGTCCCCGCTACGTCTGTTCCATACTTCTATAAATAATTCTTTGTGAGTATCTGGCATCTCTTATCCCAGCGCCACTTCAGCCTACTCCTCCTCCCAGAGAATGAGATCCACCCCTATGTTTATCCCTGCTACCAACTTTAACTGTTCCCCGCCTATCCCACTCCACATCAGGGCTTCTCTCTCCTTTTCTCTCTCCCATCTCCATCCACCCCAATCCCTCTTATAACCACTACTCCTCACCCTCTGTCTTTCCCACCGTCTGTATTCCCCACTCTCCACCTCAGCTCCTTCCTATCTTCCTAGCTAACGGACTCCTATTTATTTACTGACACCCATCAACCCCATGGATAATATTCTCTCCTCCCACAATATTTATCATCCAGTGCAGGTCGTTCGGATTTTAAGTGAAAATACAGTGCTTCAGTGTTTCCTATCAGAAGAATCAGAAGAATTTCACCGTTCTGCGATGTCTTTTTAAAATTTTTAGCTGGCTGTCTTTGATTTTTAATTTAAAATAGACAGTCCTTACGGTTATTTCTCGTTCTCCTTATATATTTTGTAATTCACTTGGCAGGAGAGCGGAATATTGTACCGTTGTAGCCACCCACCGCCGATATGCGACAACAGGGATGAAATGTCAATAAAAAGAAAAAAAATGGAATATCTTGTATCAACGAGTTATTAATCGGATTATATTATTCTGGAAGTCTCACGGTATTTCGTCTAACTCAATATCCTGCGAACTGTCGCTGTTTCTTAATAATTCTAAATGACTGTCATCTGCTCCTCGCCTCTTATTTCGACTTAGTTCTTTTTGAGTTATGTCAAATTCTTCACACAATATCGCACCTCCCCCCTCCCCCCCCCCCCTCTCTCATCTTAATCCATTTCCTTTTCTCTTTCCATAATATTGTCATCGAGCTTTTCTCTTTTATATAACCCTTCAATATTATGCACGTTAAAAATTTCTCTTCTTTTTTACAAGAGAATGTTCCAATCTGACTTGTCGAAACCCATCCTGAAATTTTTTGGCCAGAAAGAATACACGGAAGAAATGCACTGACAAAGTTTAGCTGCTAAGACGCACTGGCAGTATTTAAAAGTTATTCGTCTTTTGTTGCACGAAGAACCGCTTATGACAGCGGTTTGTACAGCTCTTCCTGTCTATTACGTGTAGCACAGATCTTATGATATTCTGAATAATTTATATTTTAATATCAATGAAACAGTTCCTTGTTTATTCCATACAGTCATCAAAATAAAGCGAAGTGTAACTTGAATGATGAAAACAAACATTTTCCTTACACGATACACAAGACAACCGAAAAATTAATTCTTTCAGGCCTGGCGCATCAATTATAAGTTTTATTTAGACCGAATCGCGGTGGAGTAAGAAACGATCCTGGCCGTTGCTCTGCTTATCGTACTGCATACCGAACATACGTAAAGCAATTTGTAAAATGTGTCGATGCAAACTGTTAACACAGAAATGACTTAAAGTTGAGAATACTGTTCTCTTGATAAACCTAGAATGACACGAAGCTATGGGAAATTAAACTGCCGACAATTTCCTCAAAGATACTTTCCGCGGTGGAAAACTTTTTTTTAACCGAGAATCATACTGGTTGTTATCGGTGGAATCTGAATTATATCATTAATCTTTAAGTCGTCCCCCTGAATGAAAGAGGTAACGTTATCTCTAGGTCAGGAGTAAAAAAAAAAAAAAAAAAAAAAAAAAAAAAACATATAATTTCTGCAAGTGGTTAGAAATCGTTCTGAATCGAGTGTTAAAAATTATTCTTTCCTGTAGATTTTTATATGTCGATTATATGATTTTTGCCCCTGAACAACCCTGATTTTTTTTTGTCCTAACATCCCTTGAGGTCCCTGAAGACAGATATAAAGCTGCGGAAACACCATCCCACTGATCACTAGCATTGTTGTACATAAAAGTGTCATAGCATTAATCGATTGCACAACAGATCCTGTATTTCTCCGCTTTGAAATGATAAAAGTGCTGTTCGCGCGTATTCTTTCACGAGATCTTACTGATCAGAGTTAGACACAGCAGATATGGGGATAACAGCAAGCTTTGTCTTCATGGCAGCTATGAATTAATAGTACCTCCTCTATACTCTTACTTAGTCGCCTTGATATCCTATACTGTATGACTCCTTGAATCTGCTTAACCAGCTTGCAGAATACTTCAAATCAACAATGTTCTTCTCAGTCTACATATACATCTACATCCATACTCCGCAAGCCACCAGACGGTGTGTGGCGGAGGGTACATTGAGTACCTCTATCGGCTCTCCTTTCTATTCCAGTCTCGTATTGTTCGTGGAAAGAAAGATTGTCGGTATGCCTCTATGTGGGCTCTAATCTCTCTGATTTTATCCTCATGGTCTCCTCGCGAGATATACGTAGGAGGGAGCAATATACTGCTTGACTCCTCGGTGAAGGTATGTTCTCGAAGCTTCAACAAAAGCCCGTACCGAGCTACTGAGCGTCTCTGCTACAGAGTCTTCCACTGGAGTTTATCTATTATCTCCGTAACGCTTTCGCGACTACTAAATGATCCTTTAACGAAACGCGCTGCTCTCCGTTGGAGCTTCTCTATCTCTTCTATCAACCCTATCTGGTACGCAATATTCAAGCAGTGGGCTAACAAGTGTACTGTAACCTACTTCCTTTGTTTTCGTACTGCATTTCCTTAGGATTCTTCCAATGAATCTCAGTCTGGCATCTGCTTTACCGACGATCAACTTTATATGATCATTCCATTTTAAATCACTCCTAATGCCTACTCCCAGATAATTTATGGAATTAACTGCTTCCAGCTGCTGACCTGCTATATTGTAGCTAAATGATAAAGGATCTTTCTTTCTATGTATTCGCAGCACATTACACTTGTCTACATTGAGATTAATTTGTCATTCCCTGCACCATGCGTCAATTCGTTGCAGATCCTCCTGCATTTCAGTACAATTTTCCATTGTTACAACCTCTTGATGAACCACAGCATCATCTGCAAAAAGCCTCAGTGAACTTCCGATGTTATCCACAAGTCGCTATCTGGATGGCCCAGTCTCGCAGATCTCTATGGGTAATGGTGCATTGCCTCTCACGAACAGCTTCACATGATACATATCTCAAGAAAACGTCTCTAAACAATTGCTGTTCGTGTTATTTACTTAAATTTGTAGGCTCATGTTGGTTCTTAACGGCAGTAATGGGGATCCATGGCCACCCTATGTAGTAACTCTTTCGGATGGTTTTCCTTTCACAGTTCTGGGAGTTTCATTTTGTCGCTTATTTATTTCGTAGCGTAAGTCTTTAATTTATACAGTTCACGGTCAGATTTTATGAAGCAAGACCGAGTTTGCATACTTCTTAACATTGAGTGTTAAACACATGAATATTGATTGAGTCTTACCTCTTATCAAACCTTATCAGTATTACACTACGGCAAAAGGAATTGGTATTGTTGTAGATATTAAATAAGATTCCAACTTGAGTGAACAGCAACTCCTGACAACTGTTCCAGAGAAACTATCGACGAAAACTGAAATGCTCTTTACAAATTACGACTGCGCCGAGTCGTTTTATTTGTTTGTCGATGCCCATCAAGCAAGGATATGCGCCAGCCATGTTGCGCATATGCAGTCTAGTACGGCTACGGTAGGGGTTTGCATGTCTCCAGTCCCTTGGTGAGCTACGAATTTAGCAAATTTCAACATAAAAAAATACTTCCAATGCGAATTAGCAGTTAAAATTGAGACAGGGTCTTTCATCCGGTGTATTCTTCCTGTATAACACATTCCAGGGCATGTTTCGACACATCGGAGTGGACCATTCACTTGATGGTACTGGCATTTCACCTCAAATGTTGATGTTCATACAGCTGTTTCTACTTTCTCTAAAGGTTATTTTAACTTTTCCGAAAGCAACATCTATCTTTCCTTTAATCATCCGTGTTGCTGCAGCTTTGCATACCTTCTCTAGCCATTCTTGCTTTGCCACTTTGCATTTCCTGTCAGTCTCATCTTTTTGCACATGTTTCTATATTCACTGTTTCATTTGCTTCATTTTCAAATTTTCTTCTTTCATCTGTGAAATTTAATATATCCTATGTTATTCGAAGATTTCTGCTGGACGTTTTCTTTTTGCCTATTTGTTCCTGTGCTACGTTCACCACTTCGTATTTCAAAGCTAACCATTTCTCTTCTATTGCATTCCTTTCCACCATTTCACTTCGAAATTCTAGCTGTACGAACTCATCCAGGCACCCTGTACTGAATTATTGCCTAAGAAAATGTATTAAATACCGTCTTAAAAAAGAAAAAAAATAGAAAAACCATAATTCCATTGTCTACAAATATAAACCTGTAAATACATTCCACTCACTAGGTTTATATCCTTTTTTGTTTACTTTCATGTGTATGATAGAAGTTATTTTTTTCTTAAAGATCCTTCATGATTATCCACAGTGTACAGCTGGTAAACTAACTATGAGGATTGAGGAAACTGTAGTAACGAGCCACTGGCTGTGAGAGGTATTGTAGGTCCCAAGGGAACATACACACAGTGCTCAGTAAGAGAACATTGTCAGCGGATGTACATTTAACAGAACAAAATGTGGCGATGGCTGAAATTTAACTCCCTGACATTCTAAACAGGAGCAAATTACATCTGCACAGCACTACTCGTAATAGACAATTCAAATGGTTCAAATGGCTCTGAGCACTATGGGACTTAGCATCTATGGTCATCAGTCCCCTAGAACTTAGAACTACTTAAACCTAACTAACCTACGGACAGCACACAACACCCAGCCATCACGAGGCAGAGAAAATCCCTGACCCCGCCCGGGAATCGAACCCGGGAACCCGGGCGTGGGAAGCGAGAACGCTACCGCACGACCACGAGATGCGGGCGATATAGACACTATGAGTGTGATGAGGGAGTTATGCCTCATTGATACTCAGCCTGAAGTGTGCACCTTCTAAAAATACACTAGAAAGGCTGCTTCGTATCAGCCCCAGGATTTCAGATTTGGAAAAAGCACTTCAGGCCGTGAGGTGGAGTCAATGACGGAACAACGGCAAGACACACCTGAACGTCGCAGCGATTAGTACAGTGACGTCTTAGTGTGCTGACGTAAGTCCACTGACTGATAAGCAGCTGTAAGATGGCGGGCTCGGTATGGAATACAACTTCCAGTCATTATTTTTTGTTTTCTTTTTACTGCGTTGATTTGTATAGTCTGTAGGAATCCGAGCTTGTATCAGGTACTGTCATTGGCTATTGTGCGCTGACAGAATGGTGCGATGACAGGCGTCACTCGCCGCTTTCAACTGTCAGTCAGTGCAGCAGAACGGGCTACCGCGTGCGGAGATAATGTCTAGCGTGATGCACTACTCAGAATGATGTTTCCCATCTGGCAAGTTGACCCGGCAAGAAGTTAAGAAGTTTAGTCTCTCTAAATGTGTCCACAAAGGGTTTAGATTACTGGTCCGTAATTTACGAAAAAAGGAAGTTGTGCAGACAAAACTTTTTTGAGCGCTTTGCTTCTTTCAGCTGGAGAGCTGGCGCAGCGATTACAGTTTTTATCCATCAGGATGTCGTTGATTCAAATCGTTGCTGATACGCTCTAATTAGTGTTTTATGTGGATAATTAAAAGTATTTAATAAAACCGAAGATTAGCTTGACTTTGTGTAATAGCTGCAGGATTCTATATAATATACATAAGAACGATACACTGTGCAATTATAGACAATCGTAACGCATATCATTCAGATACTCACTTACCGTTAATTGATTACACACGGATGCCTTATTATGAATGTAATTTGAGTTTTTTTCAGTGACTACTAGGCCAAAGAAATGTGCATGCCTCAAACTGCCATTTTTTCTTCAGTATCCATGGTGCAAAAGATTTTTGTATTTTGAGTGCTTTTGTGATATTTATCACTCAACGCATTGTTAAGAGAAGTTCAGGAAGAGACTCCTACACGATGATACGAAACGGAATGAGTTATAGTTTTTAAGGCCCTTTGAGTGGCCCTAATGAGCGCGTTAAAACGCATCGAAATCTGTGGGATATAGAGTGTAGCCTCTTCTTGCCAGAAATAGGTATACAAAGAAATCTCTGTGTTAGTACTGAAACTGTTGTGTGCGCCGAATAATGAATTTTGATAATAATCGCCCGTCTTCCACACGTTATGACATTTATATATTATTATTATTATTATTATTATTATTATTAGAGAAGTGAGTCATCCCATAAAGTTGGTTAACAGCGAATGTTGCCCCCACTGTTATCATGTTTGGTACCACAACCAATATTATTGGTTTACAACCTAAAAACTCATATCTGTTTTGGAAAATTAGTTGCACATCAGCGGCAAACAGCAATGTTTTCCTAATAAAACGTTGTCTTACGGCAGGGAAGAAAAGGACAACACTGTTGCACCTCAAGATGGAATCGAACCTCTGCCCATTTACATAGAAAGCCTACAGCTTGACCATTCAGACATGGTGATGACCAGCCCAGAATTCCCAGTTAAGGGTCTATGGAGTGTATTTATAGCTAATAACTGCGTATTTTATTTGCAGAAAAGATTTTGTGTCTTCTTGTAATATATCAGTCAGGATCATTTTTGCGTCGTATTTCAAGTAATAATTCTTCTTCTTCTGCGGGTTCTCAGCGTTATCCGGAAAAATGGCACGTTGTATTTCCATAGCATCAGTGTTCTATCGGACTATCACTCTGGATGCGATTTTTAGCAGCCAAGTTTTATGTTGTTAGGGATAGGATTTTCAGCCTATGCGTACGGAAGATGGCAGCAACAACAAAGGTCTGTCTTTATTAGGAGAAATCAGGACTTCAGACGCCTACAGACATTGAAATAAATCAATGGAGAGGGTTGAAAATCTATGCCGGATCAGGAATCTTAACTCGGTTGCTCCGCTACTCTAGAACGGTTGCCTTAACCTTTTCGTCCACCCGGACACACTTCCCGTCCAATCCAAATTCTCAATCTGACACGTGCATATAGCGCCCTCATCCATTAGTCCCACTGCTCGTAGCTTTCGCTAAGTCCCACAGGGCCTCGGAAGATATGGTGCGTTCGCACTAAAAGTACCTAGAGCCGTCCTCGCTCGGCAAAAGTTTTCAAACTTCACCATTTATCTAGTTCAATGCCTGTAGGCGGACAAAGTCCTAATTTCTTGTAGTATACTTTCTTTACGGCCGCTGTACAACCAGTGGCGTCTACTGTGGCACCATATGTCAGTATATAAAGGTCTGTCTTTGCTAGACATACACTTGTCGCTTATCCATAGTAAAGAACGGGTGGGTTAGAGATTAACGTTACAACGACACTGAGGTCGTTAGAGAAAATCAGCTGTGACGGCATTAAGCTACAGTGATTTGTGAAAATCACGTAAAAGTGGCTGTAGCGAACAGTTCAGTTTCCTAATCACTGCGCCATATCGTCCGATGTAGTTGGTGCAAGGGCATTACTGCTGGGATGAAGTTTTGGTGTGTTGAGTGCTCATTTATTCGTTTCAGTGAGCGTTTCAGCTATGGAAGTGCTCCATTGGACGGACTCAGTAGACTCACTGATGACCCATACCATTCAGAGGGAGGGTACATTTTGCAGTCGTACGTTCCCTCCCATGAAGTCCGTTATAGCGTTATTCAGCAAACGCGAGCTCTGGTGGGCTCTTCGGGTTTTGCCGCCCATACCGCATCCGCTGAGTGTTTGTTTGGAGCAGAGCACTCCCGTTTGTAGATAGCGCATTGTGGGCGCGTCTGCAGTTGTAGCTCCGCTTTCAGCGTCTATTGTTGTCTCTCTCATTAATTATCCTGTTCCTCATTCCTGCTATCATCTCTAATTACACCGAAAGTCTCCTGGAGGCGTAGCGAATGCTGTAGTATTTACCTGTGAGGATTTTGCAATTAATACAGAATTTATGGAAATCGTTGTACATTGCATTTAAAGCAACAAATACTCAGTGTCATTTGATTTTCTTTCTCAGTAGGACTAGCGTGTGAAGAGGTCGATGTACCATGTGGACGCAAGTTCAGATGTCGAACAAAGTAACACAGTCGCTAGGACCATGAAAGATAATACACTACGTTTATGTGAAGACTCTTAAGGCCTTTTAAATAAAACGGACGTTACTAACATTCTACATCTTAATTTTTAGTGTTGAGATACTTGCAGCGCTCTGCCGCTAGAGGGCTCCGAATTGTAGTGTGTAACATAGCAGTCTGTAAAGTAACTCTGTCGGTGCTTGAGAAACAGGGTTCTGTAATCACGTTTCGAATTCGAAGAGTTTGTCCACACGCGGAGCGCCCTCTCCTTCAACATGACAATCCCAGAACACACACGAGCGCTGCGACACCTACATCAATCCGACGCCTTCGGTTCACTGTCGCATATCATCCTCCATACAATCCCGAATTGATAGTGATGAAGCGGTGCGAGCAGAGGCGAGGTTGTGTCTCCGTCAATAAAGTCAGACATTTTACGTTCATATTATCAACAAACTGATTTCTCTATGGGAGAAATATGTTCATCGCCAGGGTGACTAAGCCGAGAAGTAGATACTGTATGTAGACATGCAGACATGAAGAATGCCTTTGCTTCAGATGTTTTTACTCTATAATTGATGTACTTTATAGTATATATAGTATGCATAGTATGTACAGTAGGTGTATGCGAAAGTGTTCTTTGCATGGGTATTCGATTACCAGTAATAGTTTAGTTGTATTGTAGTAGTAATGAGTGGTTATACCGTGGGACTGTGTGTGCACTGCTTGGACAACGCTATCTAGTGGCCGGTTGTGAACCACTAGAATCGCAGCAGGTATACCTGCGCGGAGTAGGGCAGTGTGGTGTCGACCGTTGTTTGTCGAGCAGCGGTCGTGTACCAAATAGTTTTATCTTGTGGCTGCGGTTTTACGTATCTTACGGAAAAGAATGACCATGAGAGCAGTTGTTTTTTATCTTTTGTGACAATGATTTTATATCAGCTGGTCTGCCTCATGTATCGTTATATCCAAATGGTTTATAAAAATCTACATTCAGGTATGTGGTACTGCACTAATAGTAATGTATGTAGTGTAACTCGTGTAAGCCCTCCCCCAAACCTGTCACGCTATATCTTTACAGATCCGATGATTCCACCTTTAGTGTGTTGAACCCGGTCATCCAGTAAACAGTATTTAAGCGATCTTGGCTTTTGAATTATTTCTACAACAGTGTTCAAATGGTTCAAATGGCTCTGAGCACTATGGGACTTAACATCTGTGGTCATCAGTCCCCTAGAACTTAGAATTAATTAAACCTAACTAGCCTAAGGACATCACACACATCCATGCCCGAGGCAGGATTCGAACCTGCGACCGGAGCAGTCGCGCGGCTCTGAACTGAACGCTTAGAACCGCGAGACCACCGCGGCCGGCTACAACAGTGTGATCGCCCCACTACGCACTACGTGTTCACTGTTAACCTGTTCAACCTCGGTTCTCTATCTCAACAGTGATCTCTAGAAATTCATAATTTTTATCATTTTACATTTCCTGTTCGGATTTTACCTTCTGTATCCAGTTGTCCTAGCTAAGCATAAGTACCGATTACAAATGCTGAATTGATGGGCTAAAATCCAGAGTACAGAGTCCACACAGACGGACAGGACACCCAAGCATTCTCTCAGTAACGAATCGGGGTGCGTGGGACGAGAGACTACCGCACTGCCTCCGACTTCTGAGTGCACAGAGACATTTGCGAATCGCGCTCTCTTGGAATCAGCATCTGTTGCAGTACAGGCGGCTTTCCGTTGTTTACCTTCTTTTCTCTTATTTCTTGGCTTTGTTACAAAGCAAGTGGCTTAGGCCATCCACTGACGCTCTCTTGTTTTCTACCTTGGCTACAGGGCAGGCAGCCTCAGGACGTCTGCCTTTGCGTCTCACTATTATTCTGCTTTCGCTCTAGAAATATTGCTGTTCCTTTCAAATATCTTAACTTTTGCCACCAACCAGTTTTGCCTATGATACTGGCATTCGGTGCAGGGTCCAATTGTAAGTCGTACCGCGGCAATTAACGGAAAGTACTTTGTGTTTATGACTCTAAATGGCCCATGACGCAACCGCCGACTCCATGCTCACGTCTCATTCAGCGTGCTGTATAAATCTTAATAAACGTAAGTGATGCTTTGAATTGCCCTGTGTTTTGATTTCCTTGGGGCTGTGTTACAGTGTTGCTTGACAAGACCAAAGAACAAGGAGAGACTGTAAGGCAAGTTGAAGCTACGGGTAGATCTGTGAAGTAGCAATGGGCAAAACTGTTCTTTTCTGGGATCGAGTCAGAACCACTCACTCACTGGAATGACCTAACTCATTTTCATGACTCACCACTCACCATTCATTTACCACAATAAATGAACGAAATGGACTTTCTCTTTTTAGTTCAAGGTCATTGCACCTGTATTTTTAGTCAAGGGGAACTATATGTTGCATAGATCTTTTCAAGTCTCAAGTTTCTACTTCCTGAAATTATCTACAGTAGTGATTTATAAGTCTGTAACAATACATGTCCAGTTCGACAACAGCTGCAAATCGCAGGTCGTGGCTTCCAGGGAGCTGACTGATGGTATTATTCCACACCTTCCACACTGAACAAATCCCAACATTTATGGCGGTAATTTGATTGGTGACTGGCCTTTCTTTTAATCTCCTGGTATTTCAGCAAGTTTCTTAAGGCAAAAGAAGTCTTACTGAAAAACATAACTGCTTTTTTGACCTCATAAACAGCTTTCGCTATTGACTTTGGTATTGCGTGTTGCACAATATAATGTAAGGAATGTGCAAAGCTTTGGACATATATATTTCATCCTTTTCCCCTAAAAATTCACCAGCAGCTATGTGTATCATACTTACTATTTCTTTCCACTGTTAATTAATGCTCTGTTTCTCTTGCACATTTTTTTAGCATTCATCTAAGCGTTTTTTATAACCATCTAATGCTTGGATCTTGTAGCAAATATGTTCTATAGACTTCTTATCGTGTTTGTTTTTTGATTGTGCTTTTATTGTTATGTAGTGGAATTCTTAGTTTTGATATTACCTGCAAATGGTCAATACTAACATTTTATCCTCTATAGGCTCTGGTGTCGTCTATTAATGACATAGTTTTCTTATTTGCAATAACAAAGTCTATTATAAGTTTAGTACCCCTGGCACTGCATGTAAATTTATGAATATCTTTATGGAGCAAAAACTATTTGTTACCTTAAGTGGTTGAATGCAGAAAAATCTCTTAGCTGATCTCCGTTATAGTGTTTAGTATATTCTCCATGAGACCCTACTAGTCCTTTAGTGGTAGATTTACCTATCCTCGCATTGAAATCTCCAGTTATTATTAAAGATTCTGCTTTACGTATTCCTCTAAACGTCATCTGCATGCATTCATAGGTTTCATGCCTTTCTTCTCCTTCCCTCCTCTGGCGCATATACACCAATTATATTCACTAGCTTCCCCAATTAAACGTTAAATGTATTAATCTTTCATTTGTGAACGTACATGACTGCAGCCATTCTCAGTGGTGATTTTGATCATAACTGCAACTCTTGCCCATTCAGTTCTACTTACTCCGCTGTACATACATCTTTAGAGCTTTGCAGTTTACTCTTTGTTTCTGATGTAACAGCTATATCAATTTTTGCAGTGTATAATTCCCTTCTTAGTTGTTCTTCTGTAGTGCTCATTCCTCTAACATTGATATTGTACTTCTTCCGTTACAAGGTACCGACCTTCAGCCAGGTTAGCTAGACAGTGGAGTGGTCTCCTTTAGGTGTCCCAGCACACCTGTTTTCCTTTAGAAGTTGTCTCCCCTTAGATGGTTGCCTCCACTACAGTTATGGATCCATATCTCCAGGTTTTGGATGCTGTCCTTCCCTGTTTAGTCAAGGTTGTCTCCCCTAGGAGTGTTAGCTTCTCTATGCCCCCATACGTCTGCCTCTTGCCCAGAAAACCTGTCTGGCTCTGGTAGCCCTGCCAGGAGCTTGTGCTCCCTCCAGCATAGCTCTCTTGGCCACAGCATTCACAAACCTTTTCTTTTTCTATATTGTTCTTTCATCCCCCTCACATTATATGGGTGGAGGCAGGCTTCCAGTGTTCCAATATCCTGATCTTCACTCTAGAAAATTTACAGAAAAAATGAAGAATGTTAAAAAATATTTGGATGCAAAATTTAAAACGGCTCTAAAACACAATGTAGAGAAAATTACAAATATACAGAGTGGTTTTCTTCATTTACAGTTTAAAAAGGAAATAAGAAGCCTGACAAATAAAAAAAAGAAAGAAACATTTAAAACTTTGAAATTAAACGGTGGTGCACTTTCACTAAAGAGTCGAAAGACATCCTCTGGGTGAAGATATTGAGGGGAGATTAAAAGTTAGGAGGATTGATTTATAAATTTTATAGGCTATTGGGTGGTATCTATAGAAAGAGGGTAGGTGGTAGGGTGAATATTGGGAAAGACAGAAAGGAAGGATGAGTCTTTTGGGTGGGCAGGAGAGGAAGGGAGGGAATGTATGGCGAGGGAGAAGAGAGGGGCGGGGGGGGGGGGGGGGGAGCCCTGATGGGGAGTGGCAATAGGAGGGAAGCTACAGCAGGTAGGATGGATAAATATTGGAGCGGATTTCAGTGTCTGGGAGAGGAAGCCGGTTGAGGTTGCCTTGAGGTAGGATATGGAGTGTGTGTAGGTGTGGGGACAGTGGGGCGTGTTTGTAAAGGCACTGCCGCCGATCGGAGCAGTGGTCAGAGCGGAGACAATGCAGTTATTAGGACCTGGTATAGGAGATGCGAAGGTATTCGATGGGGGTGAGGAGAAGTGGCAGTTTGATTAGATAGTGCAGGATTCACGTATAAAGGAGATAAAGGAGAGGAAAAGGAAGGAACTTTGCGAAACTCCTGCAGTGAGATGGAAGGTATAGGAATTAGTATTGTTAATAGTGACAAAAGATGGGCGATTAGATGGGAAGGACGCAAAAAGGTGAACTGGAAGTTTGAAAAGGAGACCAGAAGGCCATACATGGTCGTAGGCTTTCTCTAGATCGAAGAAAACAAAAATAGCGAATTTCCGGGAGCTGAGCTGTTGGGACAGGAAATGGATGAGGTGCAGGAGGTGGTCATCAGAGGAGAATCTGGAATGAAAGCCACACTGGTTAACGGAAGGAGGTGGTCAGGAGGGCATGCTAAACTATTAAGTGAGGCAGATGGAGCAGTAGGAGGAGATTTGTGCATTTTGAAGGAAAGAAGGATTTTGGAGGTTTACTATACTTGAAGACAGTAACCATTGGAAAGGACAGTAGTGTAAAGGGTTTCAGGGGAGACTAGAAATTAAAAGGGGCGTTCTATGGGGTGTTGATAAGTAATGAAATTATGACCGGGGAAAGTGCTGCACTTTTTGTGAAGTACTTGTTTTATGTCGTGTAATGTGATTGGTGTATTTAAGACTGTGGTACATTGTCCAGAAGTACAGCTAGATGCTCACTTCCAAACACACCAAGGACTTCTGCAGGGATGATATAACACTAACGTGCTTTGAAACACGCTAATGTTACCCTCTGAGAGGATGTCAAAGATTTGACCGCGCGTGTGTCTAATAGACAAAGGTGTCGGACTACAGTTTTGAATTTGGTGAAATTAAGAGAAAAACCAAATGGATTTTAACTCTGGGAGTCAATGAAAGTAGTAAAATCATAAATGAACAAACAATGAGAGGTTGTCAGCCCAATTAGGCACGTTAAGTGGAAAAATATGTTTAAGAAAATTGAATATTGGTTATTGAAGTTACTTTCGTTGAGATTCCCCTTTGAACATGAAACAGGATACAGACTGACACAGTCCACTCTGAACTGTGTGTAGCAGCAGTTACCAATAACACACCCACCAATAAATTATAGAGAGTAGATTTGCACCAAGCTCATAATAATGACAGCAGCACTCAGAAGCATCAAATACTGAAATGTTACTGCATGAAGTGCAGAACTGGATTTGGACATGAGGGGCTTTTATCTTAACTGACATGATAAGAACAAATAAAAATGAATAATATCACAAATACAATGTTTAAGCTGCTCTACAAATATCCGTTCTCCTTGGCAACGTTAATAGTTCAATTTTTTCCTAATAAGTGGAGAATATCATGGGGACCCATAAACTAGCATAGTTTCACTAATCAACGATCTCTAATTATTACAGTAGTAAAGACTAATTCAAAAACCTAATCACTTCACTTGGAGTAGTTCATAATTTACTTTGCAAGACAGTAAAATACAGCAATAGGCTTAATTAAGTTAAAAAAAGCAACCATTCATGACAGAAATCAAAATCACACTAATTTTAAAACGAACTTATTTGCTTTTTTATCACCTGTGAATCAGGTATTCTAAACAATAATATTTACACAATCTTGCACTGCAATCCTACAAAACTATATTTTGTAATAAACTTTGGATACTTTAATAAGGATACTATAATAAACTAAGGATACTTTAATAAAAGCCTATCCAACTTCACTTACGTGGTTTTAACTTCGACTGTTACTACTCCTTTTATATTAGACAAAAAATCACTTTTAAACACTTGAATGTAAGAATTGTTCATTTAAATCAGGATACTCGGTTTTAGTAGCACTTAGGTGAGGACCCTGCATGGGTTCGTGATCAGGATAGAAAATATGGTTTGGGACACGGATTTATAATGTTGTGATAATTATTAAAACAATACGCAAATGCTTGGGTAGCTCAGTTGATAGAGCACTTGCCCGCAAAAGGCAAAGGTCCCGAGTTCGAGTCGCGGTCCGGCACACAGTTTTAATCTGCCAGGAAGTTTCATATCAGCGCACACTCCGCTGCAGAGTGAAAATATCATTCTGGAAACATCCCCCAGGCTGTGGCTAAGCCATTTCTCCGCAATATCCTTTCTTTCAGGAGTGCTAGTTCCGCAAGGTTCGCAGGAGAGCTTCTGTAAAGTTTGGGAAGTAGGAGACGAGGTACTGGCAGAAGTAAAGCGGAGAGGACGGGGCGTGAGTCGTGCTTGGGTAGCTCAGTTGGTAGAACACTTGCCCGCGAAAGGCAAAGGTCCCGAGTTCGGGTCTCGGTCCGGCACACAGTTTTAATCTGCGAGGAAGTTTCAATACGCAAATTAACTGGTCCATGCCCATATACATTACTGAATGTATGAAGTAAGTAAAGCAGTGACGAAGACTTGTGGCAAGCGACATGGCGGCTAACTGTACTCACGGCTCTTGATGTGAATGTTCTATAAAATCTCTTCTTGGCGTCGGGTTTTCAACATATTAGAGCCATTTCTTTATGCCGAGGATGCCAAATAATAGCCAGATCCACATCCGAGGCAAATCCTTTGTAAAGCAGCTTCCAATTGCCTCTATTAGCCCTGTCGAAGTGTACCGTGCTACAGCTAGCACACACTGCGTACCGTTCATATCAAGGCGCCGCTTAGTTCGAGCGCCAAAACCACCTTTTACATCGCACCATTCCACTTCTGTAACGGGGGGACTTCCCTACAGATTTTTTACATGTTACGAATACAAGTGCCCTTAGCATGAAATAGCTTTCAATAAACATTTTCTTTTTATGGACGTACACATATTAAACAATTCATCATTTTAACATATCCTTTTGCTTTTATCATTCATACATTACAAAACTAATTTTCTTGTCGTAGCTCAAGGACTTTAAATAACAAAGAACACACACTCCATTATTGTAGATACACAGTTAAATGATATAAACCTACTTCTAATCGATATAAATTTTATAATACGTTCAAGGAGGTTAGAAGATGCTGGGATAATATCTGGGGTAGTGTTGCTTTCAGTACAGGTGTGTTGTGGTGTGGAAACAATGTCACCTTGCTGGCAGTCAGTGAACCGAAGTCACTGCTGGAGTTCTGCAGGGGATCTACTATGGATGTTCGGGTCAGAGGCAATAATGCAGCTGGAGAAAGTAAGTTATATGTGGGGCAAAGAAGTCATAGGGGATGGGCTGATTAGATCAGATGTAGATGGTGGCACAGGTAATGGTTAGGGCACGGAAAAAGCGGTTAAGGATAACGTATTCAGTAGGAGTATTGTATAAGGGTTGTGGCTGAACAGTAATGTTCTTGTGGAGGCTAATAGATGGGGTGGGAATTGTTGCAGTTGTTGGAAGTAGGAGGGGAAGCTGGTTAGGGCATGTTTAAGAAAATGTGAGGCTTTGCAGTGTGGAGAGGTGGGTGGCTTTTTGTTCGCTGCACTAAGGTGATAATGGTAGTAAAGATATTTTTGGCAATGGTAGAACTGAGGATGGGATTTGGAAGGTTCGACCTTGTACCGGTGGTGGTATATCAGCGCTCCCTCTTTAAGGACGAGATCTACGGTGGCGGTAATCTCAGAGAAAACGTGGACAAGTGGGGCCAAGCTCATTATCTATCCAAAGAGCTTTTAGGTCTTCTACATCTGGGTGGTTGTTAATATCAGATGGCAATTCCTCATCTATGATCTCAAGATCGGCCGTGGTGATCTTTGTAGTGAACGTGAGAGGACAGCAGTGGTTTTGGGTTGTTTGGTCCTGGGGGCGGTGGTGAGAGGTATTAAGAAGGCTTTGGGACCAAAAGTAACACAAAGAATTTTGGAGAGGGGATCAGTGTGAAAGTTGAGGTTTAGGGACTTAGTAAGATGGAGTATTTCTGGGCATGATATGTTGGATGTGACGGCTTGGTAGGTATTTTTTGATTTGGGGGCGAGGGATTTGGGTTTGAGGAATTTTGGATCTGGGTTTGAGAAGATAAAGATGTAATGGCCAGGGGAAGACATTGGAGGTGGAGTTGGGTCCATGAGATAAGTGTCATCAGGTTCATTCTGCGGTTTTTTAGGCGTGGGAGTAGGAGAGATGTCAGTTTTGGTGTTTTGTGAGTTTCTGAACAACTATTGGAGCGAAAGATGGTTGCGGGATGCGGGTGGCGGGATATGGCGTTGTTGTGCGTTACCTGGAAGCTGTACAAGTCTTTCGGCACAGCTGACTTTGGTTGGTGCGGTGCGGCTCCTGGAAGGTTTGATGGAGACATCGTGTGTTACAACTGTTGCAAGGCAGCCTGTGACGCATGCAGCAGTGGAAGACTTCGAGGCACGCGAGTTGTGGCTGAAAGAAAGAGAGGTAGGGGGATGGGGGAAGGCTGCGTGATTCATGTGTCGCTTCTATGGTGGGAGAAGCTATGATAGGAGAGGGATAGCAGTCGGCTGGGGGTGGATGGAATGATGAGCTCCATGTGGTGACAGTGGGAGATGGAGATGAGGAAGTATAGGTGATGGACGTTGAGGGATAATCCATGATGGTGGACGGTAATTGGCGGCATTGATTGATGTGGGGGGCCGGCGCCTCGGTGTTGGAGATGAAGGTGATGAATTGTGACAGTCGTGGACGATGTGGTGGCGGCTGGCGAATAAATGTCTCTGATGTGACAGGAAAGAAATCTGTGATATATAGAGCTATGTGACGGTTGCAACAAACAGATGAAGGTGGCGGCGGCGACGAAGACGTTGGTGGCGATAAGACGGTGACAGCGACACGAATGTGGTGAGACGAAGGTTGGTGAGTGGTTGACGTCTTCGACGGTTACTTCAAGAGATTCGCTTCGTAATGGCTACCCATCTCTACCTCACTCTGTGACTGTCCTCCCCTCTTTGATAACAGCCGAATGACGGCTCGATCATAACTTAGCGTAATCGATATGTATATTTTCCCAAAATAAGTTTCCTCTTTAATATAGTTACCTGTAATGGTTGAGTTTTAACCATGAAAGTACATACACCGTCCTTCAAATGTATTACTGCACCGCTGTCACACAAAAAATCCATCCCCCAAATACACGACATTGACATCCGAGATACTACTAAGAAGGCGCATTCAATTGTCTACCCTTTGTAGTTCTACCGTCACCTGTATCTGTTTATTAATGCGTTGAGCCTTTGCGCTAAACGCTCCTGACACCGCGCAGGTGAGTATCTTTCTTTGCTTACTAACCATGTTTAGACAACTCACTGTCATTATGCTAACTAGCTCCTGTGTTTATGAGCACGTTCATCGGTACGTCATTGATTTTTGCCTCTACAATTGCTTGTAAAATGCATCCACTCTCGTTCGTTTCCTGTCTCGGTTCTAACATAAGATCCTCACGAATATCGCTCTCCTTATTGTAGTCCAATATATTTATTAGCTCACGACGTGTGCCTCCCTCCTCAATACATCACCCGAGGAAGGTCTAAAATGACTGGCATTAGTTTGACCGACTTTCGTTTAGGTTCCTCGGCTGCTCGTGCACCTCAACTACATGAATTTCGTTCCCCGGCTTTGAATACGAATTATCTGTAACTCCACCTCTTTCATCTGATAAAGGTATGGGTCTATTGGACCCGGAAGATGCACTTGGATGGTTTGAATTACCCCATCTTACATTATGCATCAGACAATTTCCCCAATTCGATTGATTCTGTTGACTCATAGGAACGTAATTGGCTCAAATGGTTCAAATGGCTCTGAGCACTATGGGACTTAACATCTATGGTCATCAGTCCCCTAGAACTTAGAACTACTTAAACCTAACTAACCTAAGGACAGCACACAACACCCAGTCATCACGAGGCAGAGAAAATCCCTGACCCCGCCGGGAATCGAACCCGGGAACCCGGGCGTGGGAAACGAGAACGCTACCGCAGGGAACGTAATTATTACTACAACTATTATCATAGTATTGAGGGTTCAATGTTTTCTGCCCCCAGACTTTCTCTTCCTATGAGTGGTTACAACAATAGCCCGCTGAAAATTTCCCGTTCCTGGCACTTGATTGTTGGTTCCCACAACATTCCCTTTCGAATATCGATATTTCGAGATCCTTTTTTGATTCTTAATTTGGGAGTGACCAAAATGATTATTACCATTCTTGGAATTACCCTTATTACGGCTGAATTTCCCAGAATGATTATTAAATTGGTTACCACTATTCCACGCGTTGTTACCACTGTTGTTCTTAGCATAATATTGGTTGTTATTATTATTCTGCCACTGTTTTGCATCATCCATTAGCATATCGATTGAATCGATCACCGAGATGAACTGCTCGACGTCTGAATTAGAAACATGAATTAATTTCTCTTGAATCATTTCAGGCAGTCATTTAAAAATTTTAGTGCTGTCTTAATGTACTCATAAAAATGTAACTGGTTAGGTCTGATATGGAGGTTTACCGGCAACTGTGCTTCCCACGCGGCATTCGGAAATGGAACAGGGAAGCGGGCGAGGGAATAATAATTGTAGCGAACATTCGCTCCGCCGTAGCCTGTAAGGCAGTTTGCGGATTGCAGGCGTAGATGCAGGTGTGGCAGTATCTATCACCGCCGCCGGAGAACGTGTGGGGGTGTGGGGAGACCGCCGCCTGCGCTGGCCGGCCCACGTGCTCGCCCGTCTGCCGGCGGCCCGTGCCGTGCAGACACGGCGGCCCTGGCCGGCTACGCGCGCCGCTCGCGTATTGATTCTCGTGTAAATCCAGCGCCGCGGAGCACCGAGCACACCCTGGACACGCTCTCCGCGACCGCCCCAAATACCGCGTTCTCCGACCACCCTCACCATCTCGATTCGCGTGTGACGACAACGCGACTTCGCAATACGCACTCGGACATAGAGGTCCACAAGGTTCAAGTTTGGGTCCTCTGTTGTTATTTCTGATGTACGTAAATTATCATCCGCTTGCAGTTTCAGAAGAAGTAAATTTTGTACTTTTTGCAGATGATGCAAGTGTAAAATTTATAATTATTTAAATAAAAATGATTTTTTAATATACCAGTTTTTTAATTGGAGTTAAAGTATAAAATAGTTTTTCGACTGAACAGGAAAAAAATATTCAAATGTGTCCTAAGGGACCAAACTGCTGAGGTCATGACACTGAAACGTCCCGTTTGAAAAATTATGAATGACTGTGCTGGTAAGCTTCTGCGTTATTTGGTTTTAAAACAGCTGAGCAAAACTCACCGTACTCTAACAGTTTTCTCTTTACTTATTCTGATCGTCACTAAACTGACACACAATATTTTTAGCGCAACGCAATCTGACTTTGGAAACCCCCTACAAAAGAATGGCCCTGACTAACAATAACCGATACCTTTCATCAATCACTTACCACACAAAAATCTTCGTTACTCGAACTACTGCAATTCAGCGAGCGCCAATACTGCTAGCTAAATAAAAGATCCTAACTACTGAAGGCACGAACTACTGACAGGCATAGTTAGGAAATGAAAGATTTTGATAGAGCACAAACAATGGATTTACCTTAATAGCGTTCAGAAGTCATAATCTTTATATAATTTTGTGACATCGAGTTAAACAAATTTCCTTTTTCTGACGAACACACGTCCAGATCGTCCGATCAGAACTCTCTCATCTCTCTCCTCACATCCACCACTGCTGGCGGCTCACCTCCAGCTGCCCAACGCTACGCACTGTTCACATCCAACTTGCCCAACACTACAATAGCGAATATTCGAACAATGAGTCCAGCCAACCAGAGACTGCACACAGCGCAATCAGCGAATTTTATGCAGAGCACTACGTGGCGTTACCATGTAAGTAGTGTGTTTAGGTTTTTATGTTGGTAACGTCACGTAGCGCTCTGTACGAATACACTGGCTGTGCTGTGTGCAGTCTGTGGCTGGTTTGCATTGTTGGAATTTGCTATTTTAGTGTTGGGCAGTTGGCTGTTAACAGTGCGTAGCGTTGCGCAGTTGGAGGCGAGCCGCCATATATATATATATATATATATATATATATATATATATATATATATATATATATATGGTGTTACAAAAAGGTACGGCCAAACTTTCAGGAAACATTCCTCACACACAAAGGAAGAAAATATGTTATGTGGACATGTGTCCGGAAATGCTTACTTTCCATGTTAGAACTCATTTTGTTACTTCTCTTCAAATCACATTAATCATGGAATGGAAACACACAGCAACAGAACGTACCAGCATGACTTCAAACACTTTGTTACAGGAAATGTTCAAAATGTCCTCCGTTAGGGAGGATACATGCATCCACCCTCCGTCGCTTGGAATCCCTGATGCGCTGATGCAGCCCTGGAGAATGGCGTATTGTATCACAGCCGTCCACAATAAGAGCACGAAGAGTCTCTACATTTGGTACCGGGGTTGCGTAGACAAGAGCTTTCAAATGCCCCCATAAATGAAAGTCAAGAGGATTGAGGTCAGGAAGGCGTGGAGGCCATGGAATTGGTCCGCCTCTACCAATCCATCGGTCACCGAATCTGTTGTTGAGAAGCGTACGAACACTTCCACTGAAATGTGCAGGAGCTCCATCGTGCATGAACCACATGTTGTGTCGTACTTGTAAAGCCACATGTTCTAGCAGCACAGATAGAGTATCCCGTATGAAATCATGGCGGTGAATCGAAGAAGTACAGTACATACTGACGAAACTAAAATGAGCTCCAAAATGGAAATTAAGCGTTTCCGGACACATGTCCACATAACATCTTTTCTTTATTTGGGTGTGAGGAATGTTTCCTGAAAGTTTGGCCGTACCTTTTTGTAACACCATATATATATATATATATATATATATATATATATATATAATGACTTTTGAACACTATTAAGGTACATACATTGTTTGTTCTCTACCAAAATCTTTCATTTGCTAACTATGCCTATCAGTAGTTAGTGCCTTCAGTAGTTAGAAGCTTTTACGAGTATTTTACGTATTTAGCTGGCAGTACTGGCGCTCGCTGTATTGGAGTAGTTGGAGTAACGAAGATTTCTGTGAGGTAAGTGATTGATGAAAGGTATAGGTTGTTGTTAGTAAGGGCAATTCTTTTGTTGGGATTTTTGAAAGTCAGATTGCGTTGCGCTAAAATGTTGTGCGTCAGTTTAAGCCCAGTCATTTATAATTTTTCTAAGGGGACGTTTCAACCAACATAAAAAACCTAAACAGCCTACTTACAACACTACTTAAACTAACTTATGCTAAGAACAACACATACATCCATACCTGAGGGAGGACTCGAACCTCCCGCGGGAGGGGCCACGCTATCCGTCACATGGTACGGGAAGAGATGGAGAAGGCAATGGTACACAAAATGCTTTACGCCTCAAGCCAGACAAGAAATCGAGTTAATATTGCACTGAGCTATGATGAAGCTTTCAAGTGCCTGCCTCATCGGGAAATAACACTGGTGAACAAAGTACCTTCCGCCATACGCCAGACGAGAAAGCAACTTCATATTGCATCATCATCATCATCCAGTTCTGAGCTATGTTTAAAATGTCAAGCGTGTTGCTCATCGGGAAGTTAGTTCGAAATCAACTGCAAAATCTGAACCGGACAGATCGCCAGACAAGAAAGCGGTATAATCAAACCGTGGTAAAAATAACGGAAGTCCTCACATCGAAAACGCAGCTAATGAAATACTCGAAAACGTTAAGAGATACTTCAAGAAAAATGAATCGTCTCTGATTTCTGACAAGATGCAGTACATACAGTTCAGTACTTCTAACGGAACTTCACATATTATAAAAAGCACGTTTCTCAATGAACTACAAGAAAGCGTTAAGTTTTTCGGACTACAGATGGACTTCACTAATTGGAAAATTCTCTAACTAGAATTAATGAAGAAGAATCATAGAGCCACTACGTTCGTAGTACGCATTATTACTGCTGTAGATGGCTTAGAAATGGAGGAACTAGTTTATTCAGCATATCCCCATTCATTAATAAATTATGGAATCATTTTCTGAGGAAACCCCTACTTACAGGGACAGCATTTTTAGAATTAAAAACTGTTTTATAAGAATTGTATCTGGTTTTTATTCGTCTTAAAAAACTACTGTCATTATTAAGACTTTTCTTTTCTCCCAAAAATAGTGAAAAGGATGAATATAACACTAAACAAAAATGAGCTCTGTAATGTCTTCGAGGCTTAACGTTACTAGAGAATGGAGTGAGTTCCAAGGATACACACACATTCAACAACTTGGCACATAGATAATGGGTGGAGTTTAAGGCTGAATCAAAGAACTTTCTGTTTGACAACTCTTTGTACATCAGTAAAGTGTATCTTCAGAGAAACTCTTAACTTTAATGTTTTCTATTATTTTGTAATTAGAATTGACGCTGTAATATCATAACAGTTCGTAATTTAAGTCGTTTTAGTTCCAACATTTTGTTGGGAAAGTACCAGAAACTTAGATTTGATAATACATTATATAAACGTCTGTCACAGTTGCGTGTAATTTATGCTGCTGACTAGTTTTGACGTAGCCGCTCAATTTCATACCAGACCTACACTAAAAATGCATTCAGTGAAGTTTCATCTGTCGAACGTAATGAGATTACTACATGTCTGTTGTATGACTGTGTGTTGTGTGGACGTTACCAAGTACGTCAGTGGAATTTTCGTTTCTTAAGCACTTTTACAGAAATTTAAATAAGGATTTATAATTATAATGTATTATAACTTACTGGGCGTGACGCACGCTGTCAAAGTAGGTCTATAAAGAATCCAGCAGTATATCGCTCACAGCTATTGTGGGAACAGTAATCGATTTGTCGGAGTTCCAAAGTGGGAAAATCATTGACTGCACTAGAGCAAGGTAAAAAGGAAGAAAGATGAAGGTTAAACGTCCCGTCGACGACGAGGTAATTAGAGCCAGAGCGTGGTTTTTCAGAGGACATTCGTCATAAACCATTCAGACAGATCACGGAAAACCTACAAGTGGGTAGCCGAACGGGAATTTGAACCACTGGCCTCCCAAACAAAAATTCCAGCGTCTGTCTTACCACTGCGCCACCTAGCTAGCTGAAAGTGAGAAGCGTTCTGTCTCGAGTAAGTTCTATTGGTGCAGTCCAACTCTAGGTCTGCAAAATATCTATCCACTACCGCTGTTGACTTTCTCATTGGGCTAAAACCTTTGTCTAACGACAAATATATGTCAGCACATGAAGTCAAAGGATGTTTATTCATAGCCAAAACACGTTCACGGATACATACATTGTGCTAATGATCATTTTTTCTTTTGCAATCAACGCCTATTCTTCCGTATTGATTACTATCAGTTTAGTATAAAATGGTTATATCGTCTTCCCTAGTTAATTTTTTACAATTTGTAAAGTAATGAATAATGGGAATCCATTTTTATTTCCCGCAAACACTCGCCGTAAATACAAACTTCAGTTCTGATGATTAAAAGTCGACATCGGCTGTGTGATGGAGTATTTTTCAATTTTATTATGCCATATCGCTTTGGAGCTGCATGCCAAACTTCAGCGGCACACTGTACAGTATCATTGTCACATGATCATCTTTTAGAGACGTGCAACGAACAATAGTATTTATCTATATGGTAGTACTGAGCGGTTGTAATCAATGTGCAACTACTCACGGAGGTCCAGTGTCGACTGTAATTATCGTTCGGCGGTTAATGCGGAACTGATTTACGCTCGAAAAAAATTAGTTCCAATTTTGGCTGGCGATGTAGAACATCTCGTTGACGTCTCCGATGCTCATATTGAACAAATTCTGTAAGCAGTGGTTGATAATCACAATTTATACCATTCCCACTTGTTTGACCTTTTCTGCCCCTATCCCACTCCTAACCCATTACATATGGAAATATTCATATACGTCTTTCTTACATTTACAATTACGGTAACGATTTATGGTCAAAATTAAGTTAAATTCCGTTTTCAACGGTCAAAAGATTGCGGACGTATTTGCTTCTGATCAGCATTTAACAATTGAGGACTAATCTTTCTCACAGACGTTTGTTAAATCAAAATATATTGTACTCTATTGTGACACACCTAGAGCCTGAAGTAGTTTATACAACTTTTATCAGTGATCGTCAAATAACGCATTGTCCAGTTTCCAGACGGTTTCATCAGTGATTTTTGGGTGATCTCTTAAAGCTTCTTGTAGAAAAGTAGAAGTGTGGCCTCATGTAAAGTGAACTATTACTACATAACTGTTGCCGATGAAGGAACAGACAATCAGATAAAGAATTTATAGTAGCGCAGAACTACTAGTTACCTGTATAAACTCAACAACATCGTAGAACTGCTTATAAAAACAGTATCGGAGCTGGCCGCTGTGGCCAAGTTGTTCTAGACGGAACCGTTCTGCTGCTACGGTCGCAGGTTCGAATCCTGCCTCGGGCATGGCTGCGTGTGATGTCCTTAGGTCAGTTAGGTTTAAGTAGTTCTAGGTCTAGGGGACTGAGGACCTCAGATGATAAGTCCGAATAGAGCCATGTGAACCATTTTAAAACAGTATATGAACATAAAGATATGATTATTTCATCTTTTCCATGAATGTATGATGATGTAGTATTCGTGAAGTACCAAAAGAGTGAATGTGGCCGATGCTCCTATAGAACATGCCAGCCGTATCGTGTTTCTCTCATGGCTCAACTTCCGATGGAGTCGCCCAGTCTGTACAGGAGACACGAGCGACGGGCAGGTCCTCGGGTTCCGCATGAGACAGTTTTGTAGAGAATTGCTGTTGTAAGAGAACTAGATGTTGTCTGTTGTTGTTTTCGACGTAATTTAAGGAAATCAATGTAGTTCAAAAATGGCTCTGAGCACTATGGGACTTAACTTCTGAGATCATCAGTCCCCTAGAAGTTAGAACTACTTAAACCTAACTAACCTAAGGACATCACGCACATCCATGCCCGAGGCAGGATTCGAACCTGCCACCGTAGTGGTCGCGCGGTTCCAGACTGTAGCATCTAGACCCGCTCGGCCACACCGGACGGCGAAAACAGTGTAGTGTATACCAAGATAGGGAGGGATGTTGCAGCGGTCCCTTAACTTTGCTCAAATGTAACTACTGTCATGTCTTGAATACAAGCGATCAGTGGTGGGTAATACACTGTAGAGCCAAACAAACTGGTACACCTTCTAATATCGTGTAGAGGTCCCGCGAGCATGCAGAAGTGCCGCAATACGACGTGGCATAGACTCGGCTAATGCCTGAAGTAGTGTTGGAGGGAATTGACACCATGAATCCTGCAAGGCTGTCTATAAATCTGTAAGAGTATGAGGGGGCGGAGATCTCTTCTGAACAGCACGTTACAAGGCATCCCAGATATGCTCAATAATGTTAATGTGTGGGGAGATTGGTAGCCAGCGGAAATGTTTGAACTTAGAAAAGTGTTCTTGGAGCCACTCTGTAGTAATTCTGGACATGCGAGGTGTCGCATTGTCTTGCTGGAATTGTCCAAGTCCGCCGGATGCATAACGGACATGAATGCACGCAGGTGATCAGGCAGGATTCTTAAGTACGTGTCACCTGTCAGTCATATCTAGACGTATCAGGGGTCCCATATCATTACAACTGCACATGCCCCACACATTGCAGAGTCTCCACCAGCTTGAACAGTCCCCTGCTGACATGCATGGTCCATAGATTCAGGAAGCTTGTCTCCATACTCATACACGTCCCCCGCTCGACCGACCAGGCAACATGTGTCCAGTCATCAAAACTCCAATGTAGATGTTGACGGGCCCAGGCGAGGCACAAAACTTTGTGTCTTGCAGTCATCAAGGGTACACGAGTGGGCCCTCGACTCTGAAAACCCATATCGATTATGTTTCGCTGTACGGATCGCACACTGACACTTGTTGATGGGCCCAGCATTGAAGTCTGCAGCAATTTGCGGAAGGGTTGCACTTCTGTTACGCTGAACGATTCTCTTCAGTCGTCGTTGGTCCCGTTCTTGCAGGATTCGGGTGCAGCCATGTCGGAGATTCGATGTTTTACCGGATTCCTGATATTCACGGTACACTCTTGCAATGGTCGTAAGGGAAAATACCTTCATCGCTGCCTCAGAGATGCAGTATCCACCGCTCCTGCGCCGACAATAACACCACGATCAAACTCACTTAAATTGTGGTAACCTGCCATTGTAGCAGCAGTAACCGATCTGACAACTGCGCCAGACCCTTGTTGTCTTAGATAGGCGCTGCCGAATGCAGCGCTGCATTCAACCTATTAACATATCTCTGTATTTGAATACGCTTGCCTATACCAGTTTTTTGGAGTTTCAGTGTAAATAAATAAGTAATCTACCGAGGAATTGAAAATAAACGATGCGCGCCACGAAGGAATTATCCGTATAGGATGGAAATCGGTAGATACGATGTGCATATACAAAAGAACAAAGGATGGAAACGTCAGAAAAATTGGCTCATTTATTCAAGAGAAATAGTTTCAAAAATAGAGCAAGTCAATAAAGCATACATTCACTTCTGGCCCTTATGCAGGAAATCCTTCGGATGGGTATTCATTGCTAGCATTGCTGGAGGTTCTCCTCAGAGGTTTCGTGCTAAATTCTAATTCGCACGCTGGATCTTCAAAATCCCACACTAGCTGGAGGGCCTTGCCCATAATGCCCAGTACGTTTCCAGTACGGGACAGTTGTGGCGACCTTGCTGGCGAATGCAGGGTTGTCAGGCACAATGACAAGCAGTAGAAACTCTCGCTGCGTGCAGGCTTTATCTTGTTGAAATGTAAGCTCGGGATGGCTTGGATCATCCTTGAAGTACCGCCGTGCTGAAAGGGTGCCTCGGATGGCAACCAAAGGAGTCCCGCTACGAAATTAAACGAACCCCCGGACCATCATTCCTGACTGTCAAACTGTATGGCCGGCGACAGTGTGGTTGGTGTCCCACCGCTATCCAGAGCGTCTGCATACACGTTCTCATCCAGGAATCTCAATGAGTGGAGTAGAATTGTCTTCAATGATGAGGCTTGCATCAAACTGGGCCCCGAAGACCAGAGAAGATGTATCAAGGGATGCCACTGACAGCGGTGGGATACCAAAGTGATTGTCGCCCACCATTCGGCCCGACAACCAGGAGTCGTGATCTGGGGTGCTATTTCTTTTCATAGCAGAATCCCTGTCTTTGTCATGTGCGGCACCTTGCAGCTGAACGGTGCGAAGGTGATTTTCAACGCTCCGTTTGGTTGCCGTCCATCCTTTTCTTCTGAAACTGCAATCATTTGTCTGTCTGTACGTGGACATCACAGCTACCAATTTCCGTGCCGTTCGGATAGTTTCTTCCAGGTAAGTATCTTTCTTTGTCTTAGAGTGTAGCTTCGCTGCTCTCGCTCTGGTTACACTAGAGGATTTTGAGCTGCCTTAATTTCTACTTCTCTGTTTGCATTGATTTCGTGACGCACTGCAAGGAATGCAGGGGAATTTAGATTTTTTCCCACAAATGTCCACTCAGGAAAGATGTCAAAAATCTCTGATTTAAGATTTACTATAAATGGTTCAAATGGCTCTGAGCGCCATGGGACTTAACATGGGAGGTCATCTGTCCCCTAGAACTTAGAACTACACTACTGGCCATTAAAATTGCTACACCAAGATGAAATGCAGATGATAAACGGGTATTCATTGGATAAATATATTATTCTATAACTGACATGTGATTACATTTTAACGCAGTTTGGGTGCATAGATCCTGAGAAATCAGTACCCAGAACAACCACCTCTGGCCGTAATAACGGCCTTGATGCGCTTGGGTATTGAGTCAAACAGAGCTTGGATGGCGTGTACAGGTACAGCTGCCCATGCAGCTTCAACACGATACCACACTTCATCAAGAGTAGTGACTGGCGTATTGTGACGAGCCAGTTGCTCGGCCACCATTTACCAGACGTTTTCAGTTGGTCAGAGATCTGGAGAATGTCCTGACCAGGGCAGCAGTCGAACATTTTCTGTATCCAGAAAGGCCCTTACAAGACCTGCAACATGCAGTCGTGCATTATCCTGCTGAAATGTAGGGTTTCACTGGGATCGAATGAAGGGCAGAGCCACAGGTCGTAGCACATCTGAAATGTAACGTCCACTGTTCAAAGTGCCGTCAGTCAGAACAAGAGGTGACCGAGACGTGTAACCAATGGCACCCCATACCATCACGCCGGGTGATACGCCAGTATGGCAATGACGAATACGCGCTCCCAATGTGCGTTCATCGCGATGTCGCCAAACACGGATGCGACCATCATGATGCTGTAAACAGAACCTGGATTCATCCGCAAAAATTACGTTTTGCCATTCGTGCACCCAGGTTCGTCGTTGAGTTCACCATCGCAGGTGCTCCTGTCTGTGATGTAGCGTCAAGGGTAACCACAGCCATGGTCTCCGAGCTGACAGTCCATGCTGCTGCAAACGCCGTCGAACTGTTCGTGCAGATGGTTCTTGCCTTCAGACGTCCCTATCTGTTGACTCAGGGATCGAGACGTGGCTGCACGATCCGTTATAGCCATGTGGATAAGATGCGCGTCATCTTGACTGCTAGTGATGCGAGGCTGTTGGGTTCCAGCACGGCGTCCCGTATAACCCTCCTGCACCCACCGATTCCATATTCTGCTAACAGTCATTGGATCTCGACCAACGCGAGCAGCAATGTCGCGATACGATATACCGCAATCGTGATAGGCCACAATCCGTTCTTTATCAAAATCTGAAACGTGATGGTACGCATTTCTTCTCCTTACACGAGGCATCACAACAACGTTTCTAAAGGCATCGCCGGTCGACTACTGTTTGTGTATGAGAAATTGGTTGGAAATTTTCCTCATGTCAGCACGTTGTAGGTGTCGCCACCGGCGCCAACTTTGTGTAAATACTCTGAAAAGCTGATCATCTGCATATCACAGCATCTTCTTCCTGTCGGTTAAATATCGCGTCTGTAGCACGTCATCTTAGTGGTGTAGCAATTTTAGTGGCCAGTAGTGTACTTAAACCTAATAATCCTAAGGACATTTCCGGGCGGGAAGGAGCGCCGGTCCCCGGCGCGAATCCACCTGGAGAATTTGGTCTGTGGATGGTTTTTAGGCGGTTTTCCATCTGCCTCGGCGAATGCGGGCTGGTTCCCCTTATTCCGCCTCAGTTACACTATGTTGGCGATTGCTGCGCAAACAAGTTCTCCACGTACGCGTACAGCACCATTACTCAACCACGCAAACATACGTGTTACACTCGTCTGGTGTGAGACGTTCCCTGGGGGCTCCACCAGGGGCCGAACCGCACAATAACCCTGGGTTCGGTGTGGGGCGGCGGAGGTGAAGTGGACTGCGATAGTCGTCGTGGGGTTGCGGACGACTGCGGCTGCGGCGGGGACGGAGCCTCTTCGTCGTTTCTAGGTCCCCGGTTGACATAACATAACTTAAGGACATCACACACATCCAAGCCCGAGGCAGGATTCGAACCTGCGACCGTAGCAGTCGCGCCGTTCCGGACTGAAGCGCCTATAATTAGTCGGGCACAGGGGCCGGCTATGACTTACTGTACTTGGACTAAGGAAAACATATATTGTGCGTAAAGAAGAGCAAAGGACAAATGGTTTCTTGATGCAAGTTGTTCCACCAGTGAAAAAATTAATTACTGAACGTTCTTTGTGAAGTAGAAAGAAAGCGAGAGACGAAGGTAGAACAAATAAGGCGCTTTGTACTAGCATCAATTTTTTTTTTTTTTTTTTGATGCGCTTGTATGTATAAAATTTCTCTATGTTGAAATGTGTGGATGACACTTCCTACCCTTTCAATGCTAGGCAGCGCGAGTAATTAATATTATTTCACCGTTATGAATTTTGCTTCAGTCTTTAATAAATTCTACCATAGTTGCTAGTTATTTAAGTGACGGTCCACTGGCGTCCAGCGTGTATCACCATTAACCTGTCGATGAAGGAGTGAAAAGAGTTGTGGTTCTTCACTTGTCGTTAAAACATATTTGGCGATTTGTACGTACTCCCTGTGCCAAAGCGATAACTTCAAAGTACCTCTGAAAGACCTGCGTGCGCAGTTACGTAAGAGATGAAGAGTTCCGGACGAGAAATTGAGCGAGAAAGAATGCTGTGCTAGATAGCGGAAGGAGACCTTGACTCATTACCGTAACAGTTTGTCAGGTCGCAACTGCGAGATTCGTCCTCGGAATTGATGTGCTGTGGATGGGCCGCTGGATGCACCGCGGCTTAATGGGGAGCAACGACCGGACCGCGTGGCCCGCTGCCAGCCCGGCGCGCTTTCGGCAACTCTCTCTCCTCTCTCCTCTCTCTCCTCTCTCTCCTCCCCTCTCCTGTCTTCTCCTCTCCTGTCCTCGCCGCTTCGATCTGCAGTGCGGCCGTCCTGACCGCCGCGTCGCACCGTCTTTCCGTTCCCACTCCGTGGGGAGGCCATCCGTTTCCAACCCGTTGGGAGGCCACGTATGTTTACAATGTATCGGCTGCCAACCAGTCGCCTGTTTAGCTCACATCACTTGCTCCCAGCTCAGTTATTGTCGAGGTCAACACTCCAAGCGTGCCAAGAGTTGACATCTAAGTTTTAAATTACGTGAGAAATTGTATTTTTTCTCATGGTTTGCAATCCAAATGAAATCGTGGAAATTGGAAATTTGTTGTAAGTTCCTATGGGACCAAACTGGGACCAAACTGCTAAGGTCATCGCCGGCCGGGGTGGCCGAGCAGTTCTAGGCGCTACAGTCTGGAACCGCGCGACTGCTACGGTCGCAGGTTCGAATCCTGCCTCGGGCATGGATGTGTGTGATGTCCTTAGGTTAGTTAGGTTTAAGTAGTTCTAAGTTCTAGGGGACTGATAATCTCAGAAGTTAAGTCCCATAGTGCTCAGAGCCATTTGAACCATTTTGCTAAGGTCATCGGTCCCTAGGCTTACACACTACTTAATCTAACTTAAAGTAACTTGTGCTAACGACGACACACAGCCATGCCCGAGGGAGGACTCGAACCTCCGACGGGGGTAGCCGCGCGAGCTGTGGCAAGGCGTCTTTTTAGACCGCACGGCTACCCCACTCGACGTCTAACTGGCTGGATTTTGTGAACGAACAAAGAAAAGCAAGTGGATATCAGTTCTATTGGAGTCACATCTTGTAAAGACTGTGGTGTTCACGCCAAAATACTGATTGTTGTTTGCTTTACAGGGAACAGTGGAAGTCATAAGCCAACACGAAAAGGATATGTACTACTACCTAAATGTCGCGTCAGTGGTTATAACGTCGTGTTTGCTACAAATCGAAGAAAGGTGACAAGGAAAGAGGGAAATAACGGTGGGCTTTAACGACCAGTTGACGATGTACCCATTAGAGTGGGTGTTCTTGGAGCAATGATTTTGTTGGAAAGCGGTAGGAAACACTATATATGAAAAAAACCACACCAGCAAGGAATTTGCCAAAAGGGACTGAAATCGGTAGATGAGATACACATTCACAGGCAAAGAAATTATTACAGTTTCAGAACAATTGGATGATTCATTCAGGAGAAACAGCTTCACAAATTGAGCAGGTCAATAACGAGTTGGTACGCTCTAAGCCCTTATGCAAACAGTTACTCACCTTGACATTCATTGTTAGAGTAGCCTGATGTCCTCCTGATGGATGTCGTGCCAGATTCTGTCTAATTCGCGAGTTAGAGCGTCAGAATACCGAGGTAGTTGGAGGGCCCTGCTTCAAACGTTCTCAGCTGGGGAGAGATGCGGCGACCTTGCTGGCGAACGTAGGCTTTGACGAGTACGGAGACAAGTAGTAGAAACTTTCGCCGCGTACGGGCAAGAATTATGTTGTTCAAAGGTAAATCCTGAATGGTTTTCCATGAAGAGCATCGAAACGGGGCGTAGTATATCGCCGGCGTATCACTGTGCTGTAACGATTCCGTGGATGACAACAAAAGGAGTCGTGCTATGAAAAGAAATGGTACCCTAGACCACCACTCATGGTTGTCGAGTACTGTATCGAACGACAGCCAGGTTCGCATCGTACTGTCGTCCGTGGTGTTTCGAGACAGCTCTTCGGTCTGTAATCTGATTGACTGGAGTAGAACTATCTTTAGCGCTAGCCTCACCACGAGTTGAGCCCCGACAGCCACCGAAGACGTTCCTGGAGACGCCGCAGACAGCTGTGGAAATCCACCTGCCTGGCGCCCGCCATGCGCTCCGACAATCAGGACTGACGGCGTGGAGTGCCACTTATTTTCGTAGCAGGACCATTTCGTTGTCATCCGCGACTCCGTTACATCACAGCGATACGTCGACGATATTCTATGCCCTGGTTCGTTGCCCTTCATGGCAAGCCATCCTCCGCTTACATTTCAGCAAGGTATTACCCACCTTCACAGGGTAGGAGTTTCACTGGTTGTTTTCGTGCTTGCGAAACCGTTCCTTGACCAGGAAAATCGTCGGATCTCCCCAGTTGAGAACGTTTGAAGCATTGTGGACAGGGCCCTCCAGCCATCTCGGGAATTTGACGATAACACTTTTGCGGAATTAGTATTTAATTTAGAGATGACTGTACAAAAAATGGTTCAAATGGCTCTGAGCACTATGGGACTTAACTTCTGAGGTCATCAGTCCCCTAGAACTTAGAACTACTTAAACCTAACTAACCTAAGGTCGTCACACACATCCATTCCCGAGGCAGGATTCGAACCTGCGACGGTGGCGATTGCGCGGTTCCAGACTGTAGCGCCTAGAACCGCTCGGCCACTCCGGACGGCGATGACTAGACCCTTCAACAAGAAGAACAAATAACAGGCTTATTGTTGCCACAACTTATCAAATAGCCTCTAGTCCTCTAATGTTGCATCAGTGCCTGTTCCAAACTGGCCATGGTTGATTGGCTAATGGAGATGGGTGCCTTCAAATGGTTCAAATGGATCTAAGTACTATGGGGCTTAACATCTGAGGTAATAAGTCCCCTAGACTTAGAACTAGTTAAATTTAACTAACCTAAGGACTGCACACACATCCATGCCCGAGGCAGGATTCGAACCTGCGACCGTGGCAGCAGCGCAGTTCCAGACTGAAGTGCGTAGAATCGCTCGGCCACAACGGCCGGCATGGGTGCCTTCAATAACAGCTTACACAACATTACTGATTTACGTAATTTATTAGTAATAGTTCACTGAAAAACAAGTCTGAGGTCATCAGTCCCCTAGACTTAGAACTACTTAAACCAAACTAAGGACAGCACACACATACATGACAGAGGCAGAATTCGAGCCTGGCTGGTTAAATAATTGTTCCTTTGATTAATCGGGTAATAAATTCTTAACCAATAACAATAGCAAACAACATCACTTCCAAATAAAAACTTACAGAAGCGTAATGGTAGAAAGGTACCTTACAAACTTCAAAATTCACTTCCATTTAACACGCAGATATAAAAACATATCCAAAACTCACAGTTAGCATATTTGTCAAATTTCAGTATTTACAACCCGCTGAAATACAGCGCAGAACTGACAATTTCGAATCTGTCCAATGAGTAATCCTGATAACAGAAAATAATGTTCACAAATAAGAAATATAATAACTTTATGAAGACGCCCATCCGGCAGTGGCCACACTTTTACACAATCGTAAATTCCGTTGAAAAGCGATAGTTACTGATAAATCTCCACACAGTTGAGTAAACTAACAACGCAGAAGTCACTGGTTTCTTCTCCAATATCATGACATCCTTATTGTGGGCGAACATGCTACAGCACAGCTTGTTCAGTTGGGCCCACTCTGTCTTGTTTATCTGCCGTGGCAAAACACCCACAAACGACATCGTCCACAGCTCGCAGTAAATTGCGTCCATACAATGGCAGACCCCACGGCTTATCGTTCCACAGTAGCGTCTCGGTTTCACCATCAGTTCATTACCACAGAGTACCAAAATTATTAATGCACCATTCGGGCCAGCGGCTGTGGCCGAGCGGTTCTAGGCGCTTCAGTCCGGAACCGCGCTGCTGCTACGGTCGCAGGTTCGAATCCTGCCTCGGGAATGGATGTGTGAGATGTCCTTTGGTTAGTTAGGCTTAAGTGGTTGTAAGTTCTAGGGGACTGATGACTTCAGATGTCAAGTCCCATAGTGCTTGGAGCCATTTTGCACAATTCGGACCATCCGGACCTGGGGTTCCGTGCTTCTCGGTCGGTACTCTCCAACCCCCGTCGCCAGAGGGCTACTCACCGCCAACTTGCCGCCCAGTATCTCTGGTGAGGCCAATATCGACCCTAAAGCTCGCGGCCGGAACACAATCGTGCCGAAAATCGGCACACACGCCAGTTGGACACAATTTGGCACGCTATCGCTCAGGAGGACGTCCACCAACCCTATCGCTTAATGCCAAGGCGAAAAACTGCTTGTATAATGAGCAGAGGTGAACCAAGTATTAGTGACTTGCTCAATTTGTGAAGCTCTTTCTCCTCAATAAATCATTCAGTTTTTCTGAAACTGAACCTATCTGATTGTCTGTATACATCACATCTACAGACTTCTGTCCCATTTGGATAATTCTTTCATCGTGCATTTTCTCCTTTTATGACACGTGTTGCTCCGGAATTCGCTTGAGCTGGTAAGGAAAACCTTGGAAAACCTAAATTTGGATGGCAGCACAAGAATTCCTGAGGAGTACGCCTCCAGTGTCTGAACCAGTAAGCCCATCCCAATCTCGGTTAAAAAGCGAAGTCTCTGTCACATTTGTCTTCTGTTGTGGACAGACAAAACTGGAAAAATCTCTTCCAATAAAAAATAAAAAATAAATGTGAAGTTTCTTCCAGTACGTTCAAATAACTTACGGGAACGCAGCCGGGTGACGTCGTCGACAACCACCAATATTTCGACGGGGGCGCACCCTGCAGCTTTGCCTTGAAGATGATAAGGTTTTCACCTGTCGAAATAGCGGCGCTTGTCGACAGCGTCGCACGACTGCATTCCCATAAGTTGTTTGAACAATGTGAGGTATTGTTACGAAAGATTGCTTATGTGCCGCAACGTGTTCTCTGTGACACTCCTCAGCGGCTGTCTTCACCCTCCTCTACACACCGTGACGTCACTTTCGAAGTGTTGACGTACATGCAGAAAAATATGTATGGGCCTAATGTATCTCTGAATTTTCGCGTACATGAACTTGTCAACTCCAGTCTGTATCTCTGCGAGTTATCAATATTGCTCCGACCACCAGCGGCAATGTGAATTCAAGATGATACCAATCCCCCCCCCCCGTCCCCCTCCTTCCCCCTCACCCCGCCTCCACCAATAAGATCATCCCTACGAGCAGTCTCTTTCCACGATGTTCCTTTTATTTTACCAGATACCTGACTTTCCTCTTGATGAACGTTCGACGAGATTCATTTTTAAGTAGAAGCGAAATTCATCTGCGAAGAGCCCAGTTCTCAAGCCATTCGAAGCCATAATTAAAAATTCAGATTTATTAACTCGACAAAAAGGGGTAAATAAAAGTGCCTGTTACTTGTCAGTCTTGATGAGTAGACGTCTAGTTAAAAGATCAATCGTTCACAGTATCAGATGAAATATATCGAGAACGCTAACATCTGGAGGTGCTGCAAGCTTTCCGCATACGAATGCTGTAGCTATCTCTGGACTTCGTCGGACAGTTATCGCCAGATACGTCTCCTGTTGTTTGTTAGTTAGTGACATATTCCATACATCATTTGAACGAAACTTTTATCGAAATGATATACAACGGGTCGGTGTTCAGGATACGTATATATGATTAGTGTTAACATTAACGAACACATTAATATTTTTAGTACTATCCACTCAACTACACGTTTTTTTCTGGATATCTGTTTTGAAATTGAAATAAGTCATTAGTTATGGACGACTGTATACGATTCTATGGCGAACACTTCCTGTGTGCCGAAACCATCGCCTAAGCCAAGAATGTGATTTTGCGGCATGTTTAGCCCTGATCTGTTAAAACCACGCCGAAGCGTCCAGTGACATTTTGCGGGATGTTCAGCACTCCTTGTGTCTTGGTCTGTCTGCCTTCACCGTGTCAGTACGAACTACCCTCAAGACGAGTCTCCCAGCGGAGTCTTTATGGCATTACATAGTAATCTCCAGTGAGTGACTCTGTTCAAACAATGTATGAGAAAACATCCGGTGCTTCAGTAATGTTATTGAAATTGAAACAGATACCAAGCTGAATTACCGAATTCGGTTTTGCGAAATCGTTTCAGTGCAGCAGAATACAACACATTTCAATCAGCGATAACATGGAAGACGTTGAGACAAGTCCTCACGGAAAAGAAAAGTGACTGAAATCGCTTAACAGATGAACGGCACCTCTGGACCTGGTAACTGTACAATTCTATAAGGATTACGAGGAAGAACTGGAACCCCTTCTAACAGCAGTTTGTAGCATGTTGCTTAGGCAACAAAAGGTTTTGAGTGATGAGGAAAATAGGATAAAGCAGAACTTTTACGCAGATTGCCGATACTCTTTCTGACTCCGCACCGCCAGCCTTGGCCGAGCGGTTCTAGGCTTTTCAGCCTAGAACCGCGCTGCTGCTACGGTCGCAGGTTCGAATCCTGCTCGGGCATGGATGTGTGTGATGTCCTTAGGTTAGTTCGGTTTAAGTAGTTCTAAGTCTAGGGGACAGATGGCTTCAGATGTTAAGTCCCATAGTGCGTAGAGCCATTTGAACAATTATTTTTTTTTTGCTCCGCAACATTCCCGAATGGAATAGGAAAGGGGTAACTGATGGAAGTGTCGGAAGTATCAGGAATACAGATGTAGATGTAAGCACGACTGAGACATTATTGGTGTAATGCGCTGGTTTTCGTAATTTTTCAGTCAGGCAGAGAGTTTTCTTTTCCTATTCCACAGAGCTGTTGACGGTCAAGAATGATTTGTGGTCTGTTGTCTGTTCCGCTCTATGTTTACGTTTTGGATTTGTAGATAACAATTACGTCGTTACTGCCTATTTTCTAACTGCATCACTGTGCAATTACAGGGTGTTTCAAAAATGACCGGTATATTTGAAACGGCAATAAAAACTAAACGAGCAGCGATAGAAACACACCGTTTGTTGCAATATGCTTGGGACAACAGTACATTTTCAGGCGGACAAACTTTCGAAATTACAGTAGTTACAATTTTCAACAACAGATGGCGCTGCAAGTGATGTGAAAGATATAGAAGACAACGCAGTCTGTGGGTGCGCCATTCTGTACGTTGTCTTTCTGCTATAAGCGTGTGCTGTTCACAACGTGCAAGTGTGCTATAGACAACATGGTTTATTCCTTAGAACAGAGGATTTTTCTGGTGTTGGAATTCCACCGCCTAGAACACAGTGTTGTTGCAACAAGACGAAGTTTTCAACGGAGGTTTAATGTAACCAAAGGACCGAAAAGCGATACAATAAAGGATCTGTTTGAAAAATTTCAACGGACTGGGAACGTGACGGATGAACGTGCTGGAAAGGTAGGGCGACCGCGTACGGCAACCACAGAGGGCAACGCGCAGCTAGTGCAGCAGGTGATCCAACAGCGGCCTCGGGTTTCCGTTCGCCGTGTTGCAGCTGCGGTCCAAATGACGCCAACGTCTACGTATCGTCTCATGCGCCAGAGTTTACACCTCTATCCATACAAAATTCAAACGCGGCAACCCCTCAGCGCCGCTACCATTGCTGCACGAGAGACATTCGCTAACGATATAGTGCACAGGATTGATGACGGCGATATGCATGTGGGCAGCATTTGGTTTACTGACGAAGCTTATTTTTACCTGGACGGCTTCGTCAATAAACAGAACTGGCGCATATGGGGAACCGAAAAGCCCCATGTTGTCATCCCATCGTCCCTGCATCCTCAAAAAGTACTGGTCTGGGCCGCCATTTCTTCCAAAGGAATCATTGGCCCATTTTTCAGGTCCGAAACGATTACTGCATCACGCTATCTGGACATTCTTCGTGAATTTGTGGCGGTACAAACTGCCTTAGACGACACTGCCAACACCTCGTGGTTCATGCAAGATGGTGCCCGGCCACATCGCACGGCCGACGTCTTTAATTTCCTGAATGAATATTTCGATGATCGTGTGATTGCTTTGGGCTATCCGAAACATACAGGAGGCGGCGTGGATTGGCCTCCCTATTCGCCAGACACGAACCCCTGTGACTTCTTTCTGTGAGGACACTTGAAAGACCAGGTGTACCGCCAGAATCCAGAAACAACTGAACAGCTGAAGCAGTACAATTCATCTGCATGTGAAGCCATTCCGCCAGACACGTTGTCAAAGGTTTCGGGTAATTTCATTCAGAGACTACGCCATATTATTGCTACGCATGGTGGATATGTGGAAAATATCGTACTATAGAGTTTCCCAGACCGCAGCGCCATCTGTTGTTGAAAATTGTAACTACTGTAATTTCGAAAGTTTGTCTGCCTGAAAATGTACTGTTGTCCCAAGCATATTGCAACAAACGGTGTATTTCTATCGCTGCTCGTTTAGTTTTTATTGCCGTTTCAAATATACCGGTCATTTTTGAAACACCCTGTATTAAGCGTTGTTTCGCCTACTGCCCTCAAGGGTCAGGGGACTGTTGTTTCATGGGCGAGCGGCTGTCGGACATTTCTTTAGAGAGTTGCTGTCTCTTTGTTGAGGGTCAAGGAGGTCGGCAATTCCCACTTGGTCCCACCATCTGCGGTCATTAGATCGTTAGGCCATCAAGGTCATCCGTCTGTCCCGTATTCGGCGCTGCGTAACTGAAGCTCGCTTTTCATTTGTAGCTCCGTTTTTGCTGTCGCAGTAGTGTGCCACGGGCATGCGAGTTACTTTCGTTTCTCACACCTACCATTAGCGGAAGTATTACGCACTCTTATTATGATTGTATCTAGCGCTGCGAATTTACTCGAAGACGTGCACCACTAATTAAAAATTCGCTTCTGCATTTTTAATTTATAGTACCGGAAAAAATTAGTATACCCTTTTACAGGTTTTCAATTCACTCAGCCGCGCGGGGTAGCCCTGCGGTCTGAGGCGGATTGCCACGGTTCGCGCGGCCACCCCCGTCGGAGGTTTGAGTCCTACCTCGGGCATGGGTGTGTGTGTTATCCTTAGCCTAAGTTAGATTAAGTAATGTGTTAGCCTAGGGACCGATGACCTTAGCAGTTTGGTTCAATTTACTATAACATTCATGAAATGGACTGGCCTGGCAAGAGTTCCGACCTGAACGCAATGGAACACCTCTGTAACGAAACAGAAGTTCGTCTTGGCTCCAGGTCCCTGCGTCCAGTACCACTACCTTCTCTTCCTCTACAGACATTATGAAACCGTATTGTAAGTGTCCCCAACAGACTTCAATCCGTCGTAGACATGAAGGGTGAACACACCCCGTATTAATGTCCACTAACAGGTGTTCTGATACGACATTACATGGATTCACACTTTAGATAAATTTGGTCCCAATTTCGTCTTTAATAGAAGCCATAATCGACCAGTAAATTGTGATAACGGTGGCAGTCGCGTTACTGGTGCAGTGGCTATGTTAAAAAACGGATCGACGCAGAAGTTGTCTACTTGTGCATGCTGTGCCTGCAATGTGCGCTCCGCAACGGCATGGCAGGGCAGGGATAATTAAAGAAGTTCTCGTGCAGCTGCACTGACCCCCCACCCTCCACCCTACGTACCGTCCCACACGCTCAAACTAAGCCTCAGCGCCACTCTGCAATCTCTGCCCGCAGCCACTCATTATTTAAATCTGGAAGCTCACAATTAGGAACAAATAGAGCGCTGCGCAGTTGAGCGTATGTTAAGGGATTAGTTAATTGGGGTGGTTTTTATGTTCTAGCTGTTTGCGTGTACCAATGATCAAGAACAAAAAATGATTTACAAATAGCAATATCAAAATTACGCTGCCAACAGTGTAACTCATAATGAGATAAAGGTTTCATTCCAGGTGCCTTCTAAACCACTGCCCTAGTACCAATTGGAATACATTAGTAAGTAATGGATAGTCACCGAGACTCGAAGTATCGATTCGTACTCCTAAGTGTGTATTGTTACTTCCCTGTTTCTTCACGTGACTTGGGCCCAATCAATAGCAGCTCTTTGTACCGGAGTATCGAATTGGTTTCCTTAATTTTCTATACCATTAGAAATTCGTTCAGTATTTGGGCCGAGTGTCGTATTACAATTCGTTGGTCTCATAAGGAACCCCTTGAGTGCGAGGTCTCAAAAGGCTAATGATGTTTATGGTATTCGATGCCCCACATATGGTCTACCACACGACCACAACACTGGTTGCTGATGACAACAGGGGGCGGGCCTAGAGGTATCTAATCATGAGTACAGCATGAGGCCATGAAAAATGGTTGAACTGCATAGTCGCCGAGTAACTCACAACAGTGCTACAGTTCTAGTAGTGTTGATATAACGCAGAGCAACAGCAACGATAAACAAAGCATTATATCTACGAGGAAAGATCCCGAAGTTGACATTTCGTCAACAAGGAACCCCAGGAATTTCACAGAGAGAGGGAGAAGTTGCAGATGAAATATTAGCGTTTCTGCAAGGTGAGTCAGTGGAATGTGTGGTGTCATATATACTCGATTGTGTGGACAATGTACATGAGGTGTGCAATGATGACGATACGAGATTAACAAGTGAGCAGGTGTAGAGCCAAGTAGTTCATCATCCTTGTCGGACAAGGAGCCTCAAATCCCGGCTCCACTGAAATGCAGTAAAGGACAATCGTTGTTAAAGGAAGGGGAACTAAACATAATTACATACGTGGAACATCATCCTCAGTATAGTAAAAAACAATTATGAACAGATTTCTAATAAGTCCTCAGCAAATATGACCGTGTAGTGCATACGAGAATCCTCGGATATTCAAGGGAGGATTAGGCGCACTTCTTAGAAAAACTTTTGTTCGCGTGTTCCAATGATGCTATGTACAGTGTGTGCATGCTAGCGACTCCCTACGTTATGTACATCGAATTGCTCGCTAAATAGATGACAGTGATTTCAAGGGAAGCAATTAATATTTCTACAACTTCAAACAGTGCTACAGAATTGGAAGACTTCACGAAATTTCAGACACAGCGGATACTTGACGAGGCACAGCAAACTGCAGGATCCACCTGAAAATTTGTAGCTGAGGTTAACCAACTTAAGCCATCGTTCAGTAAGGAATTTGCTTTCAACTCCGAACGATCGGGATTTGAAGAGGAAATGCATATAAGGGAAACCAGGAAACTATAGGTACCACGAGAGATGTATCAGGGTCAACTAACATCGATGCCTTAACACATTTGTGTACAATTATGCCGACTGTTGTTCTGAATGGTACATTCATTGGAAAGTTATTTATTGTGCTGCGAGGCCTTGGAAGTGCTCTGCCCCCTACGATTCTTGTCGTTTGCGGGGTCTTGCAAGGGCAGTAGGAAAGTTTTACGTCACAGCAGGCAAGAGTGGGAAAACAGGCTTAAGAAAACTACAGCTGTGGTATGAGCACTGCTTTTGGCTAATAACCGGTCAACATGCACTGATGGAAAAAAAATCGCTGCACCAAGAAGGAGCTGTGCGACATAAACGAAAGTTGGTAGGCGTGCTTCTACAGCTGACAGAAGAAGTCTGTTCAAATTTCATGCAGGTTGGATGAGAGGCGCTAGTAGGGCCACTATTAGGATGCAAATCACGTTTGCTGTAGACACACGTTGTAACAATCGTGAGCGTTAGTTACTTTTGACATTGGACGTGGTGAGTTGATTTTAGTAAAAAAAAAAGCCTTTATGGTGACAAAGACACCATTATCAACACCTCACTGATTGTGAACAAGGTCGTGTAATACGGTTACGAGAAGCTGGATGTTCCTTCCGAAATACTGCAGAAAGGGTTGGCATCAATGTAGCTACTGTAGATGATTGCTGGCAGCTGTGTTCGCGAGAATGTATGGTCGCAAGAAGATAGGGCTTCAGACGGCCACGTGGCACTACCCACAGGGAAGAACATCGTGTTCTGCGTTTGGCTGTAAGACTTCGTATAGCATCTGCAGCACTAATATAAGAAGCAGTTGGCACCATAGCGAACCTTTACAAGTCGGTTACTTCGAGAACAGTTCCGAGCGAGACGACCTATAGCGTGCTTTCCACTGATCCCAAACGACCGCCATTTGAGACTTCTGTGGCGATCTGTTGTGTTTTCTGATGAATGATGGATCTGCCTCGATGCGAATGATGGCCGTGTGTTGGTTACAAGGAGGCCAGTTCAGGGCCAGTAACCAACCTGTTTGCGTGCTGGACACACTGGACCTACACCTGGAGTTATGGTGTGGGGTGCGATTTCGTATGCCAGCAGGAGCACTCTCGTGGTTATTCCACGCACCCTGAATGCAAATTCATACATCAGTCTGGTGGTTCGACCTGTGTGTTACCATTCATCAACAGCATTCCAGGGTTTTTTTTCCAACAGGATAGCTGGCCGCTGTGGCCGAGCGGTTGTAGGCGCTTCAGTCCGGAACTGCGCTGCTGCTACGCTCGCAGATTCGAATACTGCCTCGGACATAGATCTGTGTGATGTCCTTAGGTTAGTTGGGTTTAAGTAGTTCTAAGTCTAGGGGACTGATGACCTCAGATGTTAAGTCCCGTAGTGCTTAGAGACATTTGAACCATTTGAACATCGCACACAAGGGCAGCGGCGTGATTACTTAGTGGAGGAAATGTAAACAGGGAAGTTCACAGCAGTAGGGCTGCCAGAGAGCTGGAGACCGGCACAGGTGCTTACGAGAATGGTTGAATCACGGAAGACAGCTACACGTGATTCGGAAACCAGTGCCAAGCACAAGCCGTCGTCATCCAAATGTAGAATATTCACACCTTCAAAGACAGAGAGACGTAGCGGAGTCAGTTCCAGGAGTCTCATTCAAAATGGTTCAAATGGCTCTGAGCACTATGGGACTCAACATCTGAGGTCATAAGTCCCCTAGAACTTAGAACTAGTTAAACCTAACTAACCTAAGGACATCACACACACCCCTGCCCGAGGCAGGATTCGAACCTGCGACCGTAGCAGTCCCGCGGTTCCACGAGTCTGAATGGCGCGTGACATGTACAGGGTGTAAGCGATAGTCGTTCATAATGTCGCACAGTAGTGTAGGAGAAGTCGAGACGAACAGTTTGATATAGGACACTTGTGGTCAGTCAAATGGTTCAAATGGCTCTGAGCACTATGGGACTCAACTGCTGAGGTCATTAGTCCCCTAGAACTTAGAACTAGTTAAACCTAACTAACCTAAGGACATCACAAACATCCATGCCCGAGGCAGGATTCGAACCTGCGACCGTAGCGGTCTTGCGGTTCCAGACTGCAGCGCCTTTAACCGCACGGCCACTTCGGCCGGCGTGTGGTCAGTCACTTTGGGAAAGTACTACCAGTTGGCCTACAAGAACCACCTGAATGAGGTGCGCGAGATTTTGAGTATTTTACAAATGAAAACATGTCCATTGTAGGCTGTATATCAGTGTTCTTTATTTAGTCTGTATGATTAGCTAATTTCAAGTACTTGAAATTGAAATATACCAACAAGGCAGAATGTAATATTGTCTGCGCACGTCGCTATGTACCGGGTGATAAAAAGTCAGTATAAATTTGAAAACTTAATAAACCACGGAATAATGTAGATAGGGAGGTAAAAATTGACACACATGCTTGGAATGACATGCGGTTTTATTAGAACCACCCCATATTGTTAGACGCGTGAAAGATCTCTTGCGCGCGTCGTTTGGTGATGATCGTGTGCTCAGCCGCCACTTTCGTCATGCTTGGCCTCCCAGGTCCCCAGACCTCAGTCCGTGCGATTATTGGCTTTGGGGTTACCTGAAGTTGCAAGTGTATCGTGATCGACCGACATCTCTAGGGATGCTGAAAGACAACATCCGACACCAATGCCTCACCGTAACTCCGGACATGCTTTACAGTGCTGTTCATAACATTATTCCTCGACTACAGCTATTGTTGAGGAATGATGATGGACATACTGAGCATTTCCTGTAAAGAACATCATCTTTGCTTTGTCTTACTTTTTTACGCTAATTATTGCTATTCTGATCAGATGAAGCGCCATCTGTCGGACATTTTTTGAACTTTTGTATGTTTTTGGTTCTAACAAAACCCCATCTAATTACAAGCATGTGTTTCAATTTGTACCTCTCTATCTACATTATTCCGTGATTTATTCGGTTTTCAAATTTATACTGACTGTTTGATCACCCGGTAGATACGAAATACACAGATCGCGTTAAAATAGCCACATTTGAGTTTGATAGCTCTACTTACATGCGTGACATCAACTTACGTATATCATGTTTTACACTATTTGAATCTCTATCTCATCTTACGTGTATACACTGAGGTGACAAAAGTCATGGGGTAGTTCCTAATATGGTGCTAGACCTCCTTTTGCCAGGCATATAGTAACTCAACTTTGCATGGACTCAGAAAATTGTTGAAAGTCTCATACAGGAATATTTAGCCTTGCTGTCTCTGTAGCCGTCCATAATTGCGAATGCGTTGCCTGCACTGGATTTTGTGCACGAACTGACCTCTCTATTATGTCCCCTAAATGCTGAATGGGACTCATGTCGGGTGACATGAGAGGCCAAATCATTTGCTCGAATTATTCAGAATGTTCTTCAAACCAATAGCTAACAATTGTGGTCTTTAACGTGGTGCATTGACATCCATAAAATCGATGTCCATGAATGGCTGCAAACGGTCTCCAAATAGCCGAACATAGCCCTTTCCGCCCAGTGATGGGTTCAGTTGGACGAGAGGTCACAGCCCATTCCACAAACACAGCCCACACCATTATGGAGCCATCATCAGCTTGCACAGTGCCATGTTGGCAACCTACGTCCATGGCTTTGTGGAGTCTGCACCACACTCAATCCCCACCATCAGCTTTTACCAACTGAAATCGCTACTCATTTGAGCAGGCCACTGTTTTCCAGTCGCATAGAGTCCAACCGATTTTGTCACGAGCACACGAGAGACCCTGCAGACGATGTCGCGATGTTAGCAAAGATACTCATGTCGGTCGTTTGCTACCATATCCCATTAACTCCAAATTTCCCCTTTCTGCTTTAATGGATACGTTCGTCGTTGGTCCCACGTTGATTTCTGTGGTTATGTCAGACTGTGTTGCTTGTCTGTTAGCACTGACAACTCTACCCAAACATCGCTGCTCTCGGTCGTTACGTGAAGGTCGTCAGCCACTGTGTTGCCCGTGATGAGAGGTAGTGCGTAAAATGTGGCATTCTCGGCCCACTCTTCACATTGTGGATCTCGGAATATTGATTCCATAATGGTTTCCGAAATGGAATGCCCCACGTGTCTAGCTCCAACTACTATTCCGCGTTCAAAATATGTTAATTCGCGTCGCGCGATCACAATTATATTGCGAACCTTTTCACGTGAATCACCAGAGTGAAAGTGGGAGCTCCGCCAATGTATTGCTGTTTTTTACCTTGTGACACGATACCACCGCCATCTGAACACGTCCATAGCACTATCCCATGACTTTTATCACGTCAGTGTATGGCCACACATCAGAAACCATAAATAAATAAGGGCAGCATACAGATCACAATGGTGCACCATCACATGTCACATGATAATAGCTGTAACTACGAACACTACAGCCTGACTACTAGAGACAGCTGTGACGAGGTTTTCAAAGATCCGATTAGAGCCAGAATCGCAGAACAATCGATATTAACATGGAAGAGGCACTTTACATTTATCGCTGACGTACGAGATTTAACTAATGTACTGTATACGAAGTAATCAATATATTACACCTATCACTGGCGTACCAGATTTAACTAACTCGTACTATAGTCTAAGTAATCAGTTACGGAAGACTACTTATGGGCATACGAACAAATCTGATGACATTTTATACAGCACAATTAAAGTTATTCATAAAATATTTTAATATTAAAAGGCTCATACGTTATAATTCACGTCGGTGTTATCCGACTTGTTTGTCATTTTTTAATTATAACAAAAGTACGTGCACTTCATTGTACTGAAGAAGCAACCCTTTTATACACCAAAACATGTTAAAATTTCACATATAGTACATTCCCGAAGTTATAATGAATCTGAAATTATATTTTTCGCAGTAGAACTTGTTTCAAAGGCAACCATGGACGTAGGCGGAAGAAACCAGGCAGTGAACTGTTGTACACTAAAGCAGTGATTACAATGAATCGGCTGCAAATAACAGAATATACTTCTAACTGTTGTTATTGACTGAAGATTCGTCACGAAACATAACATTTGCTAATTACGACTATTTCAAGTTATGAATGGCCACATTCCAACAGAAACACCACCAATGAAACAGTGACACTTGCCTAAATCGTTTCTCTCCTAGTTCGGCAGCGCGGGGTAGCCGCACGGTCTTGGGCGCCTTGCCACGGTTTCCCCGGCTACCCACGTCGGGGGTTCGAGTCCTCCCTCCTTCTGTCATGGGTGTGTGTGTTGTCCTTAGCGTACGTTAGTTTAAGATAGATTAAGTAGTGTATAAGCCTAGGGACCGATGACCTCAGCTGTTTGGTCCGACAGGAACTTACGACCAATTTGCAAAGATTTTCTCCTTGTTCAAAACCGTCACAAAACTTTACACAAGCTTGAAATCATGTGGTTCTTTTCTTAACCTTGCCGTGGTACCCCTTATGAGATGTGTCCCACGTTTCAGGATATTTTTACATGTCTTCGATGAACAATTCCATATGCAAACTGACTGCATCTATGGCAGGCTGGCGGCGGCTTTTGCTAGGATGTCGCACACGTGTACACTACCCAATTCTCTCACAACGACTGCTGTTTCGCTGTGATGAGCGAGATCGTTGCGAAACAGCAGTGATAGGCCAGCACAATAATTCTCTCGTCACTTCCTCGGGGACAGTTCGCAGCTTAACTGTCGCAGTGTGCGTGGCTCCATTGTTTCGAAGTAATTGCTGAAATATGCGAGGAAATTACGCTGTGAGCTAGCGACAGTAAACCTGTCGTGTGGTTCTACCCTGATCTTACTTCTCTTCGCGATCCGCACCACGCGGAGTGAAAGTCGTGTACTTACAGTAGTCATACACTTATAAAATTCTCGTAAGAATGGAGTCTCCGTGCAAGACACACGCTGTACTGTTTACACGCCGGTGCCCCGACCTGCACGACAGGCTCACTCCTCACGATAGGGAACTGGAATGGGCTGACCGTGTCAGATATTTAGGGGTCATCCTGGACAGCAAACTCCTCTGAAAACAACACGTTCAGGAGAAACGGGTGCAGATCCTTCGCCTCGGCCGGCAGCTGTGGCCGAGGGGTTCCAGGCGCTTCAGTCCGGAACCGCGCTGCTGCTGCAATCGCAGGTTCGAATCCTGCCTCGGGCATGAATCCTTGTGATGTCCTTAGTTTAGTTAGGTTTAAGTAGTTCTAAATCTAGGGGACTGATGACCTCAAAAGTTAAGTCCGATAGTGCTTAGAGCCATTTGAACCTTTGCCTTGTCATCCAACTCTACCCTCTGCTTGCCAGCACTGAAATGCAAGTCCACACGAATCTTCGCCTCTTCCGAACAACAGTTCACCCAGCGATCTGGCACGGCTATTCTTCGTGGGGAACAACGTGTCCTTCCGATCTCCGACCCATTCTGTGACTTCAGAACCGGTGCTCGCGAATCATCCTGGAGTCACCGAGGTGGACACGTGTCCTGGATCTACACACTGAGCAGAACCAAGCGACTGTTCAAGAGTCAATCATACGCGCCACATAGAAGTTGCTGGATAAGGTCGAACTCCTGCGTCCGCACTCGAGATACCTCGAATATACGAGCCATGCCGCGCCTCGGCCCTGGCGCCGCATGAGGGTTCCTCGTGCCATCGCTGAAGGCCCTCAGTAACGTCAACCCCCGTAAACTACATATCATAAGAGCTTAACGACCATGAGCCCGCAGTCCTTATAAAATATGCATAAATATATTGTTACCGTTTTACCTGCCACATATAAGTTCAGCCACTAAGTCGGTAGTACTTCAGTTCGACTACAAAGAAAGGCTTGCACTCACTCCGTCTTCAGGCCAAGAGTGGCGAGTGGCCTACCAGGACCATCCGACCGCCGTGTCATCCTGAGATGAGGATGCGGATAGGAGGGGCGTGGGGTCAGCACACCGCTCTCCCGGCCGTTCTTGACCGAAGCCGCTACTATTTGGTCGAGTAGCTCCTCAGTTGGCATCACGAGGCTGAGTGCACCCCGAAAAATGGCAACAGCGCATGGTGGCTGGATGGTCACCCATCCAAGTGCCGGCCACGCCCAACAGCGCTTAACTTCGGTTATGTTACGGGAACGGGTGTATCCACTGCGGCAAGGCCGTTGCCAAACGTTTCTTGAATATTTCGGCTTTGTGTCCCACTCTACAGTAGTTGTACACACTAGTAAGCTTAGATTGTGTCGTAGTTCAGTGACTTACATTTTCTTACGTCGGACCATTGGACAACATGAATGGAAAGGTAAAACAACATATGGCCCACGACTTCCCATTTTATGAGACACATCTTAGGTTAAGTCGTTTCTTAATGTCTGATTTTCTTATACATACTTACGGCGGCACGAACTTTCATCTGTTTTGTGACTTACAGGCTGCAAATCTGTAAAGAAAAGGAAGACAACTTATACATTGTATTTTATCGGGTGGCAACACATTACTAGCACAACAAATGCATACCCGACGCTTCGGCTTTAGGTGGCATTAACGGGTGCTACCATAAAATCACATTGCAAGACGGAGAAGCTGGGAGTAGCTGCTGCAGCTGGTGCTGACTTCTGCAGGTTGCCGCCAGAGGTAGGCGTTAATAAGCCGGGCGGTGACAGCGTGAAAGACATCGCGTGCGCGTTGTACGACAGGAAATTTAAAGTCACATCACTTAGATTCATAATACACTCCTGGAAATGGAAAAAAGAACACATTGACACCGGTGTGTCAGACCCACCATACTTGCTCCGGACACTGCGAGAGGGCTGTACAAGCAATGATCACACGCACGGCACAGCGGACACACCAGGAACCGCGGTGTTGGCCGTCGAATGGCGCTAGCTGCGCAGCATTTGTGCACCGCCGCCGTCAGTGTCAGCCAGTTTGCCGTGGCATACGGAGCTCCATCGCAGTCTTTAACACTGGTAGCATGCCGCGACAGCGTGGACGTGAACCGTATGTGCAGTTGACGGACTTTGAGCGAGGGCGTATAGTGGGCATGCGGGAGGCCGGGTGGACGTACCGCCGAATTGCTCAACACGTGGGGCGTGAGGTCTCCACAGTACATCGATGTTGTCGCCAGTGGTCGGCGGAAGGTGCACGTGCCCGTCGACCTGGGACCAGACCGCAGCGACGCACGGATGCACGCCAAGACCGTAGGATCCTACGCAGTGCCGTAGGGGACCGCAGCGCCACTTCCCAGCAAATTAGGGACACTGTTGCTCCTGGGGTATCGGCGAGGACCATTCGCAACCGTCTCCATGAAGCTGGGCTACGGTCCCGCACACCGTTAGGCCGTCTTCCGCTCACGCCCCAACATCGTGCAGCCCGCCTCCAGTGGTGTCGCGACAGGGGTGAATGGAGGGACGAATGGAGACGTGTCGTCTTCAGCGATGAGAGTCGCTTCTGCCTTGGTGCCAATGATGGTCGTATGCGTGTTTGGCGCCGTGCAGGTGAGCGCCACAATCAGGACTGCATACGACCGAGGCACACAGGGCCAACACCCGGCATCATGGTGTGGGGAGCGATCTCCTACACTGGCCGTACACCACTGGTGATCGTCGAGGGGACACTGAATAGTGCACGGTACATCCAAACCGTCATCGAACCCATCGTTCTACCATTCCTAGACCGGCAAGGGAACTTGCTGTTCCAACAGGACAATGCACGTCCGCATGTACCCCGTGCCACCCAACGTGCTCTAGAAGGTGTACGTCAACTACCCTGGCCAGCAAGATCTCCGGATCTGTCCCCCATTGAGCATGTTTGGGACTGGATGAAGCGTCGTCTCACGCGGTCTGCACGTCCAGCACGAACGCTGGTCCAACTGAGGCGCCAGGTGGAAATGGCATGGCAAGCCGTTCCACAGGACTGCATTCAGCATCTCTACGATCGTCTCCATGGGAGAATAGCAGCCTGCATTGCTGCGAAAGGTGGATATACACTGTACTAGTGCCGACATTGTGCATGCTCTGTTGCCTGTGTCTATGTGCCTGTGGTTCTGTCAGTGTGATCATGTGATGTATCTGACCTCAGGAATGTGTCAATAAAGTTTCCCCTTCCTGGGACAATGAATTCACGGTGTTCTTATTTCAATTTCCAGGAGTGTAGTTTCTGTCGTAGTACCTGCAACGTAGACCATGTGTATTTTTTTTCCTTTCTGAGTGACGGACATTCAACAATGTTCAGAGCAAATGTTCTACACTCCCTATTACGCATACGAGAGCATGATCAAAAACAACGCCTTCGATTTTTTTGTACAAACACTCATAGCTTTTTAAGTAAAATAAACGTTATTAACATTCTGCACCTTTATTCTTCATGTCTAATTCTTCTTTTTCAACATAATTACCCTCGCGACATACTCATTTCTCCTGACGAGAGACCCGTTTGCTGATAGCGTCACTGTAGCACGTTTGACTCTGTTCACAGAGCCACAACATCATCTCTGCTTGCCTGCTTCCTCATTATCAAAGAGAAGTCCTCGGAGATGTTCTTTAAATTTTGGAAACAGATGAAAATCGGACGGGTCCAAGTCGGGACTGTATGGAAGATGATAGATGACAGTGAACCCGATGCGTCAGACTGTTGGACATGTCGCGGAGGTCGTGTGTGATCTGGCATTGTCATTCTGAAGGAGATATTGCTCCATGCGTGGAAGAACTCATCGAATTCGAAACTCAATTAACAGCACGTTGTATCTCACGCACCGACATAGCTACGTTACATGCCGAAATGTTATGAGCTACAATTCTGAGCCTGTAGTGGCGGAGGGCTGCAAATATGTAGAGGTGAAGAATAAAGATGTAGAATGTTAATAATGTTTGTTTTATTTTAAAAACTTAAATAGTTTTCACATAAAAATTCGGAAGCATTACTTTTCAGCATGGGCTTGTAATTACTTGCCTCTTTTCTTTTCTGCACTCAATTGTTAATTTATCCAGGCCGTATCGACAGTTTTCGTGTTCCGATTCACTTTTCTCAGAAGGCTAGTACTTTCCGCAAGCATCGACTCGAAGCGGGTCGATAGCTGTCGTTTTCCAACTCATTACTCTCAGATACGCTTTCTTCATCCCTTAGATGCTATCTCGCCGTGCGTCTACCGGTTCAGTGAGCATGCAGAGCATAATATACATTAATATGTGTATTTGTGACGGTAAAAATTGTTGGGGGCTTGTTTTCTATCTTCATCGTTAATAGCAGCAATGTGTACGTAAAAAATTTCGTAGATCAGGCAGTCTGAACTGCGTCCTTGAGCTGCACTGGAAACGAACAGCACATCAAATTCAGAAACTTTGAGAAGTTAGCGATGTCAGGACGTAGCATATGCAAGACGAAATGAACTACCCCGACTCCTACCCAATTCTGATTCTACGTAAAACCGCCAAGCAGGTTGAAGGCTTCTGTTCAGTCACTCGAATACGAGTGCGGTGTGGCCGTAGACAATATCACAAGAAAAATTGAAGTTTTAAATTTCACGTTTAAAAAATCATTCACGCTTGAGGACAGCGCAGATGTAACATCGGTTGATGGCCTCACAAACTGCCGCGTCGAGGACAGACATAAAGGAATCCTTGGAGTCAGGTGCCGATGCAGTCTCAGATTTTCTAGGAAGTGCTCTTCGACACTGACCACTTACGTAGCTTGCATTTGCTGCAAATCTCTATATCTGCGCGAAGTCTTAAGTGACTAGAAAAAAGAGCAGGTGACTCCCATATATAGTAAGGAAAAAGCATGGTCGTCCAAAATTGTAGGCCAATAGCCTTAACGTTCTTGAGCGTACTATAAGTTGGAATATAACAAATTTTCTTTAGTGAGGAAAACCTTTATCCACAGATCAGCACGGTTTTAGAAAATAGGCCGGCCGAAGTGGCCGTGCGGTTAAAGGCGCTGCAGTCTGGAACCGCAAGGCCGCTACGGTCGCAGGTTCGAATCCTGCCTCGGGCATGGATGTTTGTGATGTCCTTAGGTTAGTTAGGTTTAACTAGTTCTAAGATCTAGGGGACTAATGACCTCAGCAGTTGAGTCCCATAGTGTTCAGAGCCATTTGAACCATTTTTTTAGAAAATACAATGTGAAACTGAGCTTGCGCTTTTCTCGCACTATATCCTGCGAACGATAAATGAAGGGATTCCATGTTCCTGGATTTGCGGAAAGCGTGTCACAGTTCCCACTGTAGACTGTTAACGAATGTCGGAATATTGGGACTAGATTTCCTGGATACGTGAGTGGCTCGAAGACTTTCTAGGCAATGGAACCTTATGCGCAGCCCTGGTCGGCGACTGTCTGTGAGAGACAAAGTACCGTCAAGAGTGCCCAGGGGAAGTGCCATAGGACCATTCCTGTTCTCTATATACATAAATTACGAGCAGCAATCTACGGCTGTCTGCTGTTGACTCTGTAGTATGCACTCGGTGCTGAGTGTCTGTAGGAGGATATAGAACGACTTTGACAGAATTTCTGTTTCTCCGTATAGCCATCTTCTGGTGGTTACTGGACCATATCCATTAGCTGAGTTGATGTATCGCCACCGTACACACCATAAGAATGCTTCAGTTTGCCGGCATTTCGGACCTCCTACAGAAAGTGTACTAACGATTCCCCGTGTCTGCGTGATCAGCCAGTCATTGAGGCGCCTGAAGACGGTGTGCTGTAGCTCCGAAACCGGCTGGGTATGAATACCGCTGATGGTGTTACCCTTACTACATACTAATATAAGAATTTGTATTCCGTGTTATGAATGAAAGGCTAGTCTAAATGTTGAAAAATTGAGTAAATACAGAAGAGATGGAAAAACAATCCTGTAATTTTACAATAGTGTATTAGAGATGTGTTGGTTGACATAGTCAGGGCCATTAAATATCGTGGCAAGAGAAGTGTTGCTTGACATAGTCACGTGTATTAAATACCTAGGCATAACTTTGCCATACGACCAAGTAAGGTCGGTTGTAGAGAAGGAGGATGGTTAACTTCGGTATATTGAGAGAAGTTTAGGACAGTATAGCTCATCTCTAAAGGAGAAAGCGAACAGAACACTTGTACGACCCATCCTTGAGTATTGCTCGAGTGTTCTGGATACCCATTAGGCCGGATTAAAGGAAGACATCGAAGCAATTCAGAGCTGTGCTGCTAGATTTGTTACCGGTGTGTTCGATCAGCTTGCAAGTAGTACGGAAATGCTCTGTGAAATTAAATGGGAATCCTTGGAGCGAAGATGTTCTTTTCGCCAAACGCTATTGAGAAAAGAGAATAGGCATTTGCGGCTGGCTGCAGAACGATTTTACTACCGCCGGTGTACGTTTCGGCTAATGACTGCGAAGACAAGGTAAGAGGAATTAGGGTGCTTACGGAGGTTTGTAGACAGTCGTTTCTCCCTCTCTTTGTTTGCGAGTGGAACGGGAAAGGGAATCAGTAGCATTGGTACAAGATACCCACCGCTACGCAACCTGCTCTGAGGGCTTGCGGAATGTCTGTGTGGATGTAGAAGGGCATGCTTCGCCTTATTGGGATTCTGTCGTAAAAAACAGTATAAATTCGTGCGTGTTACTTTACATTTGATTACAGATGCAGAAGCCTAGGGGCCGGTAATACGGACAGATCGTCATTGATGGAAAAAAATTAAATTAATGTTAAAAGGAATGGGCTGATGCTAGAGGCGTTCTCCGTTCTACTGTGTAAGTGATGACTGCAGTGCGAGGATAAAACTGTATTATATAACTCGTTCAAGGAATATTTGCTGCTGCCAGTAGAAGATATGAAAGGCCAAGGCTACATACTGCGAATCGTAGGCACGGTCTGTATGAGTCGAAGGTTTCCTGTGACATACTACAACTACCATTTAATACACAATGACTATTTACTACCGAATTTAACATTGTATAGTTTCCATTCAGAATGATTCCTGATTCGTAGTACGATGGTTCTTGGGTTCTGTAATCGAGTGATATGCACTCTGAAAATTCACCCATTGTCAACAACGTGAGGCAGTGTATTTGCAGCTCTCTCTCCTCATTGGTCACCCCATTCCCTTCTCTGTACGCCTACGTGCTTGCTTCTCGTTGATAACGACCTCCATAGGCGTTGTACGTAACGACAATTAGTAACGAGACACGAATACTTGTTGGTGCCAACCAAATGCACTTCAGAATTCACTGTTTAATTTTACAGCCTTACTAGAATGTTTCGCAATAATAAGGAAGAATTTGGACAGCCGTCGGCAGTGCTAAGGATGTCTCCACCTTTAAGCTTGCCACAACTTTTTCATAAAGGCAAGTATTCAAATGGTTCAAATGGCTCTGAGCACTATGGGACTCAACTGCTGTGGTCATAAGTCCCCTAGAACTTAGAACTACTTAAACCTAACTAACCTAAGGACAGCACACAACACCCAGCCATCACGAGGCAGAGAAAATCCCTGACCCCGCCGGGAATCGAACCCGGGAACCCGGGCGTGGGAAGCGAGAACGCTACCGCACGACCACGAGATGCGGGCAAAGGCAAGTATTACGAGTACGCCCGCCCCGCCAGCCGTGCGCTCTAACGCACTGCTTTCAGGGCGGAAAGGCGTGCCGGTCCCCGGCACGAATCCGCCCGGCATATTAGTATCGAGGTCCGCTGTGTAGGCCAGTGAATGGATGATTTTTAAGGCGGTATTCCATCTGCCTCGGCGAATGCTGGCTGGTTCCCCTTATTCCGTCTCAGTTACGGTATGTCGGCTATTGCTGCGCCAACACTGTCTCCACGTACGCTTACACCATAATTACTCTTCCAAGCAAACATTTGGGATTACGCTCGTCTGGTGTGAGACGTTCCCCGCGGGATCCACTGGGGGCCGAACAGCACAATAACCCTGGGTTCGGTATGGAGGGGGGGGGGGGGCGGTGGGGTGGGTGGACGGACTGCTGTAGCCCGTTGTGGGGTTGTGAACCACGGAGGGCTGCGGCGGGGACGAAGCCTCGCCGTCGTTTCTAGGTCCCCAGTTCCACACAATACAATGCAGTTACGAAAGGGCGATGAAACAAGTGGACGGTGCAAGTTCCGCCACATACGACCAACGGCTGATTTGAGGCAAAAATCCCTGGCTACCGAGAACACTGCAATCTGCAAAATTTTGCTTCGCGCCGAGCACCGGTTAAAGGAAAGCGACTCATTTAAGTAGCGCCTGGAATGGGCCAGGAGTCATTTTACCGCCAAGAAACTGACAACTACACAGCAAAGAGACGGGTGACTAATCACTAAAGTCTTTCTCTTCCGAATGCAACCAAATCAAGTAAAGGGAGACAATTACTCACGAAAAAGTCCATCTGAAGGTCTGTGGCTATTGAGATAACAGGCTTTAAGTTCACTCTCTTTCTGCTGTATGTTAAATAACAGTTTGGCAAGAATGTTACGGTTAACAATGTTTCTTTTAGTATATACATACAAGCAAATTATTGGAATAAATTCATGTACGTACTGTGACCACGCAAATCACTGTACAATGCACCGCAGAGATACTACACTACTGGCCATTAAAATTGCTACACCACGAAGATGACGTGCTACAGACGCGAAATTTAACCGACAGGAAAAAGATGCTGTGATATGCAAATGATTAGCTTTTCAGAGGATTCACACAAGGTTGGCGCCGGTGGCGACACCTACAACGTGATCACATGAGGAAAGTTTCCAACTCATTTCTCATACACAAACAGCAGTTGACCGGCGTTGCTGGTGTAACGTTGTTGTGATGCCTCGTGTAAGGAGGAGAAATGCGTACCATCACGTTTCCGACTTTGATAAAGGTCGGATTGTAGCCTATCGCGATTGCGGTTACTCGTATCGCGACATTGCTGCTCGCGTTGGTCGAGATCCAACGACTGTCAGCAGCATATGGAATCGGTGGGTTCAGGAGAGTAATACGGAAAGCCAGGCTGGATCCCAACGGCCCCGTAGCAATAGCAGTCGAGATGACAGGCATCTTACCCGTGTGGCTGTAACGGATCGTGCAGCCACGCCTCGATCTCTGGGTCAACAGATAGGGACGTTCGCAAGACGACAACCATCTGCACGAACAGTTCGATGACGTTTGCTGCAGCATGGACTATTAGCTCGGAGACCACGGCTGCTGTTACCCTTGACGCTGCATCACAGAAAGGAGCGCCTGCGATGGTGTACTCAACGACGAACCTGGGTGCACGAATGGCAAAAGGTCATTTATTCGGATGAATCCAGGTTGGGTTTACAGCATCATGGTGGTCGCGTCCGTGTTTGGCGACATCGCAGTGAACACACATTGGAAGCATGTATTCGTCATCGCCATACTGGCGTATCACCCGGCGTGATGGTGTGGGGTGCCATTGGTTACACGTCTCGGTCACCTCTTGTTCGCATTGACGGCACTGTGAACAGTGGATGTCACATTTCAGATGTGTTACGACCCGTGGCTCTACCCTTCATTCGATCCCTGCGAAACCCTACATTTCAGCAGGATAATGCACGAACGTATGTTGCAGGTCCTGTACGTGCCTTTCTGGATACCGAAAATGTTCGACTGCTGCCCTGGCCAGCACATTCTCCAGATCTCTCACCAACTGAAAACGTCTGCTCAATGGTGGCCGAGCAACTGGCTCGCCACAAGACGCCAGTCACTACTCTTGATGAACTGTGGTATCGTGTTGAAGCTGCATGGGCAGCTGTACCTGTACACGCCATCCAAGCTCTGTTTGACTCAATGTCCAGGCGTATCAAGGCCGTTATTACGGCCAGAGGTGGTTGTTCTGGGTACTGATTTCTCAGGATCTATACACCCAAATTGCGTGAAAATGTAATCACATGTCAGTTGTAGTATATGTATATTTGTCCAATGAATACCCGTTTATCATCTGCATTTCTTTTTGGTGTAGCAATTTTAATGGCCAGTAGTGTATTTGGCTTCATTCGTGAGCCCATAATGCAATAAAGTCTGCTCGCTGTAGTGGTTTTACTACTCAGGACATTTTTCCGTGAAATAATAATTGTTCTTCCAAAGACTTCCGTGCGGCCTCCTACGAATTCATGCAACATTCTCGCAGCACTTCATGAAGCGATCTGTTTTAATTCTAGCTACGTTCTTCTGAACGCTTACGGTTATTTGTTGCAACCATGCATAGTCAGGAAATATTGTATACTACCTCCTTCGTACATGTGTTGCACTTTTTGTTATGGTTTTGTTTAGCTAAGCGCTCCTTTCTCCGTCCGTAAAATTGGTTTAATGTGTTTATTCAACTTCATCTCACTTATTTAACCGACTGACGCAGTTGAATCGCTTATTTCTCAACGGTGACAACTCACGATTCGTAAATTATTCAGAAGGAAGGAAAAAGATTCCCCAACTTCTTTAACAATTTAATTGCGAATTTCTCTACCTTCTGAAAAATTCATTTACTGGATTGTGCAAGGGTAATATTATGTTGTTTTAAAAATATTTATAGCTGCTACTGTGATTTTTATTGCCTAGAGTTCTCCCATTATAACAGTAAATGAGGAAGCAAAACGATTTAAGGTACTTATCTAAATTCATGATAGTAAGTAGTTATAATTAATGAATGACATTATTTAGAGTCCAATAAATGTGACATGAAGTAAATATGTCTGTTTTGAGCATATTTTTACAGAGCAAAATGCATTATTACTGGAAGTACATTTAAATGATAACGAAGTTAACTGTTTCTCATTGATTTTGAACCTAAACCACTGAATATATTTAATATTAGCTTTATAGCTCTAAATGTTAACAAAACTGCCGTAAGTTCGTGCAAAAATGAATACAAAATATGTTATAAAAGAAGATTAGTTATCGTCACTTTTCAGTCATCTTCATCCACGTCTTCAGCTGATTATATTATAGATGTGATACTGTTCATCTGTTATATACTTTCGTAATTTCTCAATATCAGTTTCCATTTTCTTGTCTATGGGAACTTTCCCATCATACGCTTCTGTCTGAGGAAGCTCAGTGTTCTTGCTCGAAAACTATGTTCTGGCTTTTACTAATGTAAAGGCATCGACTCAGAGTCCTCCGAGATCCGGCTTCCGCTTCTTTTCTGAGTTGTACTCATAGTGCCTGGTTTTAAATTGTAAGACATTTCCAGAGTCAGATGTGGACTCTGACCACAATTTATTGGTTATGAAATTCAGATTAAAACTGAAGAAACTGCAAAAAGACAGGAATTTAAGGAGTTGGGACATGGAGAAACTGAAAGAACCAGAGGTTGTAGAGGTTTCCAGAGGGAGCAGTAGGAAACGATTGACAATAACAGGAATACGTTAGAAGAAGAATAGGTAGCTTCGAGGGATGAAATAGTGAAGGCAACAAAGGATCAAGTAGGTAAAAAGACGAGGGCTAGTAGAAATCCTTGGGTAACAGAAGATATACTGAATTCAATCGATGAAAGGAGAAAATATAAAAATGCAGTAAATGAAGCAGGTGAAAGGGAATACAAACGTCTAAAAAATGAGATCGACAGGAAGTGCAAAATGGCTAAATAGGAATGACTAGAGGAAAAATGTAAGGATGTAGAAGCATTTATCAATAGGGGTAAGAGAGATACTGCCTACAGGAAAATTAAAGAGACCTTGGGTGAAAAGGAACCACCTGTATGAATATCAAGAGCTCAGATGGAAAACCAGTCCTAAGCAAAGAAGGGAAAGCACAAAAGAGGAGGTAGTATATGGAGGGTCTATATAAGGACGATACAATTGAGGGCAATATTATGGAAATGGAAGAGGACGTAGATGAAGCTGAGCTGACAGATACGATACTTTGTGAAGAATTTGACAGAGCACTGAGAGACTTAAGTCGAAACAAGGCCCCGGGAGTAGACAATATCCCAATATCCCATGTAGAGCTACTGACACCCTTGGGAGAGCCAGCCTTGACAAATCTTTTCCACCTGTTGAGCAAGACGCATGGGACAGGCGAAATAACCTCAGACTTCAAGAATAATATTATAATCTCAATTTCAAAGAAAGCAGGTGCTGACAGGTGTGAAAATAGCCAAACTATCAGTTTAATAAGTCGCGGCTGCAAAATACTAACACGAATCCTTTATAGAAGAACAGAGAAACTGGTTGAGGCTGGCCACACGGAGGATCAGTTTGGATTCCGGAGTAATATGGGAACACGCGAGGCTATACTTACCCTGCGACTTCTCATGGAAGATAGATTAAGGAAGGACAAACCTACGTTTACACTTAAAGTAGTAAATGAGTTTTGCTGTTTGGGAAGCAAAATAACTGATGATGGTCGAAGCAGACAGGATATAAAATGCATACTGGCAATGGCAAGAAAGGCATTTATGAAGAAGGGAAATTTGTTAATATCGAGTATAGATCTAAGCGTCAGGAAGTCCTTTCTGAAAGTATTTGTATGTAGCCATGTATGGAAGTGAAACATCGACGATAAACAGTTTAGACAAGAAGAGAATAGAAGCTATTTAAATGTGGTCTATAGAAGAATGCTGTAGATTAGATGGGTGGATCACTTAACTAACGAGGAGGTACTCAATAGAATTGGGGAGAAGAGAAATTTGTGGTAAAATTTGACTAAAAGAAGCGACCGTTTGGTAGGACACATTCTGAGGCATCAAGGGATCAAAAATTTAGTACTGAGGGAAGCGTCGTGGGTAAAATCGTAGAGGGAGACCAAGAGATAAGTACAGTAAGCTTATTAAGCGCGATGTAGGTTGCAATAGTTACTCGGAGATGAAGAGGCTTGCACAGGAAAGAGTAGTATGGAGAGCTGCATCAAATCAGTCTTTAGAGTGAAGGCCACAACAACAACATCTGCTCATAGTACAGAAACTGCTGGAGAGCAAATGATACTTTGACCTTTTTCATAGTGCCTCTTTCCATTTTTTAGCTGATACGACGGCCTTTTTGTGTAGAAAGATTCACCACATTTTAAAATCACTATTTCATATGTTATCGCTGCATAGACTTTAAAGCGGCCAAAGAAAGATGATTTTGTTGTAAGTGACACTTACTGACCTGGAATAAGCACTCGGTTACACTGCCGTAGTTTTCTTTTCACGGCACCAAAGTCAAGATATGATGGTAGTAGATAATAGTTCCCTCCAATGAAAAATAATAGCGGATTTTATTAAATCTACCACCGTCTGTTAAGAACAATGACATTCTTGTAACCGTATGATCACGATTTTGGCCTTCGCATGCATCGCTGAAAAAGTGTAGTTATTTTACGTTTTTGTAGACAAATTTCTTAGTGTAATAGTACACACTTTGTCAGGATCCTTCTTACCTTGGCGCTCATGATAACAATAAACATTTCTTCAACTGTTTCCATGTTGTACATCTCAAAATTAAAAGCACTTGGCATACGAGAAAGAAATTAAGCTTGCCATTCTTTCATTTTCTTGTCTGCTGTCATTATTTTAAACTTCTGAGTTTCTGATCTTAATATTGTCCGTATAAAAGTTAATCAAGCAACAGTAAAAGTCACAATAACCCTGGGTTCGGTGTGGGGCGTCGGTGGGGTGGGTAGACTGCTGTGGCCTGTTGTGGGGTTGTGCTCGGCCAGACGAAGCCTCTCCGTCGTTTCTATGTCCCCGGTTTAATACACAATACATCAAGATTTAAATGAGTTTGAAAGTGGTATTGCAGTCGGCGCGCGAGCGATGGGATACAACACCTCTGAGGTAGCGATGATGTGGGGATTTTCCCGTACGACCATTTCACTGGGAATCCGGTAAAACATCAGATCTGCGACATCGCTGCAGCCGGATAAAGATCCTGCAAGAACGGGACCAGCGATATCTGAAGAGAGTCGTTCAACCTGACGGAAGTGCAACCCTTCCGCAATTTGCTGCAGATTTCAGTGCTGGGCCATCAACTACTATCAGCGTGCTAACCGTTCAACGAAACATCATCGATATGGGCTTTCAAAGCCGAAGGCCCACTCGTGTACCCTTGAAGGCTGCACGAGACAAAGCTTTACACCTCGCCCTGGCCCGTCAACGCTGACATTGGACTGTTGATGACTGGAAACATGTTGCGTGGTCGGACTAATCTCGTTTCAAATTATATCAAGTGAAAAGACGTGTACAGGTAAGGAGACAATCTCATGAATCCATGGACCCTGTATGTCACCAGGGGACTGTTCAAGCTGGTGGAGGTTCTGTATTGGTGTGAGGGCTGTGCAGTTGGGGATCCATGATATTCTAGATACGACTCTGACAGGTGAGACGTACGTAAGCAGACGTAAGCATCCTGTCTGATCACATGCATCCACTCATTTCCATTGTGCATTCCGACAAACTTGGGCAATTCGAATGTCCATTGTACATTGCGACAGACTTGCATTCCTACGGACTTTGGAAATTCCAACACGACAATGCAACACCGCGCACGTCCAGAATTGCTTAACACTTTCGCTGGACACCAAACTCCCCAGACATGAACTATATTGAGCAGATCTGGGATGCTTGCAATGTACTGTTCAGAAAGGTCATCACCCCCTCGTACTCTTACGGATTTATGGACAGCCCTGCAGGATTCATGGTGTCCATTCCCACCACCACTACTTCAGACATTATTCGAGTCCATGCCACGTCGTGTTTCGGCACTTCTGCGTTCTCATAGTTGGACCAATTCTCCTCCCCCCCCCCCCAAAAAAAAAGTCTTTTTCAGCTTTCCGTAAAGATGGAAATCGCATTATTGAAGATCTGATTTTCACGAGCAACATCACTCATGTCTGTGCGGCCTTGGTCAAATTGTTGGTACCGTTTCACTTCGGCTGGAGCCATCACTGCATTTGCTAAATTTATCTCCAGAATTTGACAATGAATCCGTGTGTAAATTAGACGATTTGTCCACGACAATCGTGCTGTCCTGCGTACTTCAGCTGTGGAGTATATTTGATGTTTCCGCACCATTTCTCTTGTACACTGTGATGAGGCAACCGAGAATGTGGACTCTCTTATGACAATGCGCCGCCCTTGTTGCGCAATCGTCTCAGTGAGGACCGACAGGTCTTGCTTACTTTTTGAAATGCCCAGAAATTAAAAAGTCTATGTCTGTTGCGAAGTATTGATATACTGGATAAGTGATTACACCGTTTGATGTGTTCTCTCTCCTCTCTCTCTCTCTCTCTCTCTCTCTCTCTCTCTCTCTCTCTCTCACTACGTAAGTGTTTCAGTAAACACCAAAGTCAAATGCTTCCGTGTAAAAGGAAGTCTATTTGATCCAGATTCGCTGGATATATTTTACTAGCTTAGCGCCCGCTGCTTCGCTCTCCTAGACTATGTGATCGGCACAGTCTTTTTGCTTTTGATTTTCTTTAATCGAAATTTTATGTCGTTCACAAATTGGAACACCTTCTAAACTTCTCATGCTAAATACGGCCGTAGAAGGAAGGTCTTCGTCGAACGTACTTTTAACCAAAAAGCGATTGTGGTAGCTGCAGTACAAGGTTTTTCTAAATCATGCCTTTTGCTTTATTGTGGTGATATTTCCAAAGAAACTTTCATCCTCTCACACATATTTCTTTACATCTAACCGAGAAGTGAAATACCAGTTTTACTTTTAAAATTTTTGTATATAATTAAATGCTTTCTTAAAAATTTTCATCACGTGTTTCATCTCCTTAGTAGTTGAATTCCCAAAAATGCTGTAGCACGTTTCTTTTAAATTTTTGGCTTGGAAAAGCAATAGCAATTTTCGTAGTTCTAGCTTCAAATAGCGACTTATTTTCAAAAAAACTTTCGTCTTCTATTTAACTGCTTTAGAAGTGAACATTCCCTTCTGGAATGATGCCTACAGTATAAAATCCGCAGCCTCACCAAATTTCCAGTTTCTACCTTAACAGTATGGGCTGGACGATGATGAGTCAGTGAAAAAAATCTGGACCTATTCGACCCTCTTAGAGGTTGGATTTCCAAAAACAATGGAACACATGTTTTTCGTTTCCAACAGAGAAACCAAATACCAGTTGTCATAGATGTATCTTTAAAATTATTTTCACAATGAAATATTTTAATAAAATATTTATTTTGTGAAATATTTCCCTCCCCTTCTATTCCGTCCCTTATGGGTTGAGTATCCAAAAACAGTGAAATGCGTATTTTTTATTTGTCACAGAGAAGCCAAATTCAACTTTTCGTAGATTTGACACAAAGATGCTGCAACATGTTTGGGTTTCTATAAAAAACGGTTGTTTGCGTAACATGTAATGCTGTTATCTAGTAAGAGATGAAAGTGTCTAACTCAATGAGGTTTTCGAACACGACTATAGTTTATCAAGTATCACATACTTTCACTACAGTTCCTCAACGTGTCCCAATACGAACAGTCATGGGTGGGTACTTGCCATTGTTAGTGTGATATCAAAGGTATAAATAAGTTCTGGAGGTTCTAGCATCTTACTTAAAAATCAAGACATTAACGTACACTCGAAATTTAAAAAATTGTAACACATTCGAATATATCTAAGCCCAATATTTTCTCCAGAGACGCCTAAACACGCTTATAAAATTAAACGTTGATAACACTACGATTTCGGTATTGGGTTTTCGAACGTGGGTGACGAATGTAGAGATATATTATCGTCATCTTAGGTCAGGAACTGCTGTAAACAGTTTTCCATTTCCTGTATCACACCACCTAAATAGTTAGAAATATATTACAAGAGCGCAAAATGGGATGCGGCGGTCATAGCTACACTTGCAGAACTCAGTTATATGTTTGTTTTGACCACAAATATGTTATTTATTTATTGATGCTTTTCGGCCAATGGCCATTTAAAGAGGACACGGTCTACATTGATACAAATTATCAGGTCTCTTGTCGGACAAATCATCAGCAAAATATAAAATTTGTCTCAGCCACATAAAGTTTGTCATAGAGTCACAAGCTGCACTATGCGAACGAGAGATGGTTTTCAACTTCAGTTAAATTACATAAAAGTCTTGACGCTAAATACATTGTGTGACTCGTGACCTTAGGGTGGACGTTCATTAAAAACACACACTTTGTAAAAGATGCACCAGATCCCCAATTTTGAAAACACGGCGGTGAAATTTTGTACCATGAAACTAACACATTTACTGTTAAATCCCTTGGATAATACGTATTTAACTTTTTTATGAGTTTTTACAAATTTTAGTTTCTGAGAATAATATATGTACATTTTTTTTCAGAAAATATTCAGTAGATTTTTACGAAGTTTTCTCTGTTCAATCCCTGCATGTAGTAAGCTTCTCCCTGAGGTTTATTGAATATATCGAATAGGAGAATTTTAATAATTTTTAATTGTAATTAAAGCACTTTGTCTCTGCTTGTACCCATAAATTCAAAATTCACTCTTGGGACAACATTTATTGGGTTTATAGAAATAAATAATTCTACCTCTCCATCATGAGTTGCAATTATGACAACTGTAGCAGATGAAAATGTGATTTTAGAGCTTCGTTTCCATACGAGTGAATTTAGGAACTCTTTTCGATTCTGAGTTTTGTCACGAACTTACTTTTTTAGAAGTTGAGAATTGATCATAAACCTTAAGCTGGCTTGACAACATCACGGATATAATTTGGAAGCTTCTCCTTGTAAATAAAGGGGTCGTTATCACTCTGAGCCTGTAGATATTTACACCAGCTAAAGTGGGACATGTGTCGACTCCAAGCGTTAACTAATTTCTGCAAACGCAGTTTATCCAGTACTCTCTGTGAACGTGACCTTATTGAATGACGATAGAATCAAACACCCAGCCTTCTGGACGTATCCCGTGCAAGTTTGCTTCAACGTAATCCACTGAATCGTTATTCACCGATCTAATATTGAAGTGTGGCTCTGAGCACTATGGGACTTAACATCTGTGGTCATCAGTCCCCTAGATCTTAGAACTACTTAAACCTAACTAACCTAAGGACATAACACACATCCATACCCGAAGCAGGATTCGAACCTGCGACCGTAGCGGTCACGCGGTTCCAATCTGAAGCGCCTAGAACCGCACGGAATATTGAAGTGTGGTTAAAAAAGTTGGCGTGCAAGAAGATCGCGTCAAACATTCAATTACATTCCAGGCACTTCGGATGCGATTTCGTTATTGGAAATTTGGGAATTTATAGTCCATGTATTCTATTGAAGAATAAGAAATAAATCGAAAACTGACTTTTTCGGTTAGTTTCATGAACGTCCCCCTTAGCATAAATTTCATTTACATTTTACTAATGTTTTACGATTTTACTTCGAGTTAAAATTTAAAATTTTAAATACACAGGTCATGAGTTTGAACTTTTGATTTGTACCGAGAACGCTGACGAGATACTTAATGTCAATCATGAAATTAATAACATGTAATTAAATTATGTAAATTTTCATAGTTGTCCTCGTACAGAATCGAACCCAGCACCATTGATACAGTGAAATACGCGACGGCACGTTCGCCTATCCGAAAACCAAACTCAAACTCGCTGTGGACAGTAGTTTTAGGCGATGGTGGCATACACACGCCGGTTTGATTGAACTGTACAAAAAGCTCGCTTTGTGTGTGCGAGCTGTGGTGCTGGCTGCGGATGCCGCAGGGGTCGACGCAAGGCGCTGGCATTGAGCGGGAATTAGTGGTCTGCGGTGACGCATTACGCACCACTAAACCCCGTACCCTGCACACCACCAAAGTCCCGTATGCTGCATTATTAAGACATTTAGCATATAGCACGACGGTAAATCAGGAAATTACTAAAATACTGTATCTTGGGTTTAACCACGTTCCTACTTTACTTACTATTATTTTAACGATTATTGTGGATCGTCATCAAGTACTGAAACTTTCTGTAGCTTGTGTCCGCTCCGCTGACGATTTTAGTTTGTCGGTTTTGCCGTCCTCAAGTTCTTATGATTGCAGATTCATTCCTGACGATTAGCAAAGAAACTCTGGTATTTTCGTAGTAACAGTACCCGGAAGTCTTTATAAGTATATTTGTGCCGGAAAATGTTGCTTACGTTAGTTTTGTAATAGACAGCAGTTTATGGTACTTATTTTTTATTTTATCGAGTAAATAAAGCACTTCAGACTTCCTTGGGGCCGGCCGCTGTGGCCGAGCGGTTCTAGGCGCTTCAGTCCGGAACCGCGCTGTTGCTACGGTCGCAGGTTCGAATCCTGCCTGGGGCATGGATGTGTGTGATGTCCTTAGGTTAGTCAGGTTTAAGTAGTTCTAAGTATAGGGGACTGATGACCTCAGAAGTTGAGTCCCATAGTGCTTAGAGCCGTTTTTGAACTTCCTTGGGACGTTGTGAAACCTCCCATTTTCCAGCTTGTCCACGCCCTTTGCCGTGGGACACATTTCGTCATTAGCACTTGTACAGAGCGTATAAACGACCCCTTCTGGGTTATCAACAGGACCGCCTTCGATCCACGTGTCCGGCGACAAAGGCATCAAAACCAAACGCGCCACTACCCGAGAGTGTTCATTTAGCATTTTTCGCAAATTAAATGATGTTGAAGACCCATCATAACAGCTCTTTGAAACAAGAGAAATAACTAGTTGGTGTCTGACGCACCTACTGAACCGCCTAGCTTGTTCCTTGAACGAGCTATAGCGTTCAGGTATACTTCTGCTATTCGAAGTTCATGTTAGGAAGCTGGAGATTAGAAAGGGATTTATACTAGGAACAAAATATATTAACCCTTTTCATTACAATATCTACTTTTATTCTAGCAAATGTAGATTGCTCCCTTCAGCAATACCTATAGCAAACAGACTCATCTTTTGCCAAACCAGCTCAATTAACCTCTTTTCTGGGAAATCCATTTACACAACTGTAATTGCTTTCCTAGTCACATGCAGCTCACGGAAAACTATATGAATCTCTGAATTTTCCTTGTATAGCCTTAGTGTAATCTCGTGGTCTCCCACCAATACTCAACAGAAACAATATTTCCTCACACACGGGGGGAATTAACATCGGCTCGTTAATTCCTCACACACAAGAAATTTCCACTCAACCTCATTCACCCTGGCCATCCCAGAACCCTATGTTACTCTTCGCCAGTAGTAGTACTTTCTTTCTCTACTTGAAATCCCAGTGCCACAAGTGCTAATAAGCGGAACTGTTCCTGTGTTGAGCGTGAAGCAGTGGACTGTTAATCGACAGGATCTGAGTTTAAATAACTGATGCACATTTCGTTGGCACAACCGTTTCCTGTCGGCAGTAAGTCAAACATAACATAATAAGATCTGACCGATTTTGTAACACACAGCCAGCATTCGGCAGTCCATGCTATTTAATTCATCCAACTAAATCAGCAGATTGAAATATAATTGCCTGATCGTTCACTCGAAAAATATTGTTCCGTCATCCTCTGGACCGCACCAGCAGTACGTCCACACTCAAGCTTGATCACAAGTATGACGAACATTCTCTTCGTACTTGCTTCTTTTATAACGGCCTCAGTGCGTTTTTCCAATATAAGGCTTTGTTAGACACTGCATCGTTATAAGTTGTGTGACGTTTTTCATACGAGTCCATTGTTCCAAAGGTATGAGCGTTATTTTGTAAATACTTCTCGACGACCTCTGTTTTACTTTCCAAAATACATAGAGCAACATTTTAAATTTCCTGTTGTACAATACACTCCGCAGGGTTAGCATCTTCCTGCCTTGGTAAAAGTCAGCAACTCGTTTTTGAGTTTGCTGTAAACTGTAGTTGTTGTTCGTTTCTGGCTTGTTCTGCTCAGGGGACTATCAGCGTTATTCCGTGAAACGACAATTCCACGATCTCCAGTCGCTGCTACGGTCTCTGATAACGTCCGAGTTTCAGTTTGACGGGGCACACTGACATAGGTGTAAAAGCTTAGTGTAAAACTTATTTACAGTTTCGCTGGTTACTGTATTTGAGAGTAGGTTTTATTTTTTCCTTCTCGAATACCGCTCACTATGTTTCTCTGCGGTGATACTGAGACTTATTTCTTCTCCAAATGAAATTCATCGTAAATCTATACTACAGGTTTTTATTGTCAATAAACGTTTATCATAACTACTGAGTGTTTAACATCGATTCCAATTCTCTGTAGCACTTGGATGAGCTCGCTACGTTGGTTTCTGTCGAGATCCTTTCTGTAATGGATGAAACCAGCGAGAAGATCCTCCTGCTGATACAAAAATTCTAAAAAATGTGTCAAGCGCTGTTTCACTTAAAAGAGAGTTCCAGCTCCGAAAACAAACTTCTGGATGAATTCAGGTTTTTCGCGAATTTCTCCCTTGTGCAAGTGTACAGTCAAACTGTTGTTACGATATGAACTATTCTCGTGTGAGGCTCTTGCTACCGAAATGAGAAGCTAAGGGTTGTAGTGGCTATTATGAAATTTATAATTGTGAGATCGTTGCCTCCGAAATTAATAACCAAACAGTTCAGTGGATACAGTATCTGCGAAGTTAATGGCACATCACTCTTATTCGTAAAACTGTCTGCAAATATAATAAAAGTACACTTAAATGCGGAAGTAGCTGTCAATTAAATGAAACTAATAAGAGTTTTAAAGTGGAAAGGATTATCAGATCCACATCACGTACCGTACTGTACTATTTTTGTACAATTATAATACATTAGGAACGAACAATAACTGCAGGGAACATGGTACTTAGGACATTAATTAACCTCAGAGCGCTTTGCCCAGGGGTTCTACATATATATAAAACCCGTCTGAGAATGTAGCGACTGGCTACCCGCATAGGCCAATAGGATGATTTTTGCAAAAATTCAGGTTTCACTCGCCCTGAACTATCGCGCTAGGTCTTTGCCCACAGCCAAATTTATCCGACATTGCTTTACGAAAGTTCACTCGGTTTCAGTGGCATGATGACGCTTCTACATCATGTATTTTTGTGTATACGTCTTGGGATCTTTTGTATATACCAGTAATACGGGGTGTTTCAAATAGATTTATCCGATTTCACAAGACTGTATCTTCCACACGAATGAAGGGTGAAAGTACGGGTGAATTTTAAGTTACGCATCGGAAACAAATCTTTACGTTTGAGACAGGTTCATGTGGTAGTCGGTAGGTGTCTCCCTAGTGGAAATAGCTCACTCGTTCGTTCATTACCCAATGTGCGTCGAGATGGCACATCACCGCAACCCTGAACGGGTACAGTTCACTTACAACTGTGTACCATGAGTTTCGCCGTCGGTAGGACCCAGTGCCACCTACAGCGTAATGATAGTACAGACATTGTATTGCAGAGCTGGTTTACAAGGTGACTTAACCTCACATTATGTGAATTTTTTTGTGGGAGTTCGTGGAAGTCTCCGTCTATGAGTGTCCCATTTCAAGAATTTTGGGTGAACTGTAACAAATTGCGACACCACATACCAACAGTAGAAATGGCAATAATTTCGTAGATGCTCGGAAAAGTATGGGGCGAATTTGACTTTTGTGTGGATGTTTCGTGCACGTGGTGGAGCGTAAACTGAACGATTGCTAAAGGTAACTGAAAACTTCGATCATAAACGTAACTATGAAAAGTTCCCCAACTCGTATGTCCACACCTGTAGAAGAACTGTAGCAAATTCGGTTAGCTCTTCTGAAAATAACAAATTTGTAGACCTGTAAGTCAGCTGATATGCAACCCAAGTTATTATCCCCGTTCTTGTGGAAGATATAGTATTCTGAAATCGGATGAATATTTTTTGAAATGCCCTATTGATAAATAACCACCTGTAGACAAATCTCTTTCAGTTGTCTAGTCGGTCACCCAATGGCTGACGCCACTTCCGCATAATTTGGTCGATTATGAGTCACACGGTACAGTCCCTGAGCATCCGTCCACAATCTTATTTACGGTTTTAGCATGCAGAATTGAGGGAAGAGAGGTGGATGGTGCTGTTAGTGTCGTCAGGTAACGAAACCAAAGTCCCTAATCTACTTTTTCATTCTGAGCTGATGAGTGAAAGTTCTGAACTTTGTTTTGCTACATTGACATTAAAGCTTTATTTTAATAATAAAATATTTTGTTCAGCATGTGTCTCTAGTTCGTTAATAAGGCTGTGAGTTGCAGTTGTTGTCACAAGTGCTCCTGAATAAGATAAAAAGGGCATAGTTAAAAATCCGTGATAATATTATACAAGCGAGAGTACGCTAACTCTGTCTGTTACGTTCTCACGATTAAATTGTTTGAACCGATTATGATGAAATGTGGTACATAGATAGTTTGAAAGCTGAGGAAGAACATAGGCTGCTTTATATAGGGTGTAGTTCTATATATTACTGATTTATAGAATATTACGTGAATGAGGCAAAAAATTTACCCTTCGAGATAGCTATTTATCCTTTAATTTTTAAACTTTATCAAAGTTGTGAAAGCGATTTTTTTGATTGTATGTTCTACATAGTACGTCTGAACATAATGAATACAATGCTCATACAGTCCTCAACATGTTTAATGTAGATTGACATTCCATAATATCGATACTAATATCATAATTGCGAAAATAACTTTGTCTGTTACATTTTAACGATTAACCCACTGAAACGATTTTGATGAAATTTCGTATGGAGATATCTTGAACCATGAGAAAGAGTATAGGCTACTTTAGAAAATAAAGAGTAAGACCCTTCATATAGAGGATGGAGAAAAATTGTGTCACGAAATTTTAACCCTGGATAGGTGATTGTCGACGACGCACCATTTTTAAACTACGGAAACTTGGCGCCCCGCGCTCCTATTGGCCGTGGGATTGTCTTGTTGCCGTTCGTTGGTTGACGGGCAGCGCTCTGGTTGTCGGTTCACACATACAAACGTCCCTCGCAACCTCACTGCCCCAACGTGATACGCACACGTGTCGAATAGGTCTTGCTGTTTGTCTCTACCTCACGCCAGAAACATTCAACGTAAGCTTCGCTTCGGAGCTCACACACGTCACCTGCGATTTAGTCATGCAATAAGCAAGGCTGCACATATTCATTTGAAGAAGTTGTTTATGGACTAGCCGACGGTAATGCGCATGAAGCTCGACGTTTGTATGAGGAACGGTACCCAGCAAGACGCCACCCACACCCGCAAACGTTTACAGCAGTTCACCGGCGACTTGGCGAAACAGGCTCGCTAGCGGGATATCATGGTGATGCTGAAAGACCTCGAACACGACAGGATACTGCATTTGAAGAGCTGTTCTCGAGCGCTACGAGGAAGTCCCTACGACAAGTACCTGAGCGGTTGGACACGACATGGGGGTCACTCATCGTTTAGTCTGGGAGATTTTGAGGGATGACGGCCAGTATCCATTTACACTCCTGGAAATTGAAATAAGAACACCGTGAATTCATTGTCCCAGGAAGGGGAAACTTTATTGACACATTCCTGGGGTCAGATACATCACATGATCACACTGACAGAACCACAGGCACATAGACACAGGCAACAGAGCATGCACAATGTCGGCACTAGTACAGTGTATATCCACCTTTCGCAGCAATGCAGGCTGCTATTCTCCCATGGAGACGATCGTAGAGATGCTGGATGTAGTCCTGTGGAACGGCTTGCCATGCCATTTCCACCTGGCGCCTCAGTTGGACCAGCGTTCGTGCTGGACGTGCAGACCGCGTGACACGACGCTTCATCCAGTCCCAAACGTGCTCAATGGGGGACAGATCTGGAGATCTTGCTGGCCAGGGTAGTTGACTTACACCTTCTAGAGCACGTTGGGTGGCACGGGATACATGCGGACGTGCATTGTCCTGTTGGAACAGCAAGTTCCCTTGCCGGTCTAGGAATGGTAGAACGATGGGTTCGATGACGGTTTGGATGTACCGTGCACTATTCAGTGTCCCCTCGACGATCACCAGTGGTGTACGGCCAGTGTAGGAGATCGCTCCCCACACCATGATGCCGGGTGTTGGCCCTGTGTGCCTCGGTCGTATGCAGTCCTGATTGTGGCGCTCACCTGCACGGCGCCAAACACGCATACGACCATCATTGGCACCAAGGCAGAAGCGACTCTCATCGCTGAAGACGACACGTCTCCATTCGTCCCTCCATTCACGCCTGTCGCGACACCACTGGAGGCGGGCTGCACGATGTTGGGGCGTGAGCGGAAGACGGCCTAACGGTGTGCGGGACCGTAGCCCAGCTTCATGAAGCCGGTTGCGAATGGTCCTCGCCGATACCCCAGGAGCAACAGTGTCCCTAATTTGCTGGGAAGTGGCGGTGCGGTCCCCTACGGCACTGCGTAGGATCCTACGGTCTTGGCGTGCATCCGTGCGTCGCTGCGGTCCGGTCCCAGGTCGACGGGCACGTGCACCTTCCGCCGACCACTGGCGACAACATCGATGTACTGTGGAGACCTCACGCCCCACGTGTTGAGCAATTCGGCGGTACGTCCACCCGGCCTCCCGCATGCCCACTATACGCCCTCGCTCAAAGTCCGTCAATTGCACATACGGTTCACGTCCACGCTGTCGCGGCATGCTGCCAGTGTTAAAGACTGCGATGGAGCTCCGTATGCCACGGCAAACTGGCTGACACTGACGGCGGCGGTGCACAAATGCTGCGCAGCTAGCGCCATTCGACGGCCAAGACCGCGGTTCCTGGTGTGTCCGCTGTGCCGTGCGTGTGATCATTGCTTGTACAGCCCTCTCGCAGTGTCCGGAGCAAGTATGGTGGGTCTGACACACCGGTGTCAATGTGTTCTTTTTTCCATTTCCAGGAGTGTAGTTTCCACCCTGTCCAAGACCTAAATCCGGTGGCTGACTACGAACACAGACTAGAGTTTTGCCGGTGGTTTCTGCGACGTGTTGCACGAGATGCCGACTTCCCCGCCATTGAGTTGTTTACCGACGAGTGCGGCTTCCACTGGGATGGCCTTTACAACACTCGAAACGTTCATTCTGGGCAAGGGGAAAGCCTCACGTCACTTCCGTCCACGGACAACATGAACGATTTATGCTCAACATTTGGACAGGCATTGTGGATGACCATCTGATTGGGCCGGTCGGTCTACCTCCTCGACTTACTGGGGCAAATTACCTCCACTTTTTGCAGAAACTGTACCCGCCCTGCTGGAAGGTGTTCCCCTGGACATACGGCTACGCTTGTGGTTGCAGCGTGATGGGGTGCCCGCACGTAACAGTCATGCTGTGCGCGGATATCTAAATGAACTCTTCGACGGCGGTATAATCGGTAGAGGTGCTCGTAGGATATGGCCCCCGCAATCACCAGACTTCGCGCCACCGGACTTTTTCCTGTGGTGATTCTTCAAAGTTCTAGTTCACCCAGCCGGACGCGAACCACCTAGAAACGAAGAGGAATTAATGGATCGCATTCAACATGCCGCCAATCACATCAGGGCAATTTCAGGAATCTTTGAAAGAGTTCGGCAAAACAGCGTTCGACGTGACCAACGGTCGCCAGTAAGAGGACCTGCTTCAAGTAAACACTACAAAAAAGGCCCTTTTCAGGGTCGACACAATTTGTAAAAGACTTTCTGTACGCCAACTAACAGTTGTTGTTGGTTTTGTTCCCGGTACGTGTTATCATGAAACTACACTGGATGTGTCGGGATCCCGGCGGATTCGCCCCCAGAATGGAGGGCTGACGCGCTACCACCGAGCGTGCGGGCCACCTTGGATACTTCGCGATCTCCGGCAAGCAAAGCATTCGCGGTCATGCATTGTTCAGGGCATCCGGCAACAGGGCAATCCCGCAGCCAATAGGAAAGCGTGGTGCCAAGTTTCCGTAGTTTAAAAATTGTGCGTTGTCGACCTACACTACGTTAGTAATTTTGGTTCCTACTAGCATCAGCTATCCACGGTTAAAATTTCGTTACACAATTTTCATCCACCCTGTAGAATACGTGAGTGGAATATAGACGACACTTACTTGGAGGTCGCCAGCTCCTATTGTTTGTAGTTTATTCCGTGACAGAGTGAATCCAGTGTTTATACATGCACGCCTTTATGAGATTTTAAAAAGAATTCTTAAATCACCTGGCGAAGCTGGACAATTTTTACGGTGAAGTATTGTCGAGATACAGTAATAATATCCACGGCAGTCTCTAGGAACTACTACGGCGTACCTCGCAAAGTCTGATTTAACACACAGTTCTAAGAGAGCTCGAGTTGCGAAAGTTACTCGAACCTAACATTTCTCGGAGCAGTGCCAGACCTACAGATCTTATACGCAGTACGTCATGATCCTTAAGAACTAGCGACACGTTAGAACAGTCACAAGCCAGTCGCCTTTTAGCCACTAAGCTTCACGCGTTACTTACAGCTTCTGAGACGCTTGAAGACTAAGAGCGACGGCGTCATTTAAAGACAAACAGAGATGTTGTGCCGTTACATGTTGTAGGTGGGGTGGATTTGATTATGATCCTTTAATTGTCTATGTTAATCGTCAGTCATGTTAGAGGGAATGGATCAAAAATGTTTTTTAGACTCAATTAGAAAATATAATGCATGCTTTCAGACTCTACATATATGACTAAATAGTAGAAACACATTCGTTATGTACCTGTATACCAGCGCCGAATACATTTATACATAAACACATGCATACCTACACCAGTGAATACTCAGGCATTTATGAATCGCTAGCTTACAAACTATCCATCACGCATCAAGGAAAACTACTGACAACTGGTGTATTTATAAATGTCGGTGTGACTACTATTGCGCTCAATTTTGTTTGACTCGAGGCTGGTGTGGAAGGTGCGTAGTCTGTCGGACGTTTTCCGCATCCTGCCGACTGAGACAGGGAAAAAGCGCGAGAGTTTTTGGCCGGCTGGTCTGCTACGCTGCGTGTATCACGCTAGCCGGCCCGCTGGCCGAAAGACTACGCGCTGGCATGCAGGGCGGAGCAGGCCACGTCAAAGCAGCCCCACACCCACCACCTGTCCCCCACGCGAGCACGCAATTACGCCCTTTGTCCGCTTCGTTATCCACGTCTGCGCCACCCTTTCATTACGGTCTGCCATACTGTTCTCTCCGAATTTCTCTAGATACTTACGTGCCAAGTGCCTTTGATTTATTACTTTGTCTACAAACCAGTGGTGGCTCGTGAACATACATTAAGACTGTTCAAAAGTTTTTAGATTCAGATAAACATGAGAGTGTTAAATTAATGGTATCTGCTGTATAACAGTTATGCTTATCAACATATTTATACAGCTAGAACCAGTCACCAGCAATAATAAAAATAACAGTAATAATAATAATAACAATAATAATATACATAAGTCTGAAAACAGAAACAATTGTTTTTGTGGAATATTGATATTTTGTACATGACTGAGTTCATTTTAGAACAAGGACGAAATAATGTTTAAGCTTTCACTATTCTCCGTTTCGCATTTTTGTGTAAGTGGGAGTATTCGTGTTTTTTTTTCTTTTATCTGACAAATTTACAAGATCCCTGAAACATGTATTACTTGACGAATTAATTTCCGAGCTGAAAGTCATACATTGTTACGTTGAACCCACTCGACAACTTACCCTTATTATATACACCTTTGTTAAATGTTCGCTTGTTGTCACGCTTATGTGATTTCGCCACTTTCACTGTCAGTGGATATGGTCTGGGAGGTCCTAATTCCTTTGCGGCTACGTTTTCCTGGTACTTTCCTATTCTGTTAGCACTTTAAAAAAATTCAACGCAGTTAATTTTGATACTGCACACGAAAGTCGATATCTGCACAGTAAACAACCAACCCCAAACACAAAGTGACAACACTTAGCGAAGTGCAACAAAATTTACACATAATTAGAAAACTTTGAGAATTTTTTCTGCCTGGTAACTCCTGCAAAATTATGAAAAGAAGGAATTTTATCGCTTACTACTTTTCTGCTGTTCGTGTAGTAAAAGTACTGCATGAAGCTTAACCTTATAATTTATTACTTCTTTACTACTAACGTTATTCGTGACACACTTTACAGATAATACGCACATTAACCATGAAAAGTAAGTGAAAATTCTTATCACTGTACGACATGTGGTTCAGGAGATACGACATGTTAAACAGAGAGATGCACGAAAAAGTGTCGCATCCTACATGACTTTTATGTTTGTTAATTCATTGCTACTAATTCCACCCGGAACACATTTTGCAGATATTATCCACATATGCCGCTAAACATACCTACAAAATTATCGTTGTGCGACACATACTTCAGAAGATTTGACGTCATAAACAATAAACACAAGGCCAGACATTCCACGATACGGGGGTGGATACACAGATATAAATATATGTAGGGTGTGTCTCCTCAGAGTGGTCAGACGAATTCTCTCTGGTGTTTCGGCGGATATTTGCTATTTTGTTTGGTGCATTGTGTAGCTGGAGTCAGTCCAAGCAAATACTGCTCATTACGTCTTCCATGCGCCGACGGAAAGCGGCGGTTTGTTATCTGTTACGAATAATATACACTCATGCTCATAAATTAAGGATAACTGACGAATGTGGTGCCACACAACGTGGCACTACACAAAACTGGCGCTAATAGCACAGGCACAGGTCTGTAAGTCCTCGGTATTGGTGAGAAGTTGAGAAAACCGTCCCGAAACACTGGTGCTACAAAACGCCACTGTTTCCTGTGCATGTACCCCGACAACAATTTGGGATATGATCACCATGCACACGTACACAGGCCGCACAATGGGTTGGCATACTCTGGATCAGGTGTTCGAGCAGCTGCTGGGGTATAGCCACCCATTCTTGCACCAGTGCCTGTCAGAGCTCCGAAGTGTCGTAGGCGTGTGCAGCAATTCGTCGACCGAGAGCATCCCAGAGGTGCTCGACGGGTTTTAGGTCTGGAGAACAGGCAGGCCACTCCATTCGCCTGATATCTTCTGTTTAAAGGTGCTCCTCCACGATGGCAGCTCGGCGGGGCCGTACTTTATCATCCATCAGGAGGAAGGTGGGACCCACTGCACCCCTGAAAAGGTGGACATACTGGTGCAAAATGACGTCCCGATACACCTGACCTGTTACAGTTCCTCTGTGAAAGACTTGCAGGGGTGTACGTGCATCAATCATAATCCCACCCCACACAATCAAACCACGACCTCCATACATGTCCCTTTAAAGGACATTAAGGGGTTGGTATCTGGTTCCTGGTTCACGCCAGATGAAAACCCGGCGAGAATCACTGTGCAGGCTATGCCTGGACTCGTCCGTGAAAATAACCTGGGGCCACTGTTCCAATGACCATGTACTGTGTTCTTGACACCAGGCTTTGCGGTCTATCCTGTGACGAGGGGTCAGTGGAATGCATCTTGCACGTCTCCGGACGAATAAACCATGTCTGTTCGGTCGTCTGTAGACTGTGTGTCTGGAGACAACTGTTCCAGTGGCTGCGGCAAGGTCCCGGACAGGGCTACCTGCAGTACTCCGTGGCCGTCTGCGGGCACTGATGGTGAGATATCGGTGTTCTTGTGCTGTTGTACACTGCGGGCGTCCCGTACTGTAGCGCCTGGATACATTTCCTGTCTGCTGGAACCATTGCCATAATCTTGAGATCACACTTTGTGGCACACAGAGGGCCCGTGCTACGACCTGCTGTGTTTGACGAGCCTACAGTCGCCCTAGTATTCTACCCTCATAAAGTCATCAATATGTGTTCTTTGAGCCATTTTCAACACACAGTCACCATTAGCACGTCTGAAAACGTCTGCACACTTACTCGCTGCACCGTACTCTGACAGGCTCCAACACACCTCTGCGTATGTGGACTGCAGCCAGCGCCACCGTGCAACGAGCGCAGGTCAAATGCACCGCATGGTCATACCCCGAGGTGATTTAACCCCCCAAACCGCCCACCAAAGCGTTGTTTCACCATGTACCAGCATTATCCTTAGTTTATGAGCATGAGTGTAATTTTTAGAGTGGTATTTTACGTGCCCATTGAACAGAGCAGTCCCTAATTAGTGTAGTGCGATAATCGTTTTACCTATATGTATTAACAGGGACAGCACAATACGAGGAGTAACCGGTACTCCAGTAGCGACAACTCCACCCTGACCCGCGCTGAGTGCTGCCGCCATGCGGAAGCACGCTGCGCTGTTCGGTCGCTTTTGGAGTACTGGTTATATTCTTTGTGTTTTACTATTCCTGTTAATACACACCGGTAGAACGAATATCGTATTAGGCTAGTCTGGTGGCGCTCTATCGAATGCATGTGTAAAATTCCGATTTAAAAATAGTTTTGTTTGAAACGGTAAAGAAACCGAAGCATGGCGTCGACGCTGGCCGTCGTATGAAAGACCTGATAACATTTCTTTTGAACTGACACCAAATACAAAATGCAAAAGCGAACTGTAAATATTTCCCAAAACACTACAGAAAATGTGCCTGACAACTCAAGGAGATACAACCGGTACACCTCGGCAATGCCGGGTTCCTCTGCTATTTGTACAACAAATTGAAATTTCGCAGTGGGAAATAAGTGAATCATGGCGGCCAAATTTCTTCATATCGTTTACTGCTGTTTAAAATAAACATGGAAGAGATTTTTTAGGATGACATGTGTCCTCCAGTTGGCTGGACAGCGTTGTCAAAGGTTAGGCGCTGGTCAGATGGGTGCCAAAAGGACGCTCAGGAAAGGACAACAGAAGAAAATTAGTCACCCCAGAAGACATCGCGGTAACACTGCCTGTAGCCTTGATAATGCTCTCAATTCGGCGAGGAAAATAATCCGTGACATGCCATACTATGAGGACCCTTATATGAAGTATTCAGCACCATGTTTTTATATATTAAACGACAAACAGTTCACAGTACAGCAAGTGTTAAATACGAATTTTAGTGCTCTGAACTGAATCAAATAGCATTCTACACGAGCTACGAGCTATATAAAATGTAACACATCTAGTTAGCCAACTACGACTCATTTAAACACAATTAACAGGAATCTTTAGTTAGTGGAAAGTATCTTAGTGTAATCATCAGTTTTGCGAAATTTACAGAAAACTAATTATTTCATTTGTGTAACTATCAGACTGTAATTACATCGAAATGTTAATGTTAAAATCAGTTCAGTCATTTAATGGAGAATTAACTGTCAAAATTCGTTTATTTCATAAAATGTGAAAATTAATGTTTTGCGTAGATTTGTGGCTCCACTGATGCACCGAAAGTCACGTTCGTTCTCAAAAGATAATGTGTCTATAAAAAACTCAAATCAGATTTACTATAATTTATTATGTAATTATGATTTCTAGAACTTTATGTCGTAAACAAACTATTATTTCGATCATTTGGTCAAAACGAGTTTATTACGTAAAATTTGAACCTCAAAATCTATTTCCACGTTACGTTAAGTACACCGAGATATGTTAGTATCAAAAGTCGTGTTGTAATTAACGAGATATTAATTATTTTGTATCAAATATTGTTAGTCACATGTCTCAGGCAGAATTTACATATCAAATTTGAAAAACAATTTAATAAATAACATTTGTTACAATCAGTCATTTATTGTCTTCAAAACTGTAATTGTCATTTCTTGTCAAACAATAGGTTTTAATTCTAAGTCAATTGATGTGACTTTGTTGAACAGTACTTTCAAAGAACTTGTATTGTTAAGAGATTATATAAGCAGTGAGCCTAAGAGCTCGGGGTGACAGGAGCGTGGCAATTGTTTTAAGTTAATTCGAGCAAATGATCTGTAAAGCCAGTTTCTTAGAGCTGTGCATTGTACGAATATTCTGGAACAACATTAACATAAGCACAAAATTCAAACTGTGTGTTGGCGTAAATTAATATTTATATCATGGCTTTTCACATTGACTTTTGGAATTTCTGCAGTGTTGCAATTAATTTTGCACATCCCAATTAACACTAAATTAGTGGAAAACAGTCGTCGAAACTAACAAGATAAGTACACAGTCCGAGTACTTCGTTGAACGTAACACAGACTCGTAATCTACGAGCATGTTAATCGAACATTTTTAGCTAACCTGATAAAAAGGGCGTGTTGAATATCTAGCTGAAGCCAATCGATGATGATTAGATTCTGTACAACTACTAAACTGGAGCGATGTTGATTGTTCCAAACAGTAGCACACATTTTCTGACGGATTAAGATCGATTGATTTAGTGGGCCGGTCGAGGTATGGTAGGATCAAACCAGGAACGAATGTGTGCAGCCTCGTGAATACAACTGTTGTTATCTTAAAAGCTGAGAATATCCACGGCGCCCTCATTATGAAATTGCAGAAGAAAGGAACCGCTGAAATAAGTCGCCTAGTTCATGTTCACGGTAACTTGAATGAGTGGGCGCAAGTCACGCTATAAAGATCTTAGCGCCATTTCCGCTTTGAACAACACCCTCCACACACAGTTGGTTAAACGCCTAACTTGGGTCAACGGTGCACTCGAGGCCTTGTACCATTTCAGAAGAGGCAAAATCGCAATTGTTGTGCCATACCATACGCTTCCACTCGGACGCTGTCTAGTTTCCGTATCGTTTGGCCCATTAACGACATGTAACTTTATGTGCCTCTGTGGAAAATGGCCTTTTGGGAGGTATTCAACTGCAGATGTTCATTGGGTGCAGCGGCATTTGTACTTTTTCCCAAAAACTGAGTCAGTCCTGCTTTCATTGACAATAGCAATACCTGCTGATCTGAGAGCGGTTCTCATTGCCATGGCGTAATATTCATCTCCCCTTCCTATTGGTGATTATATATAGGATCTCTTATGACGACTGTTCTTATCCAAATGGGACGGAAAACACCAGAAACAGTAGATGTGACGTACATGTACAGACAAACGAATGATTACACTTTCAAAGTTGGATGATTTATTCAAGAGTCAGGGAGCTTCACAAACTGAGTAAGTCAGTAACGCTTTTGTTCACCTCTGGGCCTTACGCGACTACTTATTCCCCTTGACAATGACTAATGGAGTTGTTGGATGTCCTCCCGAGAGATATAATGCCAAATTCAGTCCAACTGCCGGCTTAGATCGTCAAAATCTCAAGCTGGTTCGGGAGTCCCGCCAGTAATGCTCCAAACGTTTTCAATTGGGGAGAGGTCCTGCTACCTTGCTGGCCAAGGCAAGCACGAAGACAAGCAGTAGAAACTGTCGCCGTGTGGAGAAGGGCATTATCTTGTTGAAACGCTAGCCCAGGAAGCTTGCCATGAAGGGCAACAAAACCGCGCGCAGAATATCACAGAGGTACCGCTGTGTTGTACGGGTGCCACGGATGATAAAGTAGTGATGCTGTGAAATGAAATGGCACCCCAGACCAACACAACTGGCTGTCAGGCCATATGGCAGGTGAGTCAGATTGGTATCCAACCGCTGTCTAGGGCTTCTATAGACACATCTTCGCTGGTCCTGGTCATCGGGGTTCAGATCGATAAGGGACTGGTCACTGGAGACAATTGTACTGCAGTCAATGAGATTCGAGGCCCAGACATGTCTGGGGACGCCACTGACAGCGATGGGATACCAGTCTGACTATCTCCCGGCATACAACCCGACAACCAGGACTGGTAGTCTGGAGTACCATTTCATTACATAGCAGAACCCCTTTGTTATCATCACAGCGGTACATCGTCGATATTCTACGCTCCGTCTTATTGCCCATCATTGCAAGCCGTCCTGGGTTGACATTCTAGCAACGTAACGCCCTCTCGCAGGTGGCGAGACTTTGTACTGTTTGTCTTTGTGCTTATCAACACCTGTCTTGGCCAGCGTCTCTGTCCATAGGTGACTAGTCAGCTCGGCAGAATGACATGCCACCTGCCCGGGTTGGATTGCCGGCCGGATCGGAGATATTCCCCGTTCGGGGACTTGGTGTGGTGTTGTCTTCATCATTCATCATATCATCCTTATCACGTCCCCGAAGTGGCGTCAACTAGAAACACTTGCACCAGGCGACCTGTCTACCCGACGGGAGACCCTCGCCACACGATATTTCATTTCACCTTGGCCACCAAAGTCGCCACCAAAGGATCCTCCAGCCAGCTCGGAATTTTTACGATCTAATGCCTCAATTGGACACAATTTCGCACCGTACCTCAGGAGGACATCTAACAGCTCTGTCAACCAATGCTAAGGCAAATAACCACTTGCATAAGACACAGAGGCGGACCAAAACGTTATTGACTTGCACAATTTGCGAAGCTGTATGTCCTGAATAAATGAACGAAATTATAATCATTTGTTTGGTGGTACATGTAAGTCACATCTACCGAGTCTCTTCCCAATCGGATGATTCCTTCGTTATGCCTCGTATTTTTTTGTTCTTGTCTTAGTGTGTATAAACGCTGGACTGTCGGCGTTGATATCCCAACAAATGGGGCAACTTAATGCAGGTGTCGTCATGGGCAAATCGGAATATCACAGTTGTTTTCTCCAATCCTGTCACGTCCCCACGTGGACATAGTCTAACTGCGCCGATTCCGCACAACCGACTTGCACGTACACGCCACTTCACTGCCGTGACCAACATCGGCGCTGGAGGGTCACAGGAGCGCCTGGCACCTGTTCTGCACCATCTGAAGTCTGTGAAAGCGACCTATTTGATACCATAAAATGGCGACTATTTCTTTGTTTGGTGAGGTCATTGAACTAAAAGATTTTAAGCTTTTTATTTGATATAATGAATTATTCTCGTTTTTCATTATATATATATATATATATATATATATATATATATATATATATATATATATATAATCATTAACCATTTGACATCGACGAACAGAGAGAGATCTTATGTAGATTTGTCTGTACATCCCGGTGTTCACCTAAGTACGTCCGTATTGCTCCTGCCAGTCTTCTAGCGCCATCTACTCGCCGTCCATTTGGTCGTTTTCTCGGTCTTTTCGTATCTCCTGGAACCCAGCAGAAAACTTGTAACATATCATTCCCTATCCGCCCAGGTGCGCTAGCCTTTTTCCATATTGTAATCGCCACAGGCAGATTCCGGCGGTAAGAGTAATGCGGGTTTTTGTTCCGCCTGAAGGAGATGGGATTTTTCCTAATCCTCCTAAATGGGCGGCGGTTAGAACCGACTGGTCTGGCTTACAAGGAGAGTGATGCCCCCATGACGGCCGCTGCAGAGAAAGTTCTGAATCTGATGCGAGGTGGCAGCGAGTTACAGGAGCGCTGTGAGCAAGACCAGGGAGTGGCCAATGACAGTGCCTACTTTCTGCTCCTGGTGCTAATCGGCTGAAAGCCTACATGGTAAAAAGTTTCGCAGAGCATTTGGGAGATCACGAAATCGAGCAGTAAGTTGCCAGCTCTGGGTGGTGTAGAAGATGTGCCTTCTGGGGAGAAGATACTGTTTTCATTGTGTGTCTTGCCAGGAGTGCTTAGGCAGCTTTCTGTTTTTCAAGGCGAGTGTTAAGGATCGGTGGCCATCGACGTGTTAGGTATAGAGAGAGGCCTCAGCGCAGAGCGTTGAACCATTAGCCAGCTGAGGTGGTGTAGGGTAAAAGTGATCGACTTGTATAGGGTTAATTCAACCCAACAAATCTAATTTCTTGCAGTACTAACATTGGAGGGTGGTGTTTTGATATGTGACTCTTTTTTTACTGGCTTTGAACTATGTTTCTATTTGTTGTTATGGTAATTACCAACGACAGTTGCTAACTGTTACTTGAAGCTGCCGTACTGAACTTTAAGCGGTTAACATATTTCAGTCCAGTGATCGGGACACGAAATATTTCTTGAAAGTAGTTAGATACCCAAGGCGTTTTTCATTACTGAGTTTTCAATTGTGCAGTTCAACCCTGAGTCGCCGGTTAAAGCGACGCTGGGGACCCTTATTTATGTTGATCTGGTAATGTAGCAGTAAAGACGATTTTTACGAGTTCCCCGAGGAACGTTTCCAATTATACCCGCGGAGCAGTACGTGGTGTAATTGGTCTGGCGCGCCGCATGTTGCTAAGAGTGCGTGGATTCAGACCGCGGCCGAGAGTGTAACTTCGCGTGACCCAAAAAAGTTCCGATGAACGAACGAAGTGAAGGTCTCAGACTTGTTTGGGCCATGTACTATGCATCTGACACGATTTACGACGGCCGTTCGATAAGTAATGCAGCACATTTTTTTTACGGCAAATTTCGGTAGAAAAAATGCGGAGCTGGTTGTGTGACATCGTGGAATATTCCCGCTTCTGAACCTATACTTTCTTGAAGTTCCTACAGATGGCAGCGCTATACGTAGCCTTCAAAATAGCATCTGTAATGGAGGTGTGTTCCAAGCAGAAAGCTGTCACTGAGTTTCTTTTGGTGGAAAACCAAAGCACCGCATATATTCGAAAGTGCTTACAGAATGAGATGTTGTTGTTGTGGTCTTCAGTCCAAAGACTGGTTTGATGCAGCTCTCCATGCTACTCTATCCTGTGCAAGCTTCTTCATCTCCCAGTACCTACTGCAACTTACGTTCCTCTGAATCTGCTTAATGTATTCATCTCTCGGTCGCCCTCTACGATTTTTACCCTCCACGCCGACCCCCAATACTAAATTGGTGATCCCTTGATGCCTCAGAACATGTCCTACCAACCGATCCCTTCTTCTAGTCAAGTTGTGCCACAAACTCCTCTTCTTCCCAATTCTATTCAATACCTCCTCATTAGTTATGTGATATACCCATCTAATCTTCAGCATTCTTCTGTAGCACCACATTTCGAAAGATTCTATTCTCTTCTTGTCCAAACTATTTATCGTCCATGTTTCACTTCTATACATGGCTACACTCCATACAAATACTTTCAGAAACGACTTCCTGACATTTAAATCTATACTCGATGTTAATAAATTTCTCTTCTTCAGAAACGCTTTCCTTGCCATTGCCAGTCTACATTTTATATCCTCTCTACTTCGACCATCATCAGTTATTTTGCTCCCCAAATAGCAAAACTCCTTTACTACTTTAAATGTCTCATTTCCTAATCTAATTCCCTCAGCATCACCCGACTTAATACGACTACATTCCATTATCCTCGTTTTGTTTTTGTTGATGTTTATCTTATATCCTCCTTTCAAGACACTATCCATTCCGTTCAGCTGCTCCTCCAAGTCCTTTGCGGTCTCTGACAGAATTACAATGTCATCGGCGAACCTCAAAGTTTTTATTTCTTCTCCATGGATTTTAATTCCTACTCCAAATTTTTCTTTTGTATCCTTCACTGTTTGCTCAATATACGAGATGTAGTAGTGAACAAAAGCACGATGAGTCGTTGGGCGAAACATGTATCATCATAGCAACAAAATAAAACAAACCTTTCAGGTCTCCCACGTGCCAGCCGCACACAGCTGTGACTCCTACAGTTGTTGAACGTGTATACACTCTCATTCGAGGTGATCGACGGATCACACTCAGACACCTGGCTGCGCAACTGAACGTTTCTGTTGGTAGTGCTGACACACTCGTCCACCATTTGGGGTACTGAAACATATATGCCCACTGGGTTCCTCTTGTTCTTCTCTTCTTGACCAAACTATTTATCGTCCATGTTTCACTTCTATACATGGCTACACTCCATACAAATACTTTCAGAAACGACTTCCTGACATTTAAATCTATACTCGATGTTAATAAATTTCTCTTCTTCAGAAACGCTTTCCTTGCCATTGCCAGTCTACATTTTATATCCTCTCTACTTCGACCATCATCAGTTATTTTGCTCCCCAAATAGCAAAACTCCTTTACTACTTTAAATGTCTCGTTTCCTAATCTAATTCCCTCAGCATCACCCGACTTAATACGACTACATTCCATTATCCTCGTTTTGTTTTTGTTGATGTTTATCTTATATCCTCCTTTCAAGACACTATCCATTCCGTTCAGCTGCTCCTCCAAGTCCTTTGCGGTCTCTGACAGAATTACAATGTCATCGGCGAACCTCAAAGTTTTTATTTCTTCTCCATGGATTTTAATTCCTACTCCAAATTTTTCTTTTGTATCCTTCACTGTTTGCTCAATATACGAGATGTAGTAGTGAACAAAAGCACGATGAGTCGTTGGGCGAAACATGTATCATCATAGCAACAAAATAAAACAAACCTTTCAGGTCTCCCACGTGCCAGCCGCACACAGCTGTGACTCCTACAGTTTTTGAACGTGCATACACTCTCATTCGAGGTGATCGACGGATCACACTCAGACACCTGGCTGCGCAACTGAACGTTTCTGTTGGTAGTGCTGACACACTCGTCCACCATTTGGGGTACTGAAACATATATGCCCACTGGGTTCCTCATCGTCTAACAGAAGACCATAAAGAGCAACGAAGGACCATCTGTGCGGAACTGCTTGCGAGTTATGAGGCTGATTGTGACAATATTCTGTTGATCAGCGTCACATGCGATAAAACATAGGTTCGTCACCTCGAACCGGAAACAAAATGGCAATCCAAGGAGTGGCACCTTTCTTCACATCACCTTTCCTTCGCACCACCTCTCCATCCTCAGCCGCTAAAGTCATGGCGACGGTGTTCTGGGACTCTGAAGGGATGATTCTGTTTGATGTCCTCCCTCATCGTGCAACGACCAACTCTGAAATACATTGTGCTACCATCAGGAGATCGAAGAAACGACTGCAGCGTGTTTCTCGCCACAAAAATGCGAACTAAGTTCTGTTCCTGCATGACGACGCAACGCGTTACTTAAGTCTGCGCTCCCGAGAGGAGCTCACAAAATTTCGTTCGACTGTTCTTCCTCGTTCACGCTATAGTCGTGATCTCACACCTTCCGACTTCCATCTATTAGGGACAATGATGGATGCACTCTGCGGGGAGCAGTACGTGGTTTATGGGGAGGTTACTGATGCATCAAGACGTTGGCTCAGACGTCGATCAGTAGAGTGTAACCACGCAGACATACAGGTGGCGTAAAGCTGTCGCATTGAACGATGATTATGTTAAAAAATAGGGTTTTGTAGCCGAAAGATTGGGGAATAATATTGTGCCCCGAATGAGATTTTCACTCTGCAGTGGAGCTGTGCGCTGATATGAAACTTCCTGGCAGATTAAAACTGTGTGCCGGACCGAGACTCGAACTCGGGACCTTTGCCTCCGCGGGCAAGTGCTCTATCAACTGAGCTACCCAAGCACGACTCACGCTCCGTCCTCACAGCTTTACTTCTGCCAGCACCTCGTCTCCTACCTTCCAAACTTTATAGAAGCTCTTTTGCGAACCTTGCAGAACTAGCACTCCTGAAAGAAAGGATATTGCGGAGACATGGTTTTGCCACAGCCTGGGGGATGTTTCCAGAATGAGATATTCACTCTGCAGCGGCACTCGGTCCGGCACACAGTTTTAATCTACCAGGAAGTTCCACTGCAGAGTGAAAATCTCATCTGGAAACATCCCCCAGGCTATGGCTAAGCCATGTCTCCGCAGTATCCTTTCTTTCAGGAGTGCTAGTTCTGCAAGGTTCGCAGGAGAGCTTCTGTAAAGTTTGGAAGGTAGGAGACGAGATACTGGCAGACGTAAAGCTGTGAGGATGGGGCGTGGGTCGTGCTTGGGTAGCTCAGTTGGTAGAGCACCTGCCCGCGAAAGGCAATGGTCCCGAGTTCGAGTCTCGGTCCGGCATACAGTTTAAATCTGCCAGGAAGTTTCAATTATATTGTGTATTGGAATCCTGAATAAAACCATCCTGCTTTCCGAAAACAATGTGTTGCATTACTTATTGAACGTTCCTGGTACGACCCATATACCTCCTCCTCATTATCGTTACTGTCATGATGACTTCCTTCACTCCACTGTGTTCCCTGACGCACTTGCTTGTTCTCCTGCCTTTCCCCGTAATTCCCAACATACTTCACTCTACCGCTCGCCAAGCTACGCTCCGACTATGACTGGTCTGGTAATTATAAGCCCAAGTTTCTCTGGAATGAGCAGAAACTGATAATGCAGTGAGACTCCAAAGATTCCCCAGAGGACCACGGTAAGCTGAGTTTCGACAATCCTGTTTAGTTTACCAAAAGTACTCCGGGACATTTCTACACTTCCGTTTCGCCCTTTTGGTGTCCATCCAGTCGTTGTCTTACAGTGCTGTATACAGGGTGTTCCGAAACTATTCGTTCAAGTAACTACAGGGGACAGAGAACGCCAAAACAAATATATTTTGTCGGGGAACATACGGTCACTGACGGCATTTTCTGACGTTGGGGGCGATTTGCAAAGAAGGCAGTTTAGTATGCTAGTTACAGCAGTGGCATTGACAGCAACTGCTCGAATGTGCGAAGCATTATCCTGCGCGTATGCAGTACATCGTCGGACCATTGATTGTCGTGTTCGTTAGAAAGTACCTGGCATGTCCGCATTGGTACCAGCAACTACAGCAATTCTAGTGGAGAGGTCTTCCTCAGTTTCCATATCGGTTTAATACGCCATCTGCTTCATGAGCCCCGGAGGGAGTAATCCTGACACGTGGGGTCAGGTGACCTGTGTGGCCAGGCTACAGGGCCACCTCGGGCGATCCGCCTTTTCCCGAAGGTGGATCACAGATTATTCCCCTACATCTACATGATTACTCAGCAATTCATAATAAAGTGCATGGCAGAGGGTTCATCGAAACACCTTCAAGCTACTTTTCTACCGTTCCACTATCGAAAAGCGCGTGGTAAGAACGAACACTTAAATCTTCCTGTGCGACCTCTGATTTCTCTTATATCATTATGAGGAATGTTCCTCCCTATATAGGTGGACGCCAATAAAATATTTTTACACTCTGAGGAGCAGTTGATGATTGAAATTTCATGACAATCGTCTTTGTTTGAATTTGTTTGTATCACTTAAAGTTTCGGTGGAGCTCTCTCCCCTATTTCGAGAAAGTACAAAACGAAATACCTTGCTTTGAATTTTTTCGATGTCCTCCGTTGATTCTATCTGATGTGGATCCGACACCGCGCAGCAATACTCTAGAAGACGATGTACAAGCGTAGTGTAGGCAGTCTTTTTAGCACACCTGTTGCATTTTCTCAGTGTTCTGCAAGTAAATTGTACTCTTTGGTTTGCTTTAGCCACAACATTATCTACGTGATGTTTCCAACGTAAGTTATTCGTCATTGTAATCCCTAACTATTTACTTGAATTTACTTCCTTTAGATTTGTGTGATTTATCGTGTAACCGAAATTTAGCGGATTACTTTTGGAACTCATGTGAATGACTTCACACTTTTCATTATTTAGAATCAGTAGCCACTACACTGCAATACTGAAATGGGCTACACCCCCTTCGTGCTGGATGTACATCCTTCGTCTAATATTAGAACAGTATCTGAAATAAGTGACAGTTCAACACGAACAGTAGTCTACTTCGCATATTTTCATACGCTTGTATCATATGGTATTATTTTTTGGGGTAATTCTTCTGATTCAAAAAGAGTAATTTTGGCTCAAAAATGGGCTGTTCGAGCTATATGTGCTGTAAGTTCGAGAACCTCTTGTCGACCCCTATTCAATAGTCTGTGAATTCTGACATTGCCCTCACAGTATATATTTTCTTTAATGTCGTTTGTTGTTAGCAATATTAGCTGATTCCCAAGAGTTAGCAGATTTCACTCAGTTAATACTAGGCAGAAATCAAATCTGCATATGGAATGCGCTTCCTTGACTCTTGTGCAGAAAGGAGTGCACTATTCTGCTCCATCCATTTTCAATAAGCTACCGCGACAACTCAAAAACCTTTGCAGTAGCCCAGACGCTTTTAAGTCTAAACTGAAGAGCTTCCTCATGGCTCACTCCATCTATTCTGTCGAGGAGCTCCTGGAAGAGCTGAAAAATTAAGCAAATTCCAGTGTTACATTGTTGATTTTCTTTATTTAAACTGAATATGTTACTTTTATTTCATTTTATCTACTTCTACTATCGCGTTGTAATTTCATGTATTGACTCGTTCCATGACCATGGAGACTTGTCCTTAATTTGGTCCCACGGAACAATAAATAAATAAATAAATATATGAAAGGTACACCCTGGAGCACTTCTGGTAGCACATGTTCCGTACACAGAGCAGTTTTGATTGTCACTACACATTCCCAGACAGTGACACTGACACACAGCACACAGGTTACATGAGCACAACTAACAAAATGTTCCCTTTCAGTAGAAGTTGACTTCAGAGACCATATGTTCCTTATCGAAATACATGTGTTTTGATGTTCTCTACCTACTGATTTAATTTGGACTAAGAGTTTCGCAGTAGTCTGTATATACAAAAAAGTCTTCTCCTAGATTGTTAATTTGTACAGCTTTCTTGTTGATCATACAATGTGTCGTACTTCTTATGATTGACGTAGAAGCCTACTTTCAGAGATTCCTTTGAAATAAATGTCAGCAACATAGACGTCCGAAAATCTAGAAGAATTTGAACATGGTGTTAGAGGTGTAAGTTGACGAATATATACAAATAAGGAACTACGAGCTGAGCTGATATATTCTTCTTCTAAACAGGAAAAGAATCAAGGAAACACTAATAAGCATTAGCAAAGAGATGTGAAAATAAACGCCACAAGTTAGTCGAAGGCATTACCTTCGGATGCCTCTAGAGTTCGTGTGAAAGTAAAAATGAACAGTTCGGACGATGAACTGGAAGGGCGCCAGAGAGCTCAAGAACAGCCAGAGTGCAATCCGAGCTGTACGCGGTGACCAGCGCGCTGTTTGCGCGCAGCAGCGTCGCCCAAACATCCTTGTGGGGGCGGGATTCCAAGAGCCGGCTGAAGTTCAACATTTACAAAACCAGTCGAATGTCTTCATTATAACGAGGCTGCCTGCAGATCAAAGGAGGCCCCATCTCACGATAGAAATCCTGGGCGTGAAGTTGGGTCCGAGTCTGACGTGGGAGAAACACATGAGGAACAAAGTGTTGAAGCAACTCATTGTCCTCTGCCGCACCATCAGTCACAGGTCACCTCTACCCACTCACTAGGGCGTCACACTCACGCTATTCAGTGCGGATGGACCGAACTTTTAATTGCGAGCAACAGGTTACAAAGTTCTGTTACAACAGGGTAGTAAGTCGCAGGTACATATTAAATATTTAACAGATATCACATAGCCCGTAAATTACGCTGAAATCAGCTGAAAAGTACGCATTTACAGAGCAGTTTCTCTTAATGGTTTGTGTGCTTAAGGAAATCATTCTAAATTATCTTTTATTTTACATTCTGTTAATTTCTTCAACAAATAAAAGTTTAAACTTTCAAAACAGAACCTTTCCTACATGTTACTTCCTCAACCGCGTGTGGCGACAATATTATGAGTTGTTGCAACTTTCCAGGCATATGCTTTCTCTTGTTACATAATTTTTGATCACAAATATCTTACTGTGGAATTTACTTACTTTCATCTCTTTTAAAAATATATTCCAATAAATAACAAGCTTTTATCGACTAAGCCAAAAGACTCACCACGGATCGGAAGGTTGGACACAGGTCCCAGAAAAAAATGTGGTAAAATTGTCCGTACGTCCAACGTTAATTGTGTGATGTCGGAACGCGCTAACATAGACATCAAAACCAGTTAGAAATTTAGGTAATGTGGTGTCCCCATTTTCAGAGTGCAGAACAGAAAACAGAAACGCGAGCACGGAGCAGTATCGTGAAACGATAAGAAATTTTATTGCTCGTGCGTGCCAGGTAATCAGCACGTTGTGCGCCCACCGTAGACAGCAACACACGACACACTCCACAGGCCTGTTCTCGAGTTCTCCAGGTACGAGGTGGTATCCAAAAGTTCCGGAAATCTACTATATTAATTAAAATTATAACCTGTTACCTACAGGTACTGGACGAAAATATGGAAACATCTCGAGAAATGCATGCTTGGATGTAAATACGGATGCTAGCCGACCCTTCAGGTTGCGCTGTTGTGTTTGACCACGAACGGCACATGTGAAATGTTCTCAATAGGTTACAAATGTCAGTCGACGTCAGAACCGTGTTCTGTGAGTACACTGGTCACCCAGAACATTATGGCCACCTACCTAATAGCCGATGTGTGCATCCTGGGCAAGGATAACAGCGGCAGCGCGTCGTGGCACTGAAGCAATGAGGTCATGGTAGGTCGCTGGAGGAATTTTGCACCACATCTGTACACACAAGTCACCTAACTGCCGTAAATTCCGGGAAGGGGAGCGATGAGCTCTGACGCTGCGTTCAATCGCATCCCACATCTGTTTGATCGAGTTAGCCGGCCGTTGTGGTCGAGCGGTTCTAGGCGCTTCAGTCTAGAACCGCGCGACCGCTAAGGTCGCAGGTTCGAATCCTGCCTAGGGCATGGATGTGTGTGATGTCCTTAGGTTAACATCAGATGTTAAGTCCCATAGCGCTCAGAACCATTTGAACCCAGATCTGGCGAGCTGGTGGCCTGGCACATCAATTTGAACTCGTCACTGTGTTCCTCGAACTACCACATCACACTCCCGGCCTCGTTACATGGCGCGTTATCTTGTTGAAAAATGCCACTGGCATCGGGAACCAAGATCATTATGATGGAGTGTACGTGGTCCGCAATCAGTGGTAGATACTCCTTGACCGTCTTTGTGCCTTACACGAGCTCCACTGGCCCCGTGGAAGCCCACATGAACGTTCCCTAGAGCATAATGGAGCTGCCGTCAGCTTCTCACCGTCCCGCAATACAGGTGTCTTCCCCTGGAAGACGAGGGATTCGCGCCCTACCATCGGAATGTTGAAGAAGCTGTCGGGGTTCTTCACACAACGCAACGCTCTGTCCCTGCGGTAGAGTCCAGTGTCAATGGTCACGTGCCCGTTTCAGTCATAGTTGCTGTTGCCGTGGTGTTAACATTCGCGCATGTGTGAGTTGTCGGCTGAGGAGACCCATCGTTATGAGTGCTTTCTCCACAGTGTCTCAGACACACTTGTACTCCGCCCAGCATTAAAGTCTGATGCTAGTTCCGCCATAGTTCGCCATCTGCACTGGTTTACCAGTCTGCCCAGAATACGACGTCTGACATCTGTAATGAGAGGTGGTCACCCAACCCCACGACGTCTGGACGTTGTTTCGAGTTGGTTCCACTGCCTTTTGAAGACACTCACCACAGCATTCCCCCAACACCCGACAAGTGGTGCAGTTTCCGAAATGTTCGTGCCAAACCTCCGTGCCATCACAGTCTGCCCTCGGTCAAATTCAGGTAGATCGTGCGCCGTCCCCATTCTACACACGGACAGCATGCTCATTGGTACTACGTGCACAGTGCGTTTGCCTGACTAGCAGTCATTCCTCAGCAGGCGAAGCTGCTTTCGCCTGCACGTGTTTATATCGCTAGTAGGTCGGTAGCCATATTGTTCTGGCGGATCAGTGTGCATTATGTCGGAGATAAGTGAATTCGAACGTGGGCACATTGTTGGTGGTTGTATGGTGAGTGCTTCCATAACCAAGGGAGCCTAAGTGTTTGGTTTTTCACAAGGCACCGTATCGAAGAGTTACACCGCATACGGGTAAAGCAGAGAAAACATCATCCGCTTAGTTACAACGCGGACGGAAGTGTGGGTTGAGCGATCGTGCAGGATCATTGAAGAGGATTGAGACGAAAAGTAAGAGGACGCCAGCTAGAAAAATCTCTGCAGAACTAAATATCGCACTCGCGAACCTTGTCAGCATCAAAACAACAGCTCCGTAACCAGGGAATTGCAGGGGAGCTGGAATTCCAAAATACTCATGAGTGATGCAAATACCCGTAACCGGAAAACGTCGCGCCGAAGCCATACAACCTGGGCTAAGGAGCAATGGAAGAAAGTTATTGGGTTGGATGAATCTTTCACAGTGTTTCGAACATCAGGGCCAGTTTACGTTCCAAGAGTGAAACATGGCCAGGGTTGGGTGATGATTTGGGCGGCCAAATCGTGGTATTCCATGGTCCCCATGGTTACTCTCCAAGATCGTATTACTGTCCAGTATTATGTGACCTTTCTTTATCAGTCCTTCCCAAGGTACAATGTTTGTTTCCCATTAGTGATACTGTGTTCCTAGACCACAGGGCTCCTGTTCACACCGCTAGTATCGTCCAGGTTCAAAGGGCTCTAAGCACTATGGCACTTAACATCTGAGATCATCAGTCTCCTAGACTTAGAACTACTTAAACCTACTGAAGTGCTTAGAACCGCTCGGCCACAGCGGCCGGCTACTGCCAGAAATGGTTTTGTAAGCACGAGGACGAACTTCTGTCGCAACTACCCTGGCCACCACAGTCACCACATTTCAGTACTATTTAGCCTTTGTAGTCTACTTTAGAGAGAAATGTACGTGATCGCTGTCCACCTCCATCATAGTTACCTGAACTTGCCACTATTTTGCAAAACTAATGATATGTTCAAGAAAGGTACTAGGAGTAATCCATTAAGTTACGGAGCCGTATCATTAACGTCGATATGCAGCAGGATTCTGGAACATATATTGCATTCGAACAATATGAATTACCTCGAAGAGAACGGTCATTTGTCACACACTCAATACGCATTTAGAAAACATCGTTCTTGTGAAACACAACTAGGTCTTTACACACAAAGTGTTGAGTGTCATTGACGAGGGATTTTAAATGGTTCAAATGGCTCTGAGCACTATGGGACCTAACAGCTAAGGTCATCAGTCCCCTACAACTTAGAACTACTTAAATCTAACCTAACCTAAGGACATCACAAACATCCATGCCCGAGGCAGGATTCGACCCTGCGACCGTAGCGGCCGCGCGGTTCCAGATTGAAGCGCCTAGAAACCCTTGGCCACACTGGCCGGCGAGGGATTTTAGACTGATTCCGTATTTGTAGATTTCCAAAACGCTTTTGACTCTGTACCACATGGAACGCCCGCTAAACCCTCTGGGAAGAACGGGTGATTAGCATTGTGGAAAGGGCCAAATAAGGTTGGGGTCAGTTTCACCTTAAAATTGTAATTTATTATAATCTAATAACACATAAAACTCCAAATCTTTCACGGCTGAAGGACTCCAAACAAGAAATCTTAAAAAAATTTACTGTACACATCAGAAAGCTATTGATGTTGGTTTGACACATGACAATTTACTTAGAGTTTTTAATGCTAGTAATGCCCACACAAGTGTACAGTTCGGTCATAGACAGTCTGAATACCTTGTAAGGGTGCTGCAGGGTAGGTTGCGCTGAGCAGCAATTGTTAAGAAATAATTCGATACGTTGCTCCACTTCCGAGTTAATTAGCACTCAACTTAGCCAATCAGTCCGTTGCGCGCTCAACTTCAAGCGGCGCCCCAGATAAGATTTAGTGTCAGTGGTTCGCGTAGCGTAGATGACAGCGAACGAGACAACTCAGCCTGTTCTTACTACTGTCCATGTTCAATTTCTGTTGACCTTTTGGTTGGTTCTGGTGGAAGGGAGGTTTTGGGGGAGGTGACCAAACAGCGAGGTCGTCGGTCCCATCGGATTAGGGAAGGATGGGGAAGGAAGTCGGCCGTGACCTTTCAAAGGAACCATCCTGACATTTGCCTGAAGCGATTTAGGGAGATTACAGAAAATCTTGTAAGAGGTCCATGACTAAGGAATTTATTGCTAGCGCATTCGAACAGATGTAACTTCGATGGATTGCTCACGCTCTGCCTGCGATATGTATGCTACAGTAGAATCGCAGACCAGAGAGCAGTGTCGGCAGCAGTAGGAGTAGTAGCTCGCAGTCGGGCGGTTGGGTCAGGTCGCTTTTAGAGAGCAGTTGTATAGCTCACAGAGAGCACATGTGTCCTGTATGGAATTACCAAGACCGGTCGTGGAGAACGATGGCGGTGCCTGAGCGTTGTAATGTAAGGCAAAAGCAAGAATTATTATTATTGCCGCGCGCATATGTAATTTGCAACAACTCATTTTGTACTATTGTTGTATCAAAGTCACATGTAAATAATTTTCAATGATTTATCAATAACAATCTTTCTTATAAAGATAACTTTTAACAGTCATTCATTTGAATTTAAAGTTTTTACTAATTTCTCCTATTCATAGTCATACCAATTATCGTAAAGAAAAATCATTTGTTTTTTTTATACATAACGAAATCTTGTGGCCAGCATTGCACTGGGCTGTGCCAGAAAAATGTCTTATAGGAGCAGATATATACGCGTTATCCGGCGACATAATTGAGGTAAGAATATTCAGTTTATTCAGAATGACTTTTCAGGGTCATGACGCAGCATTGCTGACGTCCAGATTTACCAGTTTAGATTCACAGTCAGGTAAATATTGAAAGGTTATATGAGTCACATTTTCATTGGGAGGCTAGTCAGATTTTTATTCCGAGGTTACGAAAAAAAAAACTGTTGGGAGGCTACAATCTAAACCAGGATGGCCGGACGGGGGCTTGAACCGTCGTCCTCCTGAATGTGAGTCCAGTGTGCTAAACACTGTGCCACCTCGCTCAGTCCCAATTTTTGTATCGCTCTCATGTTCGGATTTAGGAGACCAATCGAAGAACGCTTTTGGCGTCACTGCCTGTGGGGGACATGATGGAATTTGCGCACATATCGGCCTGGTTGGCTAACTTCAATGCTAATTAAGTCTGAAACGGCGCAACATATCGAACTTTTTTCTTAAGTTATTTCTCAGCATAACCTACCCTTCAACACCTATACCAGATTTTCATACTCTTTTTGCCAACCCCGTATGTTATTTTTGTAAACGAACTAGGAACGAAGACACTGTACTTGCTACGATTATGAGCTTCCCTCAGAAGTGAATTGCGACTGTGGTAGTCTCCGCTGGGTGGTAGACAGGTTCTACAATCCGTCCTTCCGTCCAGCTTGCTCTGGCCTCTCATTAGCTGATTTGGAGTCACCGGTCCGTCAGTCACCCGACGAATGTGATGCTTTACGTGAAAGCAATCAGCTAACTATATCGAAGTAAACAACCTTTCTATAGAAGGTATCAATGAATTTATCATGCAGTAGTAATACTGGCGCGTACTTGATAATTTTTTTGGATATTTACGTAAAAACCATGCAGCAATCACAACTAGACGAAAAGGAACAGTGAACGAGTAATAATGAACGGTTCCCAAAAAGGAACAATCACCAGTGAAATAGTTCCAGAGATGAACTATCTTCCCCTTCTCTAACATACTGGCGAGCATAAAGAGTCACTTCGACAATTACCAGATCAGGCACGATAACATATCCAGTAACTGCCTGCAGCATAATTCCAGGAGTTGCAGAGATATGGCTCTCGAGGATTGCTGTTTCCTGGGACCTTCCTCCTGGCCGTCTACGGACAAATGGCGTCGATCGAGCCACCACAAACAGAGCAGAAGTAAGATTCATCGTTGAACACCGTAGAAGTCCGCTCTGTCCCAGTTCATTCTGGCTCTACGCCGTGCACGTCCTGTTGCCTAGGGTATATTGACAGTGGTGAACAACGCATAGCAGCTTGAGCGCTCAACCTTGCTTGCAGTTACGTGTTCCCGACAATTCGTGGTAACTTTGCCTGTAACCTGTTACGGATAGCTGGACCACAGCGCGAAAGGGTGGCGTGATTGATTGAGTCTGGATTACATTTTTATTTCTTTAAAACATTTATTGAGTCCAAATCTGCATGAAACGTCGGTCGCTTAAGATCGCATTCATTATTTTCTTTAGATTGGTGCACAATTAACTTAACAGTATTAAACATTCAGACAACAGTTACTTTCAGAAGCAAATATTTCAAAACAATACTTTAGTCCTGAAACAAACCTTAGGAAGGAACCAACAACCTCTCAATTAAATCAATGAATTTCACAATTTAGTCAAGCATCCAAAGCTTTATCCTACAAGATATCTCAAATGTGTTTGCTTTACGCAAATATTAAAGAGCTGCCACGAAGCCCACATAAACATAGCAACTGATACCAATACAAGTCAATGATCCATTAACGGTTTCATACTTTAGAAAAGAATCTATAGCACTAGACGTTAATGTTTACTGAATAGTACAAAATCCGAGCTGGAACGTAGCTTCCCTTTTTTGTGGACGTCTGGTTGCGTCCCCGCCATTACTTCATGATTGACAGGTCCATTAAAATCCAGTTCATAGAAATAAAATACAATATCAGCTCTTAAACCTGAAACAGCTCAGTAGTAGACATTTGCATAAACAGTCTTCTTGAACCCACTAGCACAGTTATTGTTTCAACTTAAGTAATTCTAGCGCCTGCCGTCGCCTGATAGCAGCGTGTTGCAATTGGACCTGAACTAGTTGCTTACGTGGCACTATCCTCATTACTCAACAGAATTTAGTAGATACGTTCTAAGCAGCTATCTAGTGTCTAAAATAAAGCGGCGCAATTATAGAACACCAGTTTTAATCACTAAGATCAGTAGCAAGAAATGGATGCAGCATCTAACGCTGTAGCGCAAAAAAAGTGACGTCAGTAATACTGCCGAGCGACAGTCGTTGTATCTGGATCCCGCTCCAGTTGCTGCCGTGTCTGGGTGCTGACGGGTCCTCTCCATTTGACTCGGTCGGCCCACTACTATTCTTCCACCCGCTTGCTGCCAGGTCACACCTCTCCTTTCCACAGATATTTTCATTCCCATTTTCCACCATGTTCTTGGGCGCCCTCTAGGTCTTTTTCCATCCATCTTTAGTTCTTATATAATTTTGGGAAGTCTCTCCCCATGCATCCTCTTAACAGGCCCGTACCATCTTAATCTCTTTTTTTGATTTCTTCTCTCATACTTTCTTGTTTAAGGTCCTTTCTAAAATCTACATTCCTTACTCTGTCCATTCTGGTTTTCCCTTAACTACCCTGAGACATTTCATTTCCCCTGCTTGCAGTCTGCTCCAGTCCCTTTCTGTCATTGTCCATGTTTATCCTCCGTAGGTGACAATAGGGAAGTAATAACTCTTATACATAATGTGATTTGCTTTTTCTGAAACTCTCCTTATTCAAAATCAGGTGTTTTATTGTTTGGTAGAAATTGTCTCCCTTCTGTAACCTCCTATTAATTTCGTTAGTTATTCTTCCGGCACTAGATATTTCACTCCCTAAATAAGTGAAACTGTCTACCACTTTCAGGGGTTCTCCATTCGAAGCAATATTGCCGTTGATCCCTTTGTCTCTTCCAAATACCATCAGTTCACTTTTATCTTTGTTTATTTCTTTTTCATTATTTCCTTCCACGCATCAATTTGTAACTGTACATCTACCTCTTTATCGTCCCTTATTACTATGTCATCTGCAAAATCATCTTTTTATCTTTTTCTGTCACTATATCTTTAACTGCCCTATTCATTCGCTCCATCACAACATTAATAAGGGTAGGAGATAGGATACTTCCTTGCTTAAGTCCTTGTCTTATTTCAATGTATTCAAAGTTCCCCAATGGTGTTCTAATTCTACAAATGTGTCCTCTGTACATTGTCTTAATTACATCAGTGTATCCATCCTCTATACCTGTCTCCTTCATTTCTTCCTAGAGTCTTACTCTGTTAACTGAGTCATATTCCTTTTCTGTGTGTATAAAAGCCATTGTCACCGTTTTGCTGGTCGATCGTGCTTCTTTCTTTCCTAAACCCATGCTATTCTTCACGCAGCTCCTTTTCTATCTTTTCACTTATTCGATTTAGTAAAATTCTTTCAAAAATCTTGGCTGTATGACTCATAAGGATCATTCCTCTGTAGGTTTTACAAAGTTTTATTGCCTTTTTTTTGAAGATGGGAACAATGTCTCCTGTTCTCCAATCGTCAGATATTGTACTATTTCTCCACACACTTGATAGTACTCTATACAGCCACTGCATTCCCAATGGAACTGCTGCTCTTTTCATGTCCACTAATACTTCATGAGGTCCTGGGGCTTTCCCCCCATTCATCTTCTTCACAGCTATTTCCATTTCTTCCTGCATAATTTGTCCTAATTTTCTTTCCTATCTTCTCTCAATTTCTCCATTAGTTGTTGCTTCCTAGTGTACCTGCTCCTCAGCGTTTAACAGTTTCTTAAAATGTTCTCTCCAGAGATATTTTATATTCCTTGGATCTTCAATCACAGTACCATCCTCTGTTTCCATCTTTACTGGTACTTCAGAAGCCTTTATTTTATTTTTCATCATTTTATAGAACATTTTCGAGCGACGGTACCCGTAGCAAATATTTTATCAACACAACAGCTGCATTTCAGTTCACACATCTGTCCTCCAAAGACACATTATGTGCAGGCCGCCTGCTGCAAGCCACCGTATCTCAAATACACACCGTGCGAGATGCTAACCACTCTGTTCTGCGTAGCCTCCAGCAAACGAACAGTGGCACTCCAAACGTGCGCCCTGCTTACAACAACCAGCTTTCCGTTCTCCAGAGTCCGTCGGCCAAATTGTCACGCACTCTGCCACCAACTTTCTTCTACCCAGAGCTCAGTTGTTCGTCTGGATAAACCAATCTGAAGCAGAGAGGTACCGCTACACCGGGACAAGGAAGTTTCATCAACCTAGTTCGGCTTTCGCCAGACTTGATCAGAATGCCTTAAACGGCAAAAATCTCTGCCCATACTTCTTCGTCGTCTGTCTATTGATCAGACCTACGACCTTCTCGTGGTATAATTCTTGTTGACGAACCGTACCTGCTCTTTTCGACACACTGTCTTCGGAGTCAATTACTTCATCAGTCGTTCTGTAGTCATTTTACTACAGCCAGTCGTCTATACGATCTGTCGGTATTTTCGCGCAATGTCTCTCAAACAAATGTTTCGAGCTTTGAGCAAATTCAGAAGATGGCGGCAAGCTGCAGTGCACATCCTCTGGGCATGGTGTATATGGGTCTCCACCTGAAAAGTTCCAGTACTGTTAGGCACACCAAACTCCTCGAGTACCGGAATCGTTTTTGAAGTCTGTAGACATGTCTTTTTTCTGTAGTAAAGCAAAATTCGCACATGGATGACATTTTATTCATAAAATCCCACAGACAAGAAAATACTGGACTAAGTCGCATGCTGAGCTGTGATCAAAACGGGCTGTTGTTTTATGTTTTTGAGGATTGACAATAGTGAGTGGTGGAGGGAGGATCCCTGACGAGATCAAGAATCGTAGGGGTACGGTAGTACGTAAACTCAAGTTGTAGTGTCCAGTTGCGCGAAAAATGTCGGTAAGAAATCCCGCCAAGAGCGAGCCACGTAATGTGACCCGCTTCCCGTTCGTGGAAGGAATAACACCTACCGAAATTTTTAAGCTAGTCGGTTTATGGCGAAGGTGTTATAAACAGGAGGAGTCTTTTTAAGTGGTGTAGGGAGAGTAGCGGAGGCAGAACAAATGTTCAAGACGAATAGAGGAAGGAGAGGAATGGAAGACCTTCAATTTTGACTGACGAATTGGTGCAAAAAATTCAGGTAACTTCGTGAAGACCACGGATAGACGGTAGATGAAATTTCTGCGATATTTCCAGAACTCTCTTATAGGAAACACTCACAGAAACGTTGAGATACCGGAAACTGTGCGCAAGATGGGTCCCAAAACAACTCACAGAGCACCGTAAGAAGCATTACTTCTTTGAGCGGCTTGAATTGGAAGGTGAGGAGTATGTGACTGGGTATGAAACGCGGGTGGCTCATTACACTCCTGAAACAAACAGACAGTAGTCCCAGTGGAGTCACACCAATTTCCTATATGCCAAAAATTCAAAACCACAGTTCCGAGCAAACAAAATCATGGCCTCAGTGTTTGACACCGAAAAGGCATCATTTTGGTCGAATTTCTACCTCAGGGTGAGACAATTAATGTACAGCGATATTATGAGACGCTAAAAGTCTCAAAATTGACTATAAAAAACGGAGGGTAATGGTGACGAGAGGAATGTGCTTGTTGGACAACAACAGCCGTCTTCACAAGACGCTCTTGATCTCTATTGGTTGGGACGTTTTCATCCCCTGACATGGCGCCTTCAGGTTATCATTTTTTCACCTCCCTGTAAGGATACATGAGCGGCATTAAATTTTCAACCGACGAGCAGGTTGAAACACCCCCGTTATATCCCTTATTAGGTTTTGTGTGATTTACCGAAGCCGCCAAACAGTTAATTATTATGAATATATGACCATGTGCTCAATGGATTAAAGGCCACCGGTTTTTCTGCGTCTGTTCTGATACTGAATAATTAATGATTGAAAGTTTTTCAATTATTAAAGACCACGAAGATTGCGTTATACAAACCGACATGTATTTTCTATTAACACACAAATTCTGAGACAGATGTGTCCTTCGCCTTACACGTTTGATTACGTTTATATCTTTTATTGGTTGTTGATTTTAAGTACTTCGTCACACGCAATAATGACGGTTAACATTCACAACAATCCCCACTGCAGTCCATGGTTGTTGCTGGCCAACACGGTTGACGCGAAACACTTAATTCGGCCCTTGTCACTTCTAGTTTTACATCACTCGTGAATCGCTATTGATGAGGGTCAACCCCACTACGATAAGGGGACGCGCTCATTTGTCACACTCCGGTGAATTTACAATTTACTCCCCACTCTGCACATCCGCCATTGTCACCGTACTCAGCTCTATCGCCATTTTTCAATTTTGGCCAGTCTTTCCGGTACTGCTTTCAACCGACACTAATCTCACTGCCTCCTGCAGCGCTCGACAACCGACTCCTCTCTGCTATCAACCTGGATGTCGGATACTACACTATTGGCCATTAAAGTTGCTACACCACGAATATGACGCGCTAGAGACGCGAAATTTAACCGACAGGAAGAAGATGCGGTGATAAGCAAATGATTAGCTTTTCAGAGCATTCTCACAAGGTTGGCGCCGGTGGCGACACCTACAACGTGCTGACATGAGGAAAGTTTCCAAGCGATTTCTCATACACAAACAGCAGTTGACCGGCGTTGCCTGGTGAAACGTTGTTGTGATACTTCGTGTAAGGAAGAGAAATGCGTACCATCACTTGTCGACTTTGATAAAGGTAGGATAGTAGCCTATCGCGATTGCGGTTTATCGTATCGCGACATTGCTGCTCGCCTTGGTCGAGATCCAATGACTGTTAGCAGAATATGGAATCGGTGGGTTCAGGAGGGTAATACGGAACGCCGTGCTGGATCCCAACGGGCTCGTATCACTAGCAGTCGAGATGACAGGCATCTTATCCGCATGGCTGTAACGGATCGTGCAGCCACGTCCCGATCCCTGAGTCAACAGATGGGGACGTTTGCAAGACAACAATCGTCTGCACGAACAATTCGACGACCTTTGCAGCAGCATGGAATATCAGTTCGGAGACCATGGCTGGGGTTACCCTTGACGCTGCATCACAGACTGGAGTGCCTGTGATGATGTACTCAACGACGAACCTGGGTGTTCGAATGGCAAAACGACTTTTTTTCGGATGAATCCAGGTTATGTTTACAGCATCATGATGGTCGCATCCGTGTTTGGTGATATCGTGGTGAACGCACATTGGCGTAATGGTATGGGGTGCCATTGGTTACACGTCTCGGTCACCTCTTATTCGCATTGACGGCACTTTGAACAGTGGACGTTACATTTCAGATGGGTTACGACCCTGGGTCTACCGTGCGAAACCGTACGTTTCAGCAGGATAATGCACGACATCATGTTGCAGGTCCTGTACGGGCCTTTCTGGATACAGAAAATATTCGACTGCTGCCTTGGCCAGCAAGTTCTCCAGACCTATCACCAATTGAAAACGTCTGGTCAATGGTGGCCGAGCAACTGACTCGTCACAATACGCCAGTCACTACTCTTGATGAACTGTGGTATCGTGTTGAAGCTGCATGGGCAGCTGTACCTGTACACACCATCCACTCAATGCCCAGACATATCAAGGCCGTTATTAAGGGCAGAGGTGGTTGTTGTGGGTACTGATTTCTCAGGATCTATGCCCCCAAATTGCGTGAAAATGTAATCACATGTCAGTTGTATAATATATTTGTCCAATCAATACCCGTTTCTCATCTGCATTTCTTCTTGGTGTAGCAATTTTAATGGTTCAAATGGCTCTGAGCACTCTGCGACTTAACTTCTGAGGCCATCAGTCGTGTAGAACTTAGAATTAATTAAACATAACTAACCTAAGGACATCACACACATCCATGCCCGAGGCAGGATTCGAACCTGCAACCGTAGCGGTCGCTCGGTTCCAGACTGTAGCGCCTAGAACCGCACGGCCACTCTGGCCGGCGCAATTTTAATGGCCAGTAGTGTAATACGTATGTTCGTGGGATCACGGATCACTTACAAGGGCCAGTAAGAGTTTCTAAATTAGAGGACAGAGTTGTCGGGAAAGTTCTTCTAGCTGGGCATAAAGAAACTTGTGGCTAGTTTAATCACACACTTTGGACGGGATGGCAATTGTGTGAGAAAACAGTGAACAACTGTGTCAACAATATCCCGTATTTTTTTTCAAATACACTTTCTGTAAAAGAAAATGCAAAAATCTACTACATTTACTTTCTGAACGTGCCTCGTACCAATTTCGTAGTGTTCAGTCGAAGTATTCTCTCTCCATCAGTGTATCTTTACCCTTTCCTACGAAAGGAGCGTGTCTGGTAATTAGAGTAGCTACCAAGGAACAAGTGCGTGTTGTGTCTATTTAAAAGTCAGAACAAAAGTGGGAACCCCTTGTAAATATGGACGCGCTGAACGGCGAGAGAGGCCAAAGTGGGCAGGCAGCTACTGGTCGCAGCGCTGCTGATGCATTCGTGTTTCGCGTGACGGGCCGTGCGTGTGCGGCCCGGTTGCCTATTCAGCAAGCGATAAGGAGGCCCAAGGGCCGTAGCACGACACCCAGGACCAACCACCTCCCCTCTTCCGCTCGGCCTCGCCAGAAGTCAACTCCTCCTACCCCCCCCCCCCCCCCCCACTCCCACAGTAATTCTTCCTCCCAATTTTCTGTTGCTTGGCCTCACATTCTCGCTACCCACTAAGCTAACAATCCTCGCAAAAGAACGAACAACGAGAGCGGAGTTTCGCCCTTCCCTTTTCCACTTGTAAAATTTATTCGCAAAATGCGGGCCATCGTATTTCTGAGCGCACGCCAAGCAGAGCCGTCTGCGGGCTCGTAACTGCGGCCTGCGGCTATCAGCGAGGCGGCCGCGTTAGTGCAACAATATTATCGCCGCATTGTGACCATTGTTCCGGCACTGGGGTATTAACAGAATGCGCGTGCCAGCGAACACCTCTAGTCGGTAATCTATCAAGCTGTTAAACACGAATCGGTGGCCGCGTATTGTTCCGCAGTAAACAACAGTTACAGTGGCAAGCGAGTTACACACCAAATCGCTCCATGACTGGCAAAAGAGGTATTCGGAGTACTTCATACGGAATTTATTCTCAGTAGTGAATACTGTGCAATTTTTGGGTGATTTGTGTCTTTAACGAGGTAATATTGACTTGCCTTCTATAAAAAAGTTAACAATACGAGCAAGCACCACTCTAGAGACATTCCAATTTTAAAAGGACAACCGCTCACTTAAATACTTTACCAACTAACAATCGACGCAGCACGGCAGCAATCTAAATTCGAGACGCCAATAACCATCTGTGTGCCACCGAAACATCCACATAGAGATAACCCGTTCGTTACCGCCACAACACCAGTTTACAGCTTTCTTGTTCCTCTCGTAGTTTTCATCAAAAACATTTTATTAATTGGGTATTTACGACACTTAACTGTTTTGTTCAATTGGTTCAATTGGCTCTGAGCACTATGGGACTTAACATCATCAGTCCCCTAGAACTTAGAACTACTTAAACTTAAACTGTTTTGTGTCCAGCATCTTTTTTTTATATCATCATCATTATAAGTCACTGACTACCAGTTCTCCCTAAAGACGTCCTCAAATATCTTGATGGGCTACGTCATCAGCGTTACGGATGCATGCTGCTCCTGCCTGTATTCTAATGCAGTGCACTCGCCTTCTATTACGTCACCGTGTCAGTTTCTCCTCATCTTTTGGAATCCAGCAGATCGACCAATTCTACTGTTGCAGCGTCTCTACTGACAACACAATACTCCCCGTCTCATTTTATACTGGCGGGTCCGCCTCTTGTGACATTTAGTGGTCAAATCCGCATCATATAGAGGGGTTCGGATACTTTTGACTAGGCAGTGTATACATCCAATACCTCCACTTCATTTTCATTAAAGTCTTAATTGGATCTTCCAGTCTTTTTGTTTGTTTGCCTGTCTGTATTACCAATTCCCAACGTGCATTTTTCTATTGCTCCTTGGATAACCTGTAGTGTTTGAACAGATTTCGCATTAAATATCCGCATCACAGAACCCAAAGTCAGAAATGGTAAATACACTGGATGTAAGCCTTGTTTTTCTGACGCACCGGAAGCTTGGTTGACCAAAACAACTGCGCGCTGTTTTGACTTTTCTGTTCATTCCTTTTCTTATCTACTGAGTCGTTGCTTTCACCTAAGCCAAGTAAAAGAACTCATTCACTGGTTCTGTGACTACACGTGACTCTCACGTGTTGTTTACGCATTATTTTAGTCTTATTGTAATTGATTTTCTAATGTAGGTTCTAACTTCCTGTATTAAGTTCATTCATTTGTTATTGTTGAAGTTCATTAACGCTAGAGGTAAACAATACAATGTCATCACTAAGCAGAAGATGCTTCAAACACCGTATGTTCCAAATAACGTACAGCTGAAGGACTTCTTTTATATATGTATACTAAGCAGAAGATGCTTGATACACCATATGTTCCAAATAATTTACACCTGATATATATATATATATATATATATAAAACGTCCTTCAGCTGTACGTTATTTGAAGAAACTTTTGTTTAGGAAGAATTAACTCTGGTTTCATTGAATCTAACACTACAAGACGTTATTATGGTTTATAAGCGAGATTAGTTATGGGACCTTTCCACGAACGTTCCTGCAGTTAACTAACACTATATCAACATTTTCTTCCTCCGACCTACCATGAAAAATGCTACTCCGTGTCATTAATGTTGATAATATACATCCCCCTCCGAAAACAGAACGCAATTTACCTTGTCTGTATCTTCTGGTAAACCTTGCGGGATGTAAGGTCGTGGTCCATGAAACTCTTCAGCTCCTAACGTTACGTCCAGTGCTTCGCTGGACATCTTCAGAGGGGGGTTTCTCCTCCGGTGAGTCTTGCCGGCAAGACTCACCGGAGGAGAAACCCCCCTCTGAAGATGTCCAGCGAAGCACTGGACGAAACGTTAGGAGCTGAAGAGTTTCATGGACCACGACCTTACATCCCGCAAGGTTTACCAGAAGATATGTCATCCGGTCGTGAAAGCCTTCATACTATGATTACCTTGTCTGGTTTTAGTTCTCTCATTTCCATGGACATTTAATTATGCAATTTTATTCCCTAGCAGGAAGTTTTTCTTTGAGATTTAATTTTTATTTCTCTCGATAGGTGTAAGTTAAGTACTGCTCTTATTTCAGCATCAGGAACGGAACTGTTTGTGTAACAATTACTTACTTTCTTCATGTGTGTAATGGTTTGATAGATGTTTGGACATGGTGCAGTTAGCCTCCAACTCGTTAAATAAATTTTTTATAATGAGCCAGATTACTGTTTTTAATTATAATTCTTATAGGCCTTCTCTATATTTTGATTACTGCGGGCATTAAGTGTCCATAATAATAGAAAGTAATTGTGGGGCACTTGTTATTACCCAATGATGAGAGGCCATAACATAAGGCCATGACATTCTCTTTGTTAGCAACTTTGTGTATATTCATTCCACGTCAGCCTATGAAATTATCTGCATTGAATGTGACAACAGCCTTTCTTTCTCTTCAAATTGAATTGATAATGTGTTCTCTATGTTTGGTGAGTAAGTTGCTTACTGACCAATTATAAAATTGGTAATTTTTTATGTTGGATAAGTTAGTCGCTTATTGATCAACTGTAAACGTCCCCAAACGTGTCATTTGCTTCTCCACGAGGAATTCCGATGTTTTATCTGTGATTACAATCTATATCATCCACAAACGAATTTATTTGTCCATGTGTAACTTGGCTGAAAATTTAGGAACTGTAATGGTCCTAACATTTTATCTTGAGGAACATCGAAACGAATAGTTTTGTGATGGTTTTAGAGACTGCAGATGTATAGCACCCTTGATGTCACGCAGGCCGCGCGGGATTAGCCGAGCGGTCTAGGGCGCTGCAGTCATGGACTGTGCGGATGGTCCCGGCGGAGGTTCGATTCCTCCCTCGGCCATGGGTGTGTGTGTTTGTCCTTAGGAGAATTTAGGTTAATTAATGTGTAAGCTTAGGGACTGATGACCTTAGCAGTCCCATAAGAGCCTGTAGAGATGAACATCAATATGTGAACACTGTGGCTCCACTGATCAACAATTCAACTGTGGTCATGTTGCCGAATGAGATGATAACATTGTTTGGTAGAAACACTACAAAGTGGTAACCCAGTTGTTCTCTCTACAGTTGACACCCTGCAGCAAGTCGTAAGAAATAGGTGTCACTATTCATTATTAGCAGTAGAACTGCGACTTCCGGTCAAGTAGTAGTTCAAAATTACCCGGTCAAGTAATAGTTCAAAATTATCCCATTCATTACAAAAGGAATTATACTGTTTGAATTCCAGAGGCCGAAATGTCTACCAGTTAAATGAACTGCTCAATCAAATTCTTTACTAGATGAAAGAGAATGAAAGCACGGCGGTGGAGTGAAGAGGTTCGGTTAGAACAGCATGCATTTTGCGCCCTGAAGTCCCAGTCTCCCACCAGCTAACTAACTGTAGGGGTCAGTGGTATGTGACTCCTAAGGATGCAAGATGATGAAACATGGAATGCGGTGGTGAAGGTCTGTCAGGTGCCCAGGTGTGCTAATGAGACAGCTTTGGTTTTTCATCTGAATCATCTTTTCTGCAGCAGTGGTCATGGCACAGGAAGCAGCAAAGAGACTTGGAAGATACTGATGCGACCATCATCATAGTCAACGCCGCCAGCACAGTAGAAGCGGCGCCAGGTAGTTGGTGGCAGGCGTTGCCCAGTGGACAGTGTGACCCAACTGCATGACAACACAGGTTACTAAGGGGCACTTGTCGACATTGAAGATAGCGACCCAGTAAGCTCCCAGCAGCCCTCCATCAGGCGGTGGTAGCGCAAAGTTATCTCCATCAGAAGAAGGCTGTAGACGCTGGTGTCTGGTAACAGATGCAAGCCTGGGGACAACAAGAGCTAGTGCACCTCTGCAGAACAGCAACAGTCGACAATGCTCCAAACATTCTCAGTTTGGCTCCCAGTGAGCAATGGTGCTCAACAGGCGAATGCATCACAGGTCCTGCCTGGGAACTGGCTCGCAGCAACTGAATAGAAGAACGGCTCGGAAGGCCAAGTATTTGTAGCTGTCCGTCAGTGACGATTACGTTATACCTCGGTGAAGACAAGCAAATGTAGCATCCTTGCTTCAGCACTGTGCAGCGATGACTTCGGGTGTGCGTCATGCTATTTGCAATATCCAGCTCTCTTGCCTGCTTGACATTCCAATGCAGATGTTCCGCACGAGCCTGCCTCGGATTGGCCTGGTTTTGGCCAGGGAGAGACTTCAAAAATTTTGCATTAACACAGAATATCTTTCTGCAGCAACACAACTTTCATTTGCTCCTAGCTTTGAAGAGGAAACCACCATTTCAGTAGCATAGATGACATCAAACTCATTTCTGTTTGTACAGTTTTTGGCCGAAATTTGTCAGAAGGAAATGTGACCGAGAGTCAGACGTCGGCTGCTGAAGCCCATGCGGAACATTTATCTTCACACAGTCGTGACAGAAATGGTGTCCTGACACCCACATTCAAATTGACGGCAGTCTAACTCACTGTACATCTTTGATAGCCCTATAGCTCTGCAGAGATGCCGTGACGTCACACACTTGCGGTCGTACTGTGCAGCCATTCTCGTGTGCAAAGATCCATCCCTTGACCTCAGAAATCTGGATTCTTGTGTAATCCCCGATATTCTATGATCCACAAGTCTCGGCTCAATTACCATCTCACGTTCCACTGGCAAAGTGTTGTCAATATCACTACACACCTGTTTGTGCGAGACTGCTCGGGCATCGTGTCCGCGTGTGCCACTCTCGGTCTCTATCTGCAACATCCGGGTGTTATACAGGGTGTTACAAGAAGGTACGGCCAAACTTTTAGGAAACATTCCTCACGCACAAAGAAAGAAAATATGTTATGTGGACATGTGTCCGGAAACGATTACTTTCAATGTAAGAGCTCATTTTATTACTTCTCTTCAAGTCACATTAATCATGGAATGGAAACACACAGCAACTTCTCTGACACTGACATTAGGGTTATCGTCAACTGCACGAGGAATTGCCTCGTCCATTGCAGGTGTCCTTGTTGTTCTAGGTCTTCCCCAGTCGCGAGTCACACGTTGGAATGTTCCGTGCTCCCTAAGACGCCGATCAATTGCTTCGAACGTCTTCCTGTCGGGACACCTTCGTTCTGGAAATCTGTCTCGATACAAACGTACCGCGCCACGGCTATTGCCCCGTGCTAATCCATACATCAAATGGGCATCTGCCAACTCCGCATTTGTAAACATTGCAATGACTGCAAAACCACGTTCGTGATGAACACTAACCTGTTGATGCTACGTACTGATGTGCTTGATGCTAGTACTGTAGAGCAATGAGTCGTATGTCAACACAAGCACCGAAGTCAACATTACCTTCCTTCAATTGGGCCAACTGCGGTGAATCGAATAAGTACAGTACATACTGACGAGACTAAAATGAGCTCTAACATGGAAATTAAGCGTTTCCGGATACATGCCAACATAACATTTTTTCTTTATTTGTGTGTGAGGAATGTTTCCTGAAAGTTTGGCCGTACCTTTTTGTAACACCCTGTATACGATGTACCTTCTAATGCAACAATCCTTTCACTGTCTTTTGGGAGCACAGTTTATATGGTTGTATCAAAATATCTTTTAGTTCTATGATAAATGTCTGTTCATGGAAACTACGTGGAAAAGTTATTGAGAAAATTCATTCCCTGTTTATATTCCTTAGATTCGCGTCCTAGGCACAAAATGAGCGAAAACTATTTTCGGAACACGAAGACTACCACGATTTCTTAAAATTGAACGACAGTTGCTTTTGAAAGATGAAGTGACATTCAAGTAGTGTGCGGTAAGATACAGGCGCTGCTTCGAGTATTCCTGCGCTTCCGACGCCACAGGCTGCGAAGGAGCGGCAATGAAAGATACAGGAGAAACCAACCTTATCAAAATAACTACAGTCGGCGTCACAGTTCGTGTTCCCCGGAGGAGCGTAGCCGTCCCTCGCGTGCAGGCGGTGCACTGGTTTTACAGCTGCGGCGGCCCAATTTGTGTGTGCACCGCCGACCCAATTAGGGAGCAGATGCACGGAAGGCAAGAAGTTGCTTGCCACTTCGATTAAATCCCTATCGCATAATTTACGGCTAATGCCTGGCTAAGTAGATAATGAAATTTCTGCTCCATTTAGCAGTACTGTAGCCCGTGCCTTCCCGGCTCTGGCGTGCAGAGGTCCGTTTCTTACGATACTCTGTTCGATTCCCACATTAACCTGTTTCTGTTATTACAACTTATTAAACACAAATGTATCATACTGCTTTCGTACTACTTCTATACATGTTACCATCTCTATTATTTCTCTAATGTTTCTCTTAGATTCATTATCATATTTGCATAATGATTGTAGGCCAGTGGTAACATTGTATTCATTGGCATTCTTATGTTGTTACGTCATTCCAGTGGCTCTGCGTGATCGAGGCCTGTGACATCCAGTTAACCACCGCTCAATAGCTCCCACAAATACCCCAAATAACGTTTTCTTCATATTACAGTATCTGCATTACTCTTTGCCCATATTATCAGTGGCTCATTATCTGGTCCCCTATTACATAACGCACGTCCACCGACAATGACAATTTTTCCACTAAATGTTTCACACAGGCCTGTTTCTTAGCCCATTCTTTCCGATATATTTTTACTTGTCATATTACTTGTTCCTCCAATTTATTGCATTTTAATGTAATATGTGTCCATCCTCAGCAGCTGTGGTCGCATATGACGAAATAATAAGCAACCAGTAGCATAAAATAAATTTAATTTCTTTACCATTTTCGGGCACTTAGTGCCCTTCTTCAGAAGGTTACACCTTGCTGTAGGTATAACGTTCCGAAGGAGGACAGTAAGAGCCCCAAAACGGCAAAGTAATTAAATTCCTTTTAAGCAACCGGTTGCTTATTATTTCGTTACACATTTTAAAGTTGCGTCATTTCAAAATCGTTGCATTTTCTACTTCCTCGCTTTCTAACCTTTAGATTGCCTTACACATGTTTCAAAGCTCCAAAGAGAGAAATTTATTCCTCAAGTTTTAAATCAGTTCATTTGCTGCACTCACACCATTTGGTCCTTTCTTTTGTCTTACAAAACTTCACTTTCACTATAGCAAAACTCTTTCCCTTCCTCTGCAGTTCTTTATCGGAGTTTCCTCATTTATTCCGCAACAGTTCTTTCAGATTACTTTTCTTTTTGCTGTGTGTTTCCGCCTGAGAATAAAAATCAACCCGATCATCTAACGAGTTATGCGGAATGTTAAGAAATGTTAAGAAATATTAAACAAAAATAAGTGATGTTACTAATAATTAACGCAATATAGCTAGAAACTTCTGCGAGGAATTACTGTACATAATAAATGGAGTGTGCCAAGGCAAGAATTTATATGCAGATTTGGAAATTTGGAGGTTGGCACTCAAGTTTTCATTTCTGCTCGAATCATATATTAACTAGGACTTGTAGAATAGTACTGTGATAACGAAGTTGCATTCAGTCACAAATTGTTTTTATGCCAAGTATTCATTGAATGATTTATGAAGCTTCTTTCTGAATGAATGTACAGTATTAACCACTAATCTCATAGAATAGTGTGAGTACATGAATGACAAAGGTATAATTTCAACAAAATTCTTTGTGATTGCTCAGATTTGATCCAAAGTTTTGTATCATAGGACATAATAGATTAACTATAAGCAAATTAAGCTAGCTTATAAGGTTCAGTGGAATTTGTTCTTATAGTGAAGATGGCAATGAGCACTCAGTTTCTACAGAAGTCCCTAGTGTCATACTTGCCAGAGATCTTTTCATCTATTTTCCTTCATAAGAATTTTACATATTAGATTTTATTGATTATATGAGTTTCTTGTGTAAATAAATATTTGCTGTTTCCATTGTTCCGGTAAAAAGCTATGCTTTAGTGCTGTTTCTAACAGGTCATGAATTCATTTCAGCTTCCCCATCAGTATCTCTTATTTTCTCTTGTTTATTTTTAACCAGGCTCCTGTATTTGCTTCGCATTAACGTTATTCTAAGTCTCTCTACTTCCTCAAAAAATTCTGATAGCGGCCATAACACTGCTTTGATTTCCCCAAGCAATGTGAGTCCTTGTTTGAAATCTTTCACATCCACTACATTACGTTTTCTAAAGAAAAATAGGTCCCTCGATCTTGCTTTGAATTGAAGTTCGATTTTGATTTATGTCAGGTCCGTATTCTCATCAAAGTTTATTCTTTGCATTCTGAGTAAACCAACATCGATTTCAATGGGTTCGGGCCCTATTCAGCCGATGTTTCCTTTACACTGCCTTTCATTGAAAACTCCGCGTTCCTACTCGATTGTGTTCCGTTATAGATTGTTGCCAGCTGTTCAACAAACATGTACCGTACTTCAGTCTACACATAATTTTTTTTTTCTTTTACTTCTTTCTGGTTAGTTTCAACTAGAGGTCATGCAGTATTTGTGTAATGAATGGCACTTTTGGACGTCGCTTAGTTTAATGTCATGAGAGTGCCGCTTTTGTAGTGTCTCTCTATTTCTACCTTAGTGGGACGATATAAGGTATCTCATAAGTACCTCTGTGGTTCCAGAAGAAGACTGTGCGATAACTATAAGAAACTCTCTATCCACACTTCAGAGGATAGAGAATCTCTCCAAGCTTTTCACTCACATCACAGTTGCTGAATACGGGCACCGTTTCTGACGCGGCATACATCAATTCGATAGTCAAACACTTGCCATACACGTCACAACGCATCATGGTCGACTGTTTTCCTTTTTTGAGTCATCAGTCTTGTGACTGGTTTGATGAGTCCCGCCACAAATTTCTGTCCTGTGCCAGCCTTTTCATCTCAGAGTAGCACTTGCAACCTACGTCCACAATTATTTGCTGGATGTGTCCCAGTCTCTGGCTTCAACAGTTTTTACCCTCTACGGCGTCCGCCCCCGGTAACTGAGTAGTCAGCGTGACAGAATGTCAAGCCTAAGGGCTCAGGTTCGATTCCCGGCTGGGACGGAGATTTTCTCCGCTCAGGGACTGGGTGTTGTCCTAATCATCATCATTTCATCCCCATCGACGAGCAAGTCGCCGAAGTGGCGTCTAATCGAAAGACTTGCACCCGGCGAACAGTCTACCCGACGGGAGGCTCTAGTCACACGACATTCATTCATTCACCCTCTACGGCTCCCTCTAGTACCTTGGAAGCTACTCCCTGCATTCTTCATCTACATGGGTCTACATCTAAATGGATACTCTGCAAATCACAACTAAGTGCCTGGCACCGAGGTCATCGAACCACCTTCACAACATTTCTCTATTATTCCAATCTCGAACAGCGCGTGGAAAAAACGAGCACCTATATCTTTCCGTACGAGCTCAGATTTCCCTTATTTTATTATGATGATCGTTTCTCCCTGTGCAGGTCGGCGTGAATAAAATATTTTCACGTTCGGAGGAGGAAAATTGGTGATAGAAATTTCGTGAGAAGATTTCACCTCAACGACAAACGCCTTTCTTTTAATGATGTACAACCCAAATCTTGTATCATGTCAGTGACACTCCCTCCCCTATTTCGCGATAATACAAGCGTGCTGCTCTTCTTTGAACTTTCTCGATGTACTCCGTTAATCCTATTTGGTAAGGATCCCAGACCGCGCAACTGTACTCAAAAGATAACGGACAGTCGTTGTGTAGGTAGTCTCCTTCGTAGGGCTGTTACATTTTCTAAGTGCTCTACCAATGTAATATTGTTGCTTTAATTTTGTGGTGTGAAAGCGGTACTGATAGACAATAAAAGCGGGTTAAAAGCTGTGGGCTGTCTGGGAAAGTTAACCGTGCATTACTGCGCAACTGTTTCACCAGGTACCCAGCCTAGCTTACGAAATTCCGAACCAGACTAACATTAATTATAATCTTTTAATAGTCATACGACAACCGGGGATATATATATATATATATATATATATATATATATATAAAAGAGAATTTAAATAAAAGAAATAAATCAGTTTATATTTGGAAATTTATTTTAACATTGATCATTGAAATTTCAGCATATTAAACTAAACTGGTGCCATATTTAGGATCGTGAAAATGTGAGTTTGTAATCTTACGGAACACATCAAATATGCAGCCAAGATTGGGAGACTGCATACAACACTGCATTCATAAAATAAAACACGAAGAAGGTTGAAACATATGCAAGAGGAAATTAACCACAACCAACCGATTCAATTTTCACCCAAAGAAATTACGTTCGTAGCACAATCCTGTCCGTCATGTAATTACCACACACTGGTATACTAAATTCATACTAACTCTTTGTGAAATCTTCCCAAAAAGAATAGCTGAGGGCTACTTTGATGATTACACCACATGCTTCACGTGGTCAACTTGGTTTACACAAAGCGTATAACTCCACAATAATTTTGACAATTAAAATAAATTAGATCGAAAAGCAATTTACAAAAGAAAAATCTCGAACTGGTTACTAACGTCTTACTATTAACCTGATGGGTCAAACAATTATATAAGCACGTGGTACTGGTTTCACAAAGTACACCCCACGTGCGTTGAACATAAAGAAAAGTTGCTATATTGAAAATTATTGTCAAGACGAGACGTTATAATCTCACGCACATTCGCATTTAAGATTGATGAACTTAGTTAGAGTTACTGATCATCACATGGTTCCACTTTACTCACAAAGTAGTGACAAAGCAACTACCGGAATATATTCTGAACTTCACACGAGAATTACACTGCGCTGCAATTTAAGATAACATTAGATATTTTAGAGATAAACCTGAAATAAAGGTGATTAAATTTTCAGTCAGGCTGAACTTAAGAAATCCATTGTCCTACGGACTTAGCAGACACGCGCTTAGCCGGAGATCTTTCCACTTCAGACGCTCGCCACGGACAGACTGACCTGGTCCCTTCCTGAGGGGGGCTCACAAATACAAACGGAAGTGGCCAGAGGGGCAGCTTCCTATACCAACATGACAAGCGACGGACAGGACCATACTAAGGATAGAAACCTCTTTGCTTTTAGAAAGCGTAGCTAGCTGTTCCGACGTTGGTCCTACTGTTCTCTAGCAGACAGGCTTGTCTGCTACCCTCAAGCATGCAACTAGAAATACATTTGCTCATTCATCCTCTCACACAGAAGGGAAGGGGGTTGACAGTATCTTATCATATACAGTATATAAAAGAAAGCGGATGTAGGTTCCGTATGAGACTGTGTGACATGAATTACATATAAACTGTGTTTTAAAGTGTAGTAGTGTGACAGATCGTTCTTGTTTACGTGTAAAAGTAACACGTTCCACTACTCAGTCTCCTCCCAGATAGTCAGAAGCGCCACAGTAAATTTAGAAGAGGAATTTATGCCGTAAATGACAACAGGTTTAAGAAATTAAACATGAAAGGAATCCAACAGAGACCTTTCACCAATAAGATGCAGTCTTTGGTTTGCCTTGACCACAAAATTTCCTATGTGCTCTTTCCAATTTAAGTTGTACGTAGTTGTAATTTCTAGGTATTTAGTTGAATTTACGGCGTTTAGATTTGACTTAACCGAAGTTTAAAGAATTCCTTTCAGCACTCATATCGATGACTTCACACTTTTCATTATTTAGGGTCAATTTCCGATTTTCGCACCATTCAGAGGTTTTTTCTAAATCGTTTTGCAGTTTGTTTTGATCTTCTGATGTCTTTACTAGACGATAAACGACAACATCATCTGCAAACAACCTACGATTCCTGCTCATATTGTCTCCTAAAACGTTTATATAGTTAAGGAACAGCATAGGGCCTATAACACTACGTTGGGGAATAACAGAAATCTCTTCTGTTTTACTCTATGACTTTCCGTCAATTACTACGAACTCTGACCTCTCTGACAGGAAATCACGAATCCACTCACATAACTGAGACGATATTAGATGAGCACGCAAGTTGACTACCAGCTGCTTGTGAGGTACAGTGTCAAAGGCCTTCTGGAAATCTAGACATACAGAATGTATTTGAAATCCCTTATCAATAGCACTCAGCACTTCCTGTGAGTGAAGAACTAGTTGTGTTTCACAAGTACGAAGTTTTCTAAATCCATGTCGACTGCTGTCAATAGACGATTCTCTTCGAGGTAATTCATAATGTTTGAATGAAATATATGTTCCAAAATCCTGCTGCAAATCGACGTAAATGGTATGGACATGTAATGTAGTGTATTACTACCACTGCCTTTCTTGGATATTGGTGTCAACTGTGCAACTTTCCAGTCTTTGGCTACAGATCTTCTCTCGGCGACCTAGAGGCTGTATATGTAAGTATGCAGCTATTGCCTCAGCATACGCTGAAAGGAACCTAATTGGTATACAGTCTGGACGTAAGACTTGCTTTTATTAAGTTATTTAAGTTGCTACTCCGAGGATATCTACTTCTAAATTCATGTTGGCAGCTGTTCTTTATTCGAATTCTGTAATATTCATATCATTTTCTTTGGTGAAGGAATTTCGGAAGGTTGTGTGCTTTGGCAGCACTGTCGCCGATAGTACTTACACTTCTGCCACTCAGATAAGACATTGATTTTGTCTTGCCTCTACCTTACTTTACGTACGACGAGAATCTCTTTAACAGATGTATTATCATCCTGTCCCTTCTTTTATCAGTGTTTTCCATACATTTCTTTCTTCGTCGATTCTGCGGTCGACATTAAAGACGGCATTATCTATCTTTCCTTGCAACTCTTTCAAATTAAGTAGCAGCGGATGCATGAACACAAGATTTTTGACGTAACCTGATGGGAAAGAAATCACAAGAATTTAAGGGTGGCCGGGGGGGGGGGGGGGGGGAGAGAGAATCACCACTGATCACTGAAGAAGGGGTAAGTCATGGTGGGGAGTACACTCAACCTAATAGGACAGTTCGCCATTCAGGTACCATCAAGAACATCTGAAAAAAAGTGTGATGGCGCACTATCTTGTTGAAAAATGAAGTTTGTACTGTCTTGCTGTAATTGTGGCATGCGTTACTGCTGCGCTGTGTACCCGAAATAAGGCACAGTTGTCCCCGTAAGGAAAAACAGTCCACAAACTGAAACTTCCTGGCAGATTAAAACTATGTGTTAGACCGAGACTCAAACTCGGGACCTTTGCCTTTCGCAGGCAAGTACTCTACCAACTGAGCTACCCAAGTACGACTCACGCCCCGTCCCCACAGCTTCAATTCTGCCAGTACCAAGCTGTGGGGACGGGTCGTGAGTCGTGCTTGGGTAGCTCAGTTGGTAGAGCACTTACCCGCTAAAGGCAAAGGTCCTAAGTTCGAGTCTCGGTCCGGCACACAGTTTTAATCTGCCAGGAAGTTTCATATCAGCGCACACTCCTCTGCTGAGTGAAAATCCCATTCTGCAGTCCACAAACTTTTGTACAGGACGTGACACAAACGCAGTTCACTTTGGGAAAACCACGAATGTGGTTCCACAATTTTGTGTCGGTAATCTGTGTGTCGCACGCTATGACGATTCACCTTTCCAAGCACACGAAACATGGCTTCACCAACGAAACCAATTTCTGTGAAAAACTGTCTTCCACCGGTAGCCGCTGCATGTCATCACAAAAGCCAGAACGATGTGCTTTGTCCCTAGAAGCGCATGTAACAACTGCAGCAGTTATGGTTTTACACCCAGACATCTGCGTATAATACTGCAGAAACACGAAAGCATCGAGTCTCATGGAATGCGTAGTACCACCCATGGATTGTTTTGTTTTTTGGAGATTTTACCTGATAACTGATAAGAAGTTGTCGTTGAGCCCTCACAACTGACTCACATTTAACGAATTCAACTACATAAAAGACACACTCTCACGACCTATACACCTTAGTTTTTCATACCTGCCCCCTAGCGGTGCACTCGGCAAATAAACCACGGCGCATGTTTGGAGAGATGCGCTAGGCAATGATACACTGTGTGATCAAAAGTATCCGGAAACCGGGCTGAAAATGACTTACAAGTTCGTGGCGCCCTCCGTCGGAAATGCTGGAATTCAATGTGGCGTTGGCCCACCCATAGTCTTTGATGGCAGCTCCCAGTCTCGCAGTCATATGTTAAATCAGGCGCTGGAAGGTTTCTTGAGGAATGGCAGCTCATTCTTCACGGAGTGCAGCACTGAGGAGAGGTATCGATGTCGGTCGATGAGACCTGGCATGAAGTCAGCATTTCAAAACATTCCAAAGATGTTCTATAGGATTCAGGTCAGGACTCTGCGCAGGCTAGTCGAGTACAGGGATGTTATCGTCATATAACCATTCCGCCACACGCCGTGCATTATGAACAGGTAGTCGATTGTGTTGAAGGATGCAATCGCCATCCCGAATTGCTCTTCGACAGTAGGAAGCAGTAAGGTGCTTAAAACATCAATGTAGGCCTGTGCTGTGATAGTGCCGCGCAAAAAAACAAGGGGTGCAAGCCTCCTCCACGACCACACTATAACACCACCGCCTCCGAATTTTACTGTTGGCACTACACGCGCTGGCAGACGACGTTCACCGGGCATCGCCATACCCACAGCCCACTCCACACAACGTTTTTCCACTGTTCAGTCGTCCAATGTTTACGCTCCTTACGCCAAGCGAGGCGTCGTTTGGCATTTCCGGCGTGATGCGTGGCTTATGAGCAGCCGCTCCACGATGAAATCCAAGTTTTATCACCTCTCGCCTAACTGTCATAGTACTTGAGGTGGATCCTGATGCAGTTCGGAAATCGTGTGTAATAGTCTGGCTAGACGTCTGACTATTACACATTACGACCCTCTTCAACTGTCGGCGGTCTGTCAGTCAACGGACATTACGAAGCTCCTAAACAAACGAATAGAGTGGTATAAAGTTTGTTAACATTGTCGTTGATTTTTCTCCAGAACGTCCGTGAAATGAGCTAAAATTAAAGGCAAGGCGGCTAAAATCAGCTGTTGTGGTGCAAACGCTGCCAGTTGTGTCTGTTGACTGTTGATTTCATTCTCAAAAGCTGTTCACTAGACATGAGTGAAAAAAAAAAGGTTGTGGTGGTTGTAGTAAGCCCTTTCTGATATGCTATAAGCAAATTGTTCTAGCTGCAACTGTCGTAGGGGACCTTATATCTTTCTCGTGCAAAGGGGGATTTTAATATTAGTACGGTAGGCTTATCTTATTACTCGTATTACATACATGAGGCATGAGCGCCCCATTTAGCCCTGTTTTCCGGTGGCCTTGCATTTCAAGTTTAGATTATTACTTGGATACTTTTAAGAAAAGTTTCAACATCAGCATTAACAAACATTGTGTACTCTACTCTTCTTTTCTGGAGTTTTTGAAGGACGTTAAAAAAACACATCTTTCCGTAAGAAACCACTTGCAGCAATAACGTTCTTGCTGGAACAGTTAAGTGGATTAAATATGAACCTAATTTACGTGCTGAAACCCTCAGTTCGTCGTGTTACACGATTCGCGAAAGGAATGGTTGCATGTTTCAGACGGTTCATCCCACGTTCTCAAGCAGACAGCGATCGACATTCTTCACTTCGTCGTTGAGAAATCACTCTTCATTTCGAATTCAAATAAATATAGAAGTCTTATTGTGATCTTACAAAATAATGTTTCAATTATGAGCCGGCCGCAGTGGCTGAGCGGTTCTAGACGTTACACTCTGGAACTGCGCGACCGCTACGGTCGCAGGTTAGAATCCTGCCTCGGGCATGTATGTGTGTGGTGTCCTTAGGTTAGTTAGGTTTAAGTAGTTCTAAGTTCTAGGGGACTGATGACCTCAGAAGTTAAGTCCCATAGTGCTCAGAGCCATCTGAACCATTTTTTTTTTCAATTATAATAGTGTTTCTCTTCCTCAGAACAAACTTTCAGTAGAAGAACGGGGAGATATACAAAAAACAGGATAGCGTTACAGAATGAGGAACATCAACACGAATTCGTCTTTGGCAACTTTGTTGTAAAAATAGATCGGGAAATGGTAGGAAAATGCCAAGAACAAAGGTTTCTCTTTCTTCTTAATAATAAAGGCGGATGCGACATAGCGACCGTAAACAGCGTATCGCCTATAGTTGTTGCTGAAGCTGCGTTTACTAGGATTTTTCACGAAGTTTGTCTAGATTTAGAGCTGTTGTTCTCCATCAGCCACTTGGAGACAAGCCGTGAACGTGACCTCGGACTTCCTCACGGTGTGAGAGCGCAGCGTCACGGCCTTAGCGGCCACGGACACGGATTGGCACAGCGATGCAGGAACTGCCTGCTGTGCGCCAGAAGCACCTGCGCCCGCTATTTGGGGGACACGTCTCCTTTACTAACCTTTTTGCCTAGTGTCGAAACGGGAGTCTGTCGCAATGAACGCCACGATTTTCTACATGCGTATCTTCTTCTGCCCACGGACATTACAACCCTACACGGGTCTTAACTTCTTCAACAAGTTTCCTCCATTCTGCCCTCCCCAGAGCGCTTCTTCCCCATCCTTTGAGACATTTTATATCTTCTTCCACATCGCCTATCTACCACTTTCGTCGTCTTCCTATCTTCATCCAGTTGGCCTTTACTCGATCCTAAGGGCACATCCAAGCCAAGCTACTTTATTTTTTATTAACCTCCTTTATTCCATATCCGTACGCTACAGCAGGCCTGATCGTGACCTTATATATCTGCAATTTCAGCTGCCTATTTAATAACCTGGAGCCAATAATTTCTTAATTAAACGTGTAGAAGCATCTATTACCGCTTAGTATGCGCAGTTTTATTTCAGCTGACTTGGAATCTGTCCTATTAATATCAGTTCCTACAGTTCATATTCAAATTTGAGGCCTGATGTTGATAGTTTACCCAAGTTATTATATTCCTTCCTGATCAGATGCATGCACTTAGTCTTCATTTCATTAATAGCAAGGCCAATAGGTTGTGTGGCTTCTTCCAGCTCACTTACTGTTCTCTCTACTGAAACTCTTCTTTTCTAATAATTACTCCCACGTGAGTCCACCAAAAACAAATTGTTCCGTCCCTGTCCTCCATTGAACCTGTCTTTCCTAACCCATCTCTCTTAACAACAATAAAATATTTAAACACAGTATATTATTTCCTTCTCTGTAATACGTTTCACTACTTGTTGATGCGATCTTCTGTCCGACGACTGCTTTGCTGCAGTTTTTGCTAATCTATCATTAACAAGTTTCTCAATCTCTGTATAACTAGTGCAGTTAATATCCATATGAACCCGCTTACTGTAATCAATTGTTTGTGACCCCGACAATTTTTGCCACCCTCATTTCCTTCCCTCACCACACTGACTATTCCCTGTTACCTCGGGATATGATCTATCAACCTGTCCCTTCTTTTAGCCAAGCTTTTTTCTCCCCGACTCTGTTTAATATCTCTTCATTAGTTGTCCGATATAACTATATAATCTTCGGTATTTTTCTGTAGCACAACATTTCAAAAGATTTCCTAACTTAAATTATATTCGATGTTAGTATATTTATCTTGTTTCAAACAAAAGCGTTTCTTATTATTGCGAGTCTGCATGTTATGTCCTCTTTACTCCT